>NW_024525156.1:4395031-4863181 GCF_017590135.1 Pyrgilauda ruficollis
CCCGGCGGCGGCCGCGGCGGGGGCCCCGGGGCCCAACCCCCCCCCCCCCCCCCACAGTATGTCCCAGTATATCCCAATATGTACAATTACATCCCAGCATCCCTGCCCAGCCCCGCCAGTACTTCTCCAGTACACCATCACACACAGCCACACACACACACACAGCCACACACACAGAACAGCTCAGTAAGTTCCAGTATCCCCCTAGGATTTATCCAGTACCCTCCCTCTTCCCCCAGTATCACTCCAGTCCCTCCCAGTTACCATATAAACTCCCCCAGCATCATCCCAGTCCCACCCTGTTTCCCCACAGATGCTCCCAGTATCATCCCAGTCTCCTGCAAAGACCCTCCCAGTTCCTTCCTAGATCCTCCCAGTCCCTCCCAGTTCCCCTATAGACCCTCCCAGTATAATCCCAGTCCCTCCCAGTTCCCCCATAGACCCTCCCAGTTCTCCTATAGACCCTCCCAGTCCCTCCCAGTTCACCCACAGACCCTCCCAGTTCCCTCCCAGTTCCTCCCTGTTCTTTCCCAGTCCCTTTCAGTTGCCCCTAGTTCCCCCATAACCCCCTCCCAGACCCTCACGGTGCTCCAAGTGCCCCCTGCCCCACCTGCCCCTGGGTCTGCAGGCACTGCCTGGGGGACCCCCCTTATATCCCCCCTCCCCCCTGCAGCTGCGTCACCAGGAGGGGGGAGGGCATGTACAGACGGGTGACCTCAAGGCCACCTCACTGCCCTATAGGGACACGGTGACCCCTATGGATCTACAGTACACTCCCCAAATCCATAGGGCCCTCCCTCTGCTCTGTAGTCCTATAGGACCTTCACTGCCCCATAGGGTCCAGTGACCCCTATGGAACTATAAAGCTCCACCAGCCCCATGGGACCCCCATATCTCACACCCACAAGCTCATATAGCTCATATACCTCCCCCCTGCCTCATAGGACCTACTTCTAGCTCCACAGGACTCCCCCAGCCCCATAAGACACCACTTCAGCCCTATAGGACTTGCATAGAACCCTTGTCAGCCTCACAGGGCTCCCATTGCTTCCTTTCAGTAAAATCCCTGTATGTGCACACAGCCCCATAGAACCCACTCCCAGACACCCCTCCCCAATCCCATGGTCCTATAGGACCCATATCCAGCCCCACAGGACCTCTAAATATTTCCCTATAGGACACTCATAGTTTTCCCCCCCCTTGCCACAGGCCACTCCTGGCCCTATAAACCTTCCAGACAACTCACTCCTAGACTCACAGAAACCCTGTAGGGCTCCCCCAGACCCATAGGACCCCCCAGACCCACAGGGTACCCCACTCTCAGCCCCTATAGGGGCCCCCTCTAACTCCCCTTCCCCTCCATCCCCCTAGTTTATTACAGGATAGATGAGGCAAGCCAAAAGACTCGCCTGGATGCCTGTGTCCCCCTGGGGTGGGGGAGGGGACAGACAGACAAAGGACAGGTGTGACCCCCCCCTTCCCCCTCCACGGGAGCTCAGGCATCTGTGCCCCTCCTCCCATCCCTTTGTTCCCTCTCCCTCCCCCCACAATGGGATATTTTTGGGACTTCCCCCCCCACAACCCCTGACATCCGATCAGCTTGTGACGCCAGTGGGGCTGTGGGGCACCTTCACCTCATAACCATATATGGGGCTGGCCCTACAGGTTCCCCTTCCCCCCCTCGACCCCCAAAGCTCACCTAAGAATAGACAGGGGCACCCAGGCATCCAGGCCCCATCAATCCCATTAGATGCCCTATAGAGGACCAGGTTCTGAATTTCACCTCATTTTTCGGATTCCCCACAAAGTCTCCTGATTTTTCCTCAGATTTCCTTGGTTTTCCCCTGATTTCCCTATATTTACATCAACTTGCCCTGAATTTCCTTGGTGTCCCCCAATTTTCCCAAATTTTCCAGATTTTCCCCCAAATGTCCTTATTTTATACTGCTATTTGCCCCAAATATCCTTGTTTTCTCCTGGATTCACCCAAATTGTGGCCAAATGTTTTTTTCCCCAATTTCCCCCTAATTCCCTCAATTTGCTAATTTTCCCTCAATTTCCTCTTATTTCCCCTAATTTTCCTATTCTGACCTTTTACACCTAAATTTCCTCTTATTCTCCCTGAATTTCCCCTAATCTCCCACAATTTGCCCCCCTTGCCCCAAGTTTTCCCTTATTTCCCCTACACTTCCCCAAATTTCCATGCATTTTCCCTGATTCCCCTAAGGTATTTGATTTTTCCCAAATTTCTCCAAATTTTCCTCAATTCCCTCTATTTCCCCAAAATTTTCACGAGAATATATCCCTAATTTCCCCTAACAGAAATTTATCTCCCAAATTTACCTAATTTTTCATATATTTCTCCTAATTTTTATTACTTTCTTCAGATTTCCCCTAATTCCATCCTACGTTGCCCCAGTCTTCCCCAGTTTTCCCCCATTTCCCTGAATTTCCCCTTCATTTTCCCACAGTTTCCACAATTTTCTCAATTTCACCCTAACTGCCCCTGATTTTCCCCAACATTTTCAGAACTTATCTTGTTTTCTCCATATTTTACCTAATTTCCTCTAACACTTTATTGGATATGGGGGGAAACATAGTGACAAGGATGAGGAAAAGGCTCAGGTACTTCATGCCTGCTCAACTTCAGTCTTTAATAGTAAGAGCACTTGTTCTCAGTATACCCAGGACCCTGAACTGGAAGACTGAGATGGGAACAAGAACAAGGCTCCTATAAACCAAGGACTGTACCACTCAGGCATTTCTCTCCCAGACATTCCCTCCCTGGAATGCACTCCTGGTCCTGCAGAAGCTCCTCATCCTCCCAGGACAGGTGAAGTTGGCTACTGCCTCTCCCTTGGCTGAACAGCATTTGACTTGAACTTGGTTCTGACTGACAGAGCCAGAGCTTTCCTTGACTTTACTTTTGGCAATTTGGCCTTTTGTGTCTGTCCAGACAAAACCTTTCTGGGCTTCCAACCCCCTCCCGCCCCCATCCAGTCTCTAATGACAGGGCTTCCTTTCCTGGTGCTTCCTCAGTGCCAAGAGCAGTCTCATCTATTCCATTGGACTATTTGTGTTCCCTGGCCATCACACAGAGCTGTTTCTGTGCTGCCCCATCTGCCATCCTGCCTTCCATGTGTGCCAAGTGCTGCCAGCTGCCAGCAGAGCCACCTCCCACCCGCCCCAGCCGTGCTCCCCTGCCCATTTGTATCCCCGGCACAATGGCCTTGCACTCAGTCTGGGATAAATAAATGGGATCTACTGCCAGATAAAACTGACCCAATACCTTCCTCCCTTCTTCGCCAGGATCCCTGTGGGACCTGACTCAAGACAGGCAGGAACTGTGGCTCAGGTTCCACAGTGGCCCAGCATCTGTACCCTGGAGTGAGAAAAAAACCCCAGAGGGCTTCTTCTGAACTGAGAAGGGGAAATGAGTGGCCTTTTCCTCTGTGGTGTGTGGCTGCTGACAGAGCAGTGCCACAGAGATCAGACCATAGCAACATGTGTAAATACAGACTGCTGAGAATGTCCTTTCTTTACAGTACTCCTTTGAGGAGGACTCAAGACATGGATGGAGAGGAAGGTATGACTAAGGCAACTCTAATTCCCACCATGGCACTCTCTTCCTCTATCAGGAAGTGTGAAACAACAGGAAAAGGAAGTGTGGCCATAAACAGGGCCTGTTTCATCAGCACCAACCTTTTGGCTGGCTATGACAGGAAACTAGAGGAGAATACATGCTGGAGGAAGGAGAGAAACCTCTGTGTCAAGACTTCTGCAGTGTGCCCTTCCTCACAACTCCAGTAAAGTCTGGGACCCCAGCCTGGTCCAAGCTTGACAATGGCGTTCCTGCTTCCATTATGGATGGAGTCCTGCACTTCACTCTCAAAAGAAGGGACAGTGGATTTTATTGATACATGAGTGAGTTAACAAAGTTCAGTAGCAAGCGTGACAGTGACTTAACAAGTCTCAAGGTCAGAGCTTCACTCAGCACCTCTCTTAACTTTTTTTCTTCAGGGCAAGCAAAACGGAAGAATAGAGGCATGGGAAGGCAGTTCCTATAGAAAACAGCCATGGAAACCAGAGGTGGTTAGCTTTTTTTATTTTAAAAGCAGTCTCCAGTTGGGCTGCTGTGAGCTCAGAGGCACCCGACAGGTGCACAGCATTCTGATCCAGTGCACGTCTGCCCAGTCTGAACTCACAGTTCCTGCTGTGCCTGTAGCTCGGGTAGAGAGAGGGAATGCTGCAAGGCACGAAGAGCAAGGGAAAAATGCTGCTGTTGCCAAGTGTTTCCAATCAATGACAGTGCTCTCCTCTGCTTTCTTGCTTGTTTCCCTCCCTGAACACCAGTCCTACCGAATGCCCTGCTCCACTCTTTCTCCTTGCACCAGCCCTGAACTGTTCAATCTTTTGGGGCACACTCCAAAAAATCCTCTCTGTCCATCAGGGCTCAAAGCAGTTCTGCCCACAGCCAAATTTCTGAAATGGCCCCATGCAGAAGGTTGGGGCAGCAGGGTTCTAATGCTGATCAAAACCAAAAGACCCAAGTCTTCATGCCAATACAGTGCTTTGCTAAAACCTTCACGGGCCCAGTTCTGCCTCAGCACTGCTGTCTTTCAGCTGTGTGCAATGCCACAGACTGTGGGGACACTGCTGTTGGGTCCAGCTGACATTTACGTGAATGGCATGGTGGCCACGGGGTGACCAGAGGGTGGCCATTCACACCCTGACCACAGGCTGTGAGTGAGATGCACTGCGTGCTCTGGCATTGGCCAGCCTTGGCCCAAAGAAACCCCAACGTCCCCCGCTGTTTAAGGGGACAAACACAGAAGGAGTTGCAGGCCTGGCACACTGCTGCCTCCTCTGGAAGCATTCTCCACCATGCTGTTCCACATGGTAAACACCTGTCAGACACATGCCAAAGCTCTCCTTAGGCTTGGAACTCAGTCCAAGATGGGGTCATGCCTTAGGGTGCCTGCTCCTCTTTCTGTGGTCACAATGGCACTACAGGGGCTGCAACAGATGGACATCCCTACCCTAAAACATGCTCCTGGTCCTTCAGAAGCCTGTCACCCTGGGCTGAGGAGCTCCTCACCTCCTGATGTTGGCTACTGCCTCTCCCTCAGCTTCAGAGAACTGGCTTAGCCCTCCTGCAGAAGTTAAGCCCCACTTCCTCTGAGGCAGGGGATGCTGGCACATTCCTGTTGGCAGATTTTTGCTCTTAGCTGAGCTCCTCTGGTCACAGCAGGGGAAGAAGTGGACCCAGAGCCCTGGGGATACCCTAAAGCACCACCCTCAGGTGTGAGCTGCAGAGAGACTTGTTGAAAAAGAACAGGCAGACACACACCACCAGGGTCATGTCTTCAGAGCCTTTTTTTTTTCCTGCAGGGCAGCAAGGAGGAAAAGCACCTTGAAGCCTTCAGTATCCATGCAGTTCAGTAGCAGACTCAAGAGCAGCAGTAGGGACTGCAGGTCTTGAGCCTGGCATCCCTGGCTTGGACCAGCTTGGTCCTGCAGAAAGCTGAGTCAGTTGTAGAGTTGTCACCAAGTGCGCCAAAGTCACCCAAAAAGGCAGTGTTTGGCACCATTTTGTTAGGGATGAAGGGCTCTGGCTCCAGAGGAGGATAAGGGGCTGCTACAAAAGCTGTGGCTAGACCTCTCATCTGTGGGGGTGGAGAGGAGTTCTTTGGAAGTGGAAGGTGTAATGGATACCCCATGTGTGGAGACGCGAACCCTGACTCCATGTTTCAGAAGGCTGGCTTATATTACGATATATATTATATTAAAATACTGCATTAAAGCAATACTAAAAGAATAGAGAGAAAAGGATTCATCAGAAGGCTAGAAAGAACAAGAATGGAATGCAATAACAAAGGCTTGTGACTCTCAGAGTCTGATGCAGCTGCATCTGTGATTGGCCATTAATTAGAAACAACCAACATGCCCCAATCACAGATGCACCTGTTGCATTCCACAGCAGCAGATAGTTATTGTTTGCATTTCTTTCCTGAGGCTCCTCAGCTTCTCAGAAGGAAAAAATTCTAGCAAAGGATTTTTCATAAAATATCATGGTGACAGGAAGGACATAATGAACACCCATTGCTCCTGTCACCATCCCACTGGTACCTGTGCTGTTGCTGTTCTCCTCTCCATCTTAAGAGAAGGGTCAACCTAGTGCCCTTACAGTTCAACAGCCAGCAGGGCTTGTGTTTCTCCTCTCCAGCAGCATTTCTTTACTCAGTTGAGGTTTGTCAATGACACCAAATTGAGTGGGGAAATGGACTCTTTGGAAAGGAGAGATGCCCTGCAGGAACACCTGGAAAGGAGAGACGCCCTTCAGGAACACCTGGATAGGTTGGAAGAATGGGCTAGCAAGAACTTGATGAAGTTCAACGAAGACAAATATAAGGTCTTGCACCTGGGCAAACATGAGGCAGGAGTGCAGTACAGGCTGGGATCTACCTGGGTGGAGAGCAGTTACATGGAAAGGAACCTGGGGGGCCTGGTGGACAAGCAGCTCAATATGGGTGAACAGTGCAGAGAAAGTTAACAGGATGCTGAGTTACATCAAAAATTATGTCGCCAGGAGAGGCAGAGGAGTCATTATCCCATCCTATACAGTCCTCATCAGGCCACATCTGGAATACTGTTCAGTTTTGGTCTCCAGTATGCAAAACAGATGTTGATGGGTTGGAGAGGGTCCAGAGAAGATGACCCAATGACTGGAAAGCCTGACATATGAAGAAAGGCTAGGTTTGTTCAGTGCGAAGTAGGTTTTTTCAGCCTTGAGAAAAAGAGGCTTATGGGAGACTTTATTACCATGTTCTAGTATTTGAAAGGTGGCCACAAAGAAGATGGAAATTCTGTATTTACAAGAATCCCATGGAAAGGATGTGGGGTAATGGGTAAAAGTTATTCCTGGGGGAATTCTCTTTCACCATAATAAGAACATTTTTTGGAGTGACAACAATCAGCCATTGGAATGATCTCCCCCGGGAAGCAATAGATTTCTCAGCACTGGATACATTTAAGATCCAGCTGGACAAGGTGCATGGGCCATCTTGTCTAGGCAATGCTTTGACAAGAAAAGTTGGATCGTCCAGCCTGACTTTCTCTGCTTCTATGACATGTACCAGAAGCAGATAGGGGAGCAATTTGCTTCCGCGAGGCAGGGATTCCACTACATACATTTATGCCCTTTGTTCACACTTTACTCAGTCTGACCACTGCTGTTTTGTCGGAAGAACTGGAAACATTCCCATTGCCACAGGAGGTCACTGTTGGGCAGTGTATGTGTGCATGTGGCAGTGATAAGCACTCATTTCACTTTTGAAAAGAAGCTGGTAACAACTTACAAAGGACTGGCAGGGCCTGAACCCTTGATCCAGGGAAGGAACATAAAATTGCATTGCCAACACCGATTCTTAAACCTATGCTGGCTGATAAACCAGTACCTTTAGGTGTAGCACGTAAGACCCCTCCCTGTACAGTGTTTTGCCACCAGGTTTTGCTACACTGCCAATGACACAACAGGCACAGTCAGGTAGCTTTTAAAATAAATTAATACAGAAATGTTGTCTTGGGCATGGAGTTAAGTGGACTTTGCACTAACTATGTTGACCTCAGAGTAGTGGTGTAGGAGAAAGATAAAGCTGGTTGTTTAAAAAAATGGTGTCACTAATTTGTCACTAATTAGGAAATAAATTTATCAGAGGCCATGCAAGTTTTAAAGTCCTGACAGACAGCAACTGATAGTCACTGTATAAAAGTTTTGACCAATTTCCTGCACTGAACCAACAGAGGTAGGATGCTTTGAACACCTCGGTGTGGCATCCAGGACATCAGGTGAGAATTCACCACTGTTGCTCTGAAAACCCTGGGTTACTTTGCAGTGGGTTTGAGGAAAAGGAACATAGGAAATAGAAGTGAAATTTATCATTACAGAGTAAATAGAAAATAGTAAATAGAAATAGTAAATATCATTACAGAGTAAATATCCTTATAGAGTAAATAGCTCTGTGGTAGAGCTTTCCCATTCCCAAGCCACTGATATCCTGGACATATGAATGAAATGTGTTTGTTCGCTGTGGAAAGTGTCCATCCAGCAAGTACAGTACCTATTCCTTGGAACTACAGTAACACTGCCTGTGGTGGGGGGTTATCACCAGAGACAATGTTGACAACATCTAGAAAGTCAGTATCCTTCATATATCAAACAAGCCTGACCCTTCCATTGGGAATTCTCAGACACTGTTAGAGAAATGTTGATGCACAATGCAATAATCAAGCACACATATGGATGATGGTATAATCAAGCACACCTTTTCCATGACATAGGCTAAGAGGCCCAGTATATTCAAAACCCACTAGTGAGGCAGCAAAAATCAGATATCTGTCTCACTGCCTATACCTCACATTTGTTGAAAGATCTCTCCCAGAATCTGGCAGCCTGGGCTTGGGTGGAGAAGTTAATGCATTATAAAGGACCCCCCAAAACAATCACAACACTTTTGAAGCTCCTGCTCTTCTGTGTAAGTGTTTCCTCTTGCACAGTTGTACATGTGTGAAATAACATATAACACAACAAGGGATGGTGATGCCTGCTGGGAAACAGAATCATTAGAATTCATTTTAAGTTTGTGAGCCAACTAGCCATCAAGGTTATGTCCCACAGGGGGCAGTACAAAATTTGAAATTTCCTGGTTCCCATTCCCACTGCTACAGGAGTAATAGTTACTCAAGGATTTCCAAAAATATTTGCAATTTTTACCTCTGAAGTTTTTGGATGTTCCATTCGGGTTTGATGGAGCAACATTAGCTCCAGTATAATCTCATCACTCATAATGGATAGTACTTACATGTGAACAATGGTTCTGTCTCACCAGAACACCTGCAAAGTTAGGAATCTTTCTGGAGGATTAAGAACAGTTAGATTGGGCACAGGAGCATTGAACTCTATCAGTTCAGAAATCCTTAACAATTAAGTATCCAGTCTAGGACTATTGAGGAGACAAGCTATAATTGAGCAGACCCTGGATATAATAAATGGCAAGGATGCAACTACGAACATCTTGATAAGAAGCTTAAACCCTTGGAGAAAACTCCAGAAGATTTTCAAGGAAATGTATGCTGGTGTTCACAAATCTGTTTCAAATTTCAGCAGTGCCATTGCTTGTGTTGTCATGCAAACCTTTATTATAAATGAATATGGACTGCAAGACCATTGGATCCATAATGGGAATCTTGTGATGTTAGGGACCCGGTTATTTAGATTGATGCCAGTGTCATAACTTGCATTTATCAAAGCTTAGGAGCAGCAAGCAAAAGTAGTCTGTTGGGTAGATCTGTTTAGCACCACACCATAAGTAGGGAAAGTGAAAATGAACCCATTTACACAATTTTCCCTATTATTGTAGCCAGTAGAGTGTGGCTGAGAGTTCAAGGGGCCAAATGCACGGATAACAAAGGTAACCCAATCGATACTCATGGATGTGAAATGGGGAAAGCACTAACAGTACTGTCCTGAACACTTAGAGCTACAAGGCCCTTGTACAAATGATATGGTCTCAGGTAACTGCTGTTTAGGCTAAGTGTGTGATCACTGCATGGTTGTACTCAAGTAAAAATTGGGTTGTGTATGGATTTGGTTTGCTTTGTGATATTTTCTGTAATGACAGGATGACTTTATAGAAACTAAAAATCTAATTCATGTTTTTGCTGCTGGAATACTATCTTAAAACTTGGACAGGACCCTTAGGAAAATTGTGGGACATGGTACATTCTCAAACTGAAGAACTGAAAATTTTAATCAACAAGTATAAGAAAACAACTGCTTATCAAAAGCAAATGACTGTTTCCATACTGACCAGACTGTCAAGACTATACCAGGAATTGAAAAAACTGCTAAATATCGTTGGTATGAGATTTTTATGGATTGTGCACCATCTGCAATTGGCATATTGCATCTTAGGTTGAAACTCAGGATCATTGTATTTTTTTTTTCTGTGTTTTTTTTAACACATCCAGAGTTAGTGCTAACATCATGCTGAAAGAACGTTATCTAATAATAAACTGTGATGCTGGACTTTCCAATGGAAATGGACTTTCCAATGCTCAGAGCTTTGCCCTACCCTCAGTCACAGTGAGGCAGGAAGAGTAGCAGTACCTCACCCACTGCAGCGTGGGACTTACCAGACCTTTTGCCTATACTTAAGTGGTGGAGTCTGGGTGATTACTTGACTCCTGCCCAGGTTTTGGCCCAACACACAGCTCACGCTAAAGCCTGATGTATGGCAGTAGCAGTACTACTAAGCTAAAGTGAGAGCAACACAGTCACTGGCTGAGCGAGTGAATTTGTGAGCTATTGCCTTTGTCAGCTAATGAATTTGTGAATCAGTGAAAATATGAATTAGGGAGTTTTTGACTAGGCTAGTCTGCTGAGAGAGGATTGGGCTCTTGTTTGATTTTTACCTAATGAGGTAATGAAGTAAGATTGGCACACAAGAGAGCATTGTCCTTTAAAGTTGAGAGATCCAAATGAACTCTGGCATGCATGTAATTCAGAATCTGCTACGTGACTATGCTGGCAGTCCACTGACTGTTTGTTCCTTTAGCAAGGGATAGGTTTTCATTCAGTTGAAAGCATTCAACTGCTTTCTGTTCCCTAAATATTGCTTAGCTATAATAGGACAGAAATATTTGTAGGGAGCTGATACCTGTAACAGTACTGTGAAAATTGTCATTGTCTGTTGACAACAAAAGAAAACTTCTTTCCAGTTTTGTCAAGCTCTGATGACAAGCTATGGTTTGTTTTCTTCTTTCTATACTCCCATAAAATTAAAGATAGCAATTTATTGGTGCAGGGAAAAAAGAAAAAATATGGGAGGAATGGAAGAGCTTTGCATTTCTTAGCTTCATTTCCTATTTTTGTGCTGGGCGGCTCATGAGATATCAGCTTTCACTGAACAAAAAAATTCCTTCCTCTGAGAGACTGGAGTCATGCCATCATACTGCTTCTTGCTTGACAAGTGTATATTAACTTAAATGGTTTGTTTCATCTGCTCCTTATGGTGCTTTTGTATTAACACCAAGTGATGAGTAAGAAAGGTCTCTTTTCTTTTTCATTCCAACTTTAGAAGTCACGATCACAGACATATTGTAGGGTAATAAGGTATATAATTTTTACATGTTTTTTTCCTACAAAAAGAATTAGAGAGTTAGTCATGTGCTAAGCAACATACTTTATTTCAATAGAAACACTACAGAAAAGCATAGTCAAACTTCATTTTCCATACATGTATCTCTTCTTTTCCTGCAACAGCCTAAGCCATTCAGAATTAATGTTTCTCATTTTTTAAAAAAATGTGACTTTTTTACAGTTAGGTGAATAAAAGCATGCCAGTTTTCTATACAGCTTAGTTTTCCCAAGAGAAATTATGTTTTTAATCTAATTATTTGCAACAAGCTTTTTTCTCCCCCTAGAATTAATTTTACAGTATCATTGGGGTTTATGCCAGGAAGTGATTGCCCCTGAGCCAGGAGCAATTGCAAACACTTACATTGCAAAAATTGTGCTCAGACACTTTTTTCAGATCATCCTGGACAAGTCAGAAATGCTGACAGGACAGGAGGGCTGATGCTGGTCTTTATTCAAAGAAAAAATTTTTAAAGATTATAAATACATTGCCTTCACAGAGTCAAGGCCCATCCCAGCTCCTTGAAATAGAAATTAAGAGTGGGACAGGGCAGGACAGGGAAGCAGCCTGATCAGGACAAGAACAAAAATAAGCTGTGCCAAGAAATGGAAAACACAGGGAAAAAAAGGTGATCTGTTCTATTCATCACCCCAGGCAGTATTTTTCCCATATCAAGCTGAAACTGTAGTCAAGGAGTCGAAAAAATGGGAGAGAAGGGGTGATTCTTGCACTGGTGGAAACCATCGTCCATGGGAGCGCACCCTAACCAGGGTATTGGTGTTTGCAGAGACAAGGCCATGGCCGCAGCAGCATGAGAGTGACAGCCCGAGTAAGGCAAGGGGAGTGCTGCCTGGGCAGCTGAGTGAAGGCTTGCACTGCTCTGGGAAAAGGCCACGGACCTGCAGATAGGAGCCACAGCAATACCACTCACTAAGGCACTGCTGGCCTGTGATGGAGCAGCCACGGGCTCTTGCAGAGAGCTGGGCTGATTTGTAGCCCCAAATCTGATTTAAAACTCCAGAGATGCAGCTCTTTCTCCTACCATTCAGCCATCAGGCTGTTTCTCCTCTACAGCTGCGTGTAGCCACATGTTTCTTTTCTCCGAAGACACACCTGGGCAGCAGGAAGCTCCTGTTGATCCTGTTGGTGATCAGGGATTCGGTAATGCTCAGCTGTGATGGACCAGAGTGGGAGGATTGAACAGCTGGGGCCCCTCTGCAGTGACCCCTTTTTTCATGACAACTTTGTTCAATAGTGTGGATGTTGAAATAAAGCTGACTCAGAGCAGGGGCAGCTTTTGCTGGGTGAGCTCCCTGGCAGCAGGTGCTTGTAAGAAGGCTTTCACCCACAGCTTTTTATCTGTAAAGAAATTGCAGATGGCACCTGGAACAAGATGATGCTTGTCAGTATTCAGATTGTACCTCAACTACAGTTTTTGTGATGCAAGATTTGTCATTTTCTGCTTAATTTTTTTCCTTTTAAATGAAGATTCTAAATCAATCCTTTGTTTCAGCTGCTGCAGATTTTAACTGTACAACAGGAAATCATCTGGGAGAGGTCTACTGTTCTTTTGGTTAAAAGATTCAGGCAGAAAAATTTAAGTCATAGAAAAATTAATGGGTATAAGGATATTTATTTTTTGTTTGCGCAGGAGCAAGAACTAAACTTTCTGTGCAGCTTTAAAATCTGTGCCTTCTACTCAATACACAATGTTTCTGTACATTAACATTTTCCTATTTCCTCAGCCTTTATTTACCATCCCTAAAAGCCTGGGGAAAATGGACACAAATCCAAAATTTCTCAAGATTATCTCAAAGGAAACTAGAAATTTGAAAGGCTTATAGGGCTTGCTTGAAGCTGCTGTTGGCCACCTTTATTTTGAGTGAAATTCAGCCTGCCTGCGCTGAAGGAGTGATCTGGACATGGGATTTTCTCCAGGAAACATTATAAAAAAATGTAATGATAAGTGCTGTCAGAGTTCTGAAATATTTGTAATGAATCATTCATTGCTACATATCGGCCTCCTCTTCTCCCACTGAGTCATAATTTTCAGTAGGAGTAAGCATGGGCAAAATGAAATTTTATTATCCCCTTTTGCCTTTCTCTGTCGACTGGTCTACTGAACATCAGAGTTAATTAAAAGGCTGCTAGCAGGAATTGAATTTGGTGATATAAAAAGGGCAGCTATCATCAGCTTCAGTGGTAATTGTAATAAGGAGAACGTACAGGAAAGACTCTCAGTGCCAGATACAATATATGGATAAATCTCAGGGTGTCAAGGTTCAAAATTACAGATGAGAAAACATCTGTTCAGTTGCTAGCTAAACTTGAAAACACTTGAAATTCACTAGTCATCCCCCAGAGAAGCTTCAAGGTTCTATACATCCTGCAATTGAAGTTCTGCATCTGCTAAAATATCTCTTGGCTGGAACTGGAAAGAACAGCAGTGAAATCCCAAGCTATGCCCAGTTTTCCCTTGGACAGTGTTGTTGGTGACCATCCTTCTGTCATGACCCTGTGCTTCACCCACAAAAGTAGCCAATCTTAGAGCTGCAGGGAGAAGGTGAATTCCATAGGTGCATAGGTATTACCAGATGATAATGCCAAACTTGTAGAGCCAAGAGGACAAGAAGTAAGAACAGCCTGGACTCTGTGGATCTCTAAGATAATTGTATTTCTGCTCCAGCAGAGGTCTGAATCCAGAAGTCCCACTACTGGGCAAACAACTTGGGGCAGGAATTTTCAGGTCTTCAACCTTGCTTATTACAGAACCACTGAATCAATTCTCTATCTGCAGCTACAGAAGCATGTTCACTAGCAGTGTTGGCACTTTCAAACACTCTGGAATAAAAAGAAAAAATGCATTGCTCTTCTATAACCAGCCTTATGCTATTCATGGAGAAAGACAGGTTGTTCATTCTGTTATTGGCATTAGTTTCTCGGTAAACATGCTGGATTTGAGGCTGTTTTGTGAAGTGTCTGATCATCCTGATGCAATGCACAGGAATCACAAGTATGTAGTTATGGTATCTTATATTTCTGTGGTGGGCATTTAAATCCCAGCTTCTAGAGCCCTTTTGCAAACTTCAAAGTATGGAATGCATCATTTGGTAGCATTAAAGATCTGAGTATACAGCATCCCTATATTATTTTCAAAATGTCTTTGTACTCTCAGGCAAACAAGAAGTTTTATCAAAAAAACTGTAGGGAAAAGACCCACACTGCAAAAACGTCCAACTGCTTCTAAAATGGCATCCTGTAAGAGCTGGTATAAAAACTGAAAAATAAAAAGATGCCAGCAAATTCTCTGTGCTGACTCACAATAAGGAAGGTTTTTAGAAATCCTTCAGATCCTGTTTTACTTTCATCATGTTCAACTACAATCCTTTCAATAACACAGTTTCACTGACTCAAAAAAATGAAAATTTGTACTTTACCTCCTCCGTGCAGTCCTGGAGCCTTGATTAAGAGTAGTCTCTGATATATCAGCATGGTTTAGATTCATGGACAGGAGCCAAAGCAATGGCTGTGTGGAGATGTTGAGTAAACATGTACTTTCTGTTGCTCTTATTTAGATAGTGCTGTTCCTGCCTTGGCTTGAAGGAACAAGCATGATATATATGACAAAGTCTGAAAGATTGGGCCTCACATTTGTGAAGCTGGAGCTCATGTCTAGCACTGCGCAAGTGTTTTACAACAAACCAGAGTTGTACCAAAGGACCACCTTCTGTGCAAAGTACTGCTAGGGGTACTTAGGGGTACTAGCTGCATCTGTCAAGCATGGATACGCAACGGGAACAGGTTGCTCAAAGGTGATATGGGGTTTCTATTTTAAAAAATACTCAAAACATAACTGGAGAAGATCCTGGACAACCTGGTCTTAGCTGACCTCCCTAACTTGGGAAGGCTGGTAGTGGGGGAACAGATAACCTCCAGACATCCTTTCCAACATGTGTTATTTTATGAATTTCTGAATTAGTGTAACTCTTTGGTGGAGTAGGAGAGCAATAGGAAAGGCTTTGTACCAGTGAGAGCAAAGTGGTGGTTCTGAGCTCTTTTTAGATAACTTTAAGCTATATGAAGATACCACTCCTGGATGGGAGCTAGTTTCTATCAAGGTAGCTGTGTGGGCAGGAGCAAGATCTGAGGCCTGTCTGCTCCTGCTGGTGTTGATGCATTTTATCAGCATAGCCTTGAGCTTCACATAGGAATGATTTCGCTCTTATAAACACTGAATCCAGAAATTTGGAGGGCACCTCTGAAAATCATCTTGTCCCAAGCCCTTCCATGAGTGAAAGAAATTCAAAGTTTCATGTAACTTCAACATGTTTGATATGAAGGATCCTCAAGTTAAAAGAAAATCAGAAATGGTATTCACCCCTTATCTTTCAGTGTTGCAAGGAAATTTAGAATGACTTCACATATTTTGTTATTTACCTTAGCACACTGAAATGAAAAAATACAAATAAATATTGAGTAACAGGCTAGAAATCAGTTGCTGTGACTAAAGAGATAACAGATCATATCTAAGTTATTACTGACATTTGATAGGTCTCATTTTTAGTTTGATTAATGAAATGTGCTTATATCAGTAACGATCAACTCTGACAGAAATATGGAAAGAAGCTGAAATCTTTCCATAAGTCCAAGTATTAGAGACATTTATGAATTGAGATTATTTAGTATTAACTATCAAAAACTGCAGGAAAAAAAGTAAAGCTAAAAATGAAATTTTGAAGTAATGAAGAAACTGATGGAATTATGAGCTATAAATCTAAGATTAACATATTATTTGAATAATTTTGCATCTGAATTAATTTCAAAAACATTGTTTTTCTTTGGGAAAAAATCAGCAGTTGGGAACAAACCAGACTCCAGTTCTGGGCAAGTTAAAATCTCTTTGAGTCCTAATGTTTCTGTCTGACAGCTGTTGAATAATTTATAGAATGACATCTTCTTTGTTTACATCTAAAAATAGTACTAGTAATTTAATAGCAAGTATAACTATTTTCATTCAAAATATCACTGATGCCCTTTCTGCAAAGGAACCTTATTTGTCTCTGTACTTGAACAGTAGAAAAACTATATAGATGGTTTCTTTGGGCGTAGGGAGTCAGGGAAAAGGTCTTCCAGAGGGTCTTTGGCGAGCCAAGAGAATGACATGTTCACAGAGTCCTGTGTTTGGTCTCCCTTCCATTAGCAAAAGAAACTGGTAGGAAATGGTAGGATTCCTTCTTTCATGCACTTGTCTTTTTCAGTGAAGACAGTTAAAAGAGAAACTTTTCCCAAATATACTGGGAACTAACTGCTAGGAGTTTCCTTGTTTCTGACACAAAATCTTCTTGGTCAGTGCTGCTCTGAGGGCTCTTTCCCCTCGGTTCTAGTGGTTTGCTGGCTGTTGTCTCAGCTTTGTCCTTGGAGTACAGCTGATGACAAGTGTTTATGGCTGGCTGGTACTGCAGGAGGCAGTGGGACACTTCTGGGCATTCTCCCTGCTGGCCATGCTGATGGCAAGGATGGTTGGATTGCTCTGCACATTGCAAGGTCATTGCAGGACACATGAAACCATTACTAAAAGGGGTTCCAAGTACCTGGAGAATGGAAATCATGACTTTAGGTACTGCAATACTTCAAGGAACTCATTTACTTCTCTCATTAATTTTTTGCATCTTTTGCTGGTATGATTCCTGGTTTTACTTTTATGTTCTTGATGAATACCCTTTCCCCTCATAACAGATAAAGTTGGGGAATTTAATAAAGAAAAATTCCATGAAATTTCTTTAAAGCAAAGTTTCATTGGTCCAGAATGATGTCGGTACAATACAATTTTCTCTTCTGTGATTCAGAAGCTCATGTGAGTCATACATTATTTCAAAGGCAGTCCCAAGGGCCCAGTCAAGGAAATATTTGGGCACTGTTTAGTGCTGCTCTGTCCTTTGAGTCCTAGATGAGACAAAACCAGTAAAAAGGAACACAGCAAATGAGTGCCCTTGGAATGAAAAAAAATGGCATGCATTTATGTATTTTCTTTTTTATCTTGTATTTTAATGATACTACTGAGAATGAGATTCCCTTTACATTGGTAATTATAAAGGAGAGCAGATGGTGAAGGCTTATCTTTAAGTGTTAATTAAAATAGCTTACACAGCCAAGCCTCTACTTGAATAAAGTACATCAGGAAGATATAAGACATGAGTGAGTGCCCTATTCCAGTGAATTATTCTTAAATAAAGCTACTTTGGAGCAAGTCCATCAAAGATACTTAACATCATGTCAGTGAAATCTCTTTCTCTCAAGTTCATGAAACAAGCACTAAATGACAGGTTCTAAGTGTATGTTTCTGGAAGTGAAGGGAAGTATGGGTTCACTAGGAGGATCTGTATTCCTGCCTGCCTTAGCAGGTATTCAAATAAAACTACTGAATCTTCCTCACTGTCTCTATAGGTTTGCTGGCAGGCATGTGCAGGATCACTTCTGTGTGGGCTGTGAGGAACTGGAGGAATGCCAATTCTCCTTCAGGATTTGTCCCGTTAATTCATACAGGTGACTCAACATAAGACAATTGGTTCAGAGATAGTGCCAAAGCCTCCCACCTTCCTGAAAACCAGTCTGAGGGTGGAAGCTGTCAGTCTGCAATATTCTGCTGTTGAAAGAACTCAGCTTGGTTACTGAAGACACAGTTTTAGATGTTTGCTTTTTTTCTTTTTTTCTTTTTTTTTTTTTAATTTGGAACAGAGCTCTGTAAGTCCTCAGCAGCAGCACATCATGGCCACTTACATATTTTGTAATGAAATATGAAGTCATCCACTGGATCAAGGACTAGAACCCAGTTGCCCATATATGTTCTTAAATTATCACTGGAATAGTCACACATACAAACTTTTTTCTCATTTTATTATCTGAGCCACTACATTTTTATTTCAACTGTAAAAAAATGAAAGACAAAGCAAGGAATAACATTCCCTCTTCTTCTTTTCTCCATTGGCATTCTGAACAGCTGAACTGATGACATTGGAAGCTATGAAGATTGAGACTGGGCTGCCCTCTTCAGTTCATTTTTGTGCTGTTAACAATTTTGAGCTCTGGATTAAGAACAAAGTCACATTAATGTGTGCCAATTTCAGTGCATTCATCTTAAGGGAAAAATTTTCCCCTACCAGATACTGTAAACTTCTGTATAGATCTTTGTTTTTAAATAATGATAGGTGGGGGGAAACAGTATTTCTGTCAATTCTTTACATCGCTTATATTGGGTAGGTTTTGGCAGCAAAGACAGAAAATATTAAAGATCATCTGGAAGGATAAACAAGATGTCAAATGCTTTGACTGCCTTTCCTTAAGGGCTCAAGCTCTCAGACTTTTTTCTTTTCTGAAAGGTTACAGAAATAGCTCACAGTTTGTCCTTCTAGCTACAAAATTGTTCTTTAACCTTGTGCAGTACAGTTGGGTACAGTCTGGAAACATAACCAGTTAAATAGCTTCACAAATGTGTTTGCTGTGTTCTTCTGTCATCTGCCCTTTTTACTTCATGTCATTAAATGTTCGTTTGTCCTGAAGTACTGAAAAATTCTGGATATTTGGGAGTTAAACTGTGCTAAATGCTTCCTGGTCCCTGAGCACAGCAAGACCAAGAAGTCAACAAGTTCCAGGCTGGAATCTTCAGTGACTTATGACATTATGGTGGATCCAAATGCATCCTGGCCTCATGGAAACTGGAAGGTGGAGGAGGTGGCTGTGGCTCTCAGTGGGGGATGAGTGGGACAAGCACAGGAGAGGAAGAGTTCTTTCTGACTAAGCACTTCAAAGCAATTCTGTTGTTTGCAAATAGCCTACCTGATTTTCCCTGTGAAAAATTAGTATTCAGATCATATGCAAGACAGAAAACTGCATTTTCCCTTCAGGCTCTTTTTTCTTGCCCTATGTGCTTTGACCAAGCGCTTTGATGTTGCTGTTCTCATAGTGTTCACTCTCTTGTAGCAAGCTTACAGTTAGGAATAGTTTATGCTGGATTTTGTCTGAGCACTGTGCATGCCTTTTAGATACTGCACCTATTGCCAGAAAGTAGTCTAGATTTCAGACTTTATTAGGGTTTTATAATGAATGTGGGGAATTGGAAGCCCATTCCATTTTTAAAAATCTCTCTGCTAGACTCAAAATTTAAGCAATATATTTTTGCAATAAAGTAAACTATCCACCAGGAGCAGAATATTCTGCCCTCAGCATTTTAGAAACTGGAATGAGGCTATTTATCCTCTGTCAGTTCCTACTGCATCCTGTCATTCCCAAAAGACAGTCCCTACTGTCTCATTCAGATTGTAAGCAGGAATTTAACTATTATGGTTTTAGTAGCCTCTAAGTTCTAAGCAAATCTCTCCTACCCTAATGTTCTGAGCATTCAAGGCTGCTCAGTGAAAATAAAATACTGCAAGGAAAAAGTCTGAGATATTGTCAGATAACCTGATATGAAGACTTTTTGTACAGTACACTGTGTGATTATTTTTTCTCTCTGTTCTAAAGAATAAAATAAGCTAACAAAAAGTCACTTCAGACCAATATTACATCAAAAAATTGATTTATGAACCAGCTGCTGAGCAAATTCTTTCTAAATCTCACCTGACATTTCTGTTCCAATTATAATGGGAAATATACAGTATTAAAAATTGCTTTATAAATTACAGGTTTATTGCAGAGTTTATTCAGTCATTACTCCATGCAATTACTTAGCTCCCAGTGATAGCATTGTTGATGCAGACTTAACATGGAGACGCTCACTAAACAAAGGCGGTTCTTCCACCTCCTTTGTTTAGTGAAAACCAAAACCTGCACAATAATTTGACTTCTCTATCAGATCTCTGCAATGTCATGTACATAAAGAAACAAAAGCCCCTCCACAGCCCTTGTCTCCTCGCTCTGTCTAAAGCAGATATCAGAGTCAAGCCATCTTGTTATGATGATGCAACTATGAATAAGCAGAAGTAAAAGTTAAAATCTAACTGTGAAGTTTGGATTCAATCAAACACAGTCGGTCTTTGTCCCACTGAGACCTCCCTCATGCTCAGTCAGAGAGCGGGGCAGGATGAGGCTGTTGGTGCCATTTGTGTTTGTGTGTGTGCTGAGTGTGTCTGTCTGTGCTGCTTCGTGTGCCCAGGAATGCACACAAAGCCTTGTTTTTAAATAATAATAGGTGGGGGGAAACAGTATGTTCCCCTTGTATGTAGGTACAGAAGTATTCACTGTGTGTAAGTATGTGTGCAGTCTTGCTGGGAATACACGCTGGATTCAGCCACTCCAAATTCTGAATTCCCAGTATGACTGGAAAAACTTTATCTACCAAATTTCTTGATAAAATTCGAGAGCGATATTCCCACACATGATGTCCCACAAAACAGAGAACAGACAGTAACTGATCAGGGTTCATTTGTTTAGGTTGGTAGCTGGGTACAGAGGCTCTTCCAAAACACATCAGAAGAACTGGCTATTACATAGGAGGAGATGGGAAGGAAAAAAAGGAAAAAGTACAATGATGCCAAAAGAATAAATTAATCTGAACAAGTCACAAGTAATTTTGGACCAAAACTACAACCTAAGCCCCAGTTAAGTTTAATTTTTGTGTAGCTTAAAGAGACTGTCTGTTGGGCACATTCATTATGGTCAGGTGTTGGGAAACAACTGAAGGAGAGGAGAGCATCAAGAGAGAATCCATTGGAAAACATGCTATAGGCAAGTATAATATTCTTCTCTCATTTGTATGAAAAGCACGCTGCCTTTTAATGATCTCTGTGTTATTATTAGCATGGATTGTCATCACTTCATAGTCTTTGACTCGCCAGTAGCTGAACTGATGCCTACATCAATGCTTTGCAATAAAATTAGGTAGTGCTGTGCAGAATTTCATTATGTTTTCTGATTAACATTTATTAGAGCAATTTTGCCAGACCAACACAAGGTGTTTCACAGTTTGATAGGTCTCCTTTCTTTTCAATGATAATTGTACCAGAGAACATTTTGAGGCTTTACATGATCTCACTTCTCAAGGGATTCTAAAGATTGATTGTTTTGCTTCCTCTGATTTCAGAAAATCCTTGCCAAAAGGAGCTATTGTGCATATAACTAGCATTTCTTTCTTCTCATCTATAGCAGTAATTTAATACCACTCCAGAAAATTTAAGCTTTTGAAATTTACATCTTCAGTCATTAGTAAACTTTTGTATTCTATATGTTAATTACTTTCAGTAACCCACACAATGCTTTTTTACTGAGATATTTTAACGGCTGCCAATAGCTTGAACATGAGCACAAGTAGCTTTTGTGGGTGACCATTTGGGGTTCTAAATTTGCCCGCAGCATTTCTGTCAATATATTTCAGTTCAACACTTCAACAAAGTATGTTGACTGTAGCACATGTATTCGAACACCCTGACTTCTGCAGTGAAGACTTTTTCATGCTTTGAATTACTCATAAAATAACTGATATCTGCATTCTCCGGGGCACAGGTAGAACCACTTAATCTTTAATATTTGAATGGGACATTCCTTCACCAAAGAACAGTCTATAGAGGCTGTAGACAGAAAACTGAACTCAGATTCAGATGTACCTCTAGCTTCTCATGGAATCATGGATCTGAACCTTATATTCAAAATATTATGGATATATTCTCTCTCTAATTCACATTCTTTCTTTTTTTCTTTTGTCTAAGATAAACATGCCTGTGGAGGTGTACAAATGGCCATCCTTACTGGGAGTTTTCTCTCTGTCTGGAACTTCTCTAGTTCAAAATGTTTTTATTTTCAATCCGTGATAATTTCCATTTGTTGCTTGCAGAATCAAGTCAGCTAGGCATTAACTTCAGATTTTCAGTCTATGTCCACATGATTTTGATATCTGTTCTCTGCTTTCCATTGCCACTCATTAGTATCTATACCCTGGGCTAAGTCTGTAGAATAATGGTTGGGGAAGTTTCTGTTTGATTAGTAAACCTAAGGCCAAAAAGGGATCTTCCTGGAACATGTGTGATATGAATGTGATGAATTCAAGATATTCTGTACCTTAAGAAGGGAGAATATCCATTGGGATGTGCCAGCTTTTTCAGCAACCTTTACTAGGCCAAGGGTGAGGTGGTGTGTGGAAGGATATATGGGAGAGTGTGCAGGACTGTGATGTGGTTGATACTTTGCCCTTCAAACAAATAAATTGGGATTATCTGACTGCCTGTGACTACATTTTCAGTCGGTTCAGTAATCTGTACCCTTTCTCCTGATGTACGTACAAGTGCCAGGGCCCTGACCTGAGCACAAAGTAGCTGAACTGAACATGATAAACTGCTGAATGTGACATGAAAAATTCATGGACTTAATAAGTATCTGAGCGAGAAGTGGTCAAAAGTTGTTGATAGCATTGTGAGGGACAGGGCCTGTGAGGGGTGTTTCGTGAAGGGTTTGGGGTCTGTAGGGGTCTGTCTGTGTCTGTACTGAGAACTTGCACCCAGCCTTGCTGTGAGCTCCACATAAGGATTGAACCACCCCCATTGAGCACCACCTCTTGGGGCCAGAGAAATACCCAGGGTCCCAGCCCTTGCTAGGCAGGGATGCACCCCCTATCACAGAATCACAGAATGGTTTGTGTTGGAAAGAACCGTGAAGATCATCTAGTCCCAGCCTCCTTGCGATTGATAGGGATATCTTTGACTAGACCAGGTTGCTCAAAGCCCATCCAGCTTGGCCTTGAGCACTTCCAGCGATGGGGCATCCACAGCCTCTGTGGGCAACCTGTTCCAGTGTCTCACCATGTTCACAGTGAAGAATTTCTTCCTAATACCTAATTTAAACCTATAATTTTTCAGTTTAAAGCAATTTATCCTTGTCAATACATGGCCTTTCAAATGTCTCTCCCCAGCTTTCTTGTCTCCAAAATTCTTTTTTTTTTTCCTCTCTGGTTCCTATAGCAAACAGACAGATACAGTGGGCATACAGTTGAAGCACATGGGCTGTGGGAAGGCAGAGTTACTATTTCAGGTGTGTACAATGTAAGCAATAACCTGTTCTGCTGTTGCCTTTATACTCACTGGGGACAGCACAGATACAAAACTACTTGCAGGGCCAAAACCCAAGGTATGAGATGGTGTGACCAAATGCTTTTCAAAAAACTTTTGCTGATTATTACTAAGGGGCTTCCACGCAGTGAACAAAAGGCTGGGATGTGTTCAAAATGGATGACGCTCCAATGTATTCCAACATATTTTGCTATGCTACAGGTTGGTGTTGCCATGGTGTTTGAGATGTGAATAGCTTGCCAGAGAGTGAAATTTCTGGCTAGACATCAGGTGGTCATAGCTCTCTTGCTGGCCCCACTGTTGTTTATTTGAGTGCAATATGTGCAGACAACTTTGGGTGAGTGCTCTTTGAATTGGCCTAATTGCAGTATATTTGTTCAGAAAAGCACTTAAACACGCAGGCAGCTGTGTGCCAGTAAGAGCTGTGCTGAGGGCCAGCTTAAAATGTGGTGTGTGTGCTAGTGCCACTCTGGCATGGGCAGGAATCACAAAGGCAAAATAAAGCCCTGCAATGAGTGTTATTTTCTGCTTTTTGTCATGAAAGGTCTTTTGCATGTCAGTCTCCAAATTACAGACCTGGAAGACTCAAGAAAATAACTTTTGCAATAATTCTGAGTGCATGTTTGAGACAGGAAGGCATATAATCAAGTGCAGTTCCGGGATGAGCCTGGAGCTGGAGAAACCTTAAGAATTTAAAAGTAAAGAGCCTTAGGCTCTTTAGGAGATGTGTGGGCACAAAATGTGGGGATGCAGGAAACATTTTCACAGGTTGAAAAGGCCATTTTATAACATCTAGCTGGTGAAGGAAAGGGAAAATCTGATCACTCAGGATCTGATGTGTGCAAAAGTAAAGCTTCTGGATTGACCGTTTCCTTGCATTTTTGTTTACTTTAAGATTTAACAAACTCACCACTATAGGGTTTAAAGTCCCTAAAGAGTTTGGGGGTTTTATCTTTTTTTTATGATACGCTTAAAAATATACATTTTGTTAACTATTCCAAAGACAATGATAGAATGAAGTCCAGGAACAAGCTGGAGTTTTAAATAAAAAACATCAGAACATGACTGAGATTTTTACCCTTCAGAAGAAATGTTTGTACTTAATGCTGTGAGATGCTAAAATTTTAAGGTCAACCTGAACTGTCTATGAGAAAGAGAAAGGCAGAGCAGGGAACTTTCATGAAAAGGAAATAGAAGTCAGAAAGAAAAAGGGTGCACAGGTCTTTTCAAGTAACTTGCCAGCTGCTTGGCTGTATAGAGGTTTGTGTAATTAAGGCACAAGGCACAGGATTTCTACCTCCAGGCAGCTGTTACAGTCTTATTGATACAGTGGTGGACAGACAGCTTGCAAAAGAAACCTTGAGATTTGTTATAGGTCATGGGAGTGGAATTAAAAGAGGGCTCTTTTTTGAAGTTACACAGTTGTTGACAGAACACCTTTGAATATAGACTGTTTTTCCAAGATTTTTGCTATTGTGAAATGCAGGAGAGTGCCTAATGAGAAAAAAAAAAAAAATACTGTTTTCTTTATTACCAGATATAGAACAAGATTGAATATCTTAATTAGATACAAATTCACTGAAGGGCCTGTTGGGAATACGACAGAAAGCCTGTGCTGGAGCTGGGTGAAGAGCTTTGCTTAGTGTATTTCAGCTCTCCCTCTGCACCCTTCAGGTGGGAAAAGCCATCAGGAGGGAATGCACAGCATTGCCTTTGGGCACAGATGGGTGTAAAAGAGGAGGAGTGTGAGCATGGTCAGCACTGCTTGGAGATAAAATTGTCCTTCTTTTTTCTGACTAGATGAAATTTCTCAGGCAGGAGAAGGGGGGTTTAGAATTTCCTGTGTGATACAGTGCTTGGGATGATAGGGGACAAGAGAAACTCCATCAAAAGCGAGGTGTGTTTTTCTATGGCACAAAATGTGTACAGAACAGCAGCATGTAGTACAGGAACAATCCCATGCTTACCCTCATTGCAGCACATAGTACTGAATGAACTTTGCCTAAGGAAAAATGCTGATAAATCTGTGTGGCCAACTTATTCAAAGAACAAATCTTTACCATCTCAGAACCCTGAGAGATCCTGAATTTTTTTTTTTTTAACAACTGGTTTCATCCTCTGACTTAATCAGCAGTGAAATGGCAGGTTAGAAGTATGCCAAAGACTATAATGCATCTGTCAGAAATATGCATGTTTTAGGAGGCTATTTTCCAGTGCTTTTATTTGTTTAGGATGATACCAACATGGCTTAGCTTCTGTGGCATTTCTGATGCCAGGGGTTAGCAGAACCTTCCTCAGAAGGTGCTTTAGGAGACACCCCTATGGTAGCACCTGGTGCCTCCAGCGCATCATGCTTGTGTTTACAAGTCCAAGAAATTCCATCTTGGTGGAGGGGTGGGAGGCCTGCATGACAGTCAGAGGGATTATTTGAAATGCTACAAACCAGTGGGGTAAATAAATCTGTTTTGACTATATAAAAAGAGCTTGTTGTCCCCAGCTGTACTGTGGCTGGAAAAATAATCTTAAAAAAGGGATGCAACACATATATATGCATAAGAATATACATATAGTATATATTATGTATAATATATATCATATATATATATATATATATTAGATATATAATATATCATATGCAGAAGAATAAAAACAGGGGGAAATGATGAAAATAACCCTTAAATACCTAACCAGAAAGACTGGTTACCACAGAAAAGGATTTCTCACCAGCTGTTTTAAAAAACAGATGTATATTAGAAACACCTTTTGAAACTTAAAAAGGATGGCAACAGTGAACTTAAAAAAAGAAAAAGAAAAGGACATGGTGTTGATGTTGTCTGCTGAGCTGCCATCCTCAAAAATGCTGTGCAGTGTTCTAGTTACTTGAAACTTCTGTACAAAGGATTGCTTGGCTGATTCTTGTTCATTTTTTCTGTTGGAAGGATATCCTTTGGCTAATTTCCAGATACCAGAAAGCATGGTTATTTTTAGATAATTTGATACACTCTGCTAGCAAATGAGAAGATGAAAAGCGATGAGTAAATGTGGAAGGAATGGAATCTGAGGATTACGGGAATCTTGATGTCATGCAGGCAGCCCAAGTTTACATCCACCAAGGAAAAACATCACTAGTTTGAACACCAGGTATGTGTAATCCATGCCCTCCACCCCCACCATGCAGAAAGTTTTGATTACAGCTTTCTCAAGAAGGCATTATCTTTTACCTCCTAAGAAAGCCTTCTTCATCCTTTCTAAATCTTAAGCTGCCTTTTTCCTTTTGTTTCCTCATTTTGGGTGTCTGGTGGCTGGAGTCATTCTTCTCCTTCTTCTTCTTTCTTCTTTTTTCTTTCTTCTTTCTTCTTTCTCCTTTCTCCTTTCTTCTTTCTTTTTCTGCCAATCTTGGATCATGACTCAAGGAGCATGACTCTGGATCATGACTCACTGTCCAGACTAAGAGGGTTTTGGCTCTGTTTGTCTCAAGTTTCTGTCTCATGGCCCCATGAGACCTTAAAGCAATGCTGTATCACTTTTTTGCTCTTTGTTTTTTCTGTGAACTTTCTTTCTCACACAAAAGATGTTGTGGGGAATTATTTTTCAATATGCTCCAGTGAGTGCCATTTTAGTTCCCCAGTCCATCAGTTAGTAAGTTTGTAAAGAGCAATTGTTTAAGCTATATTTAACTTCAAACTTTCCTAAAGCCCCTTTAGATTTTTAAAGCTTTCTCTTCCTCATCTCTTCAGTTATATCTAACTTTTTCCTTTTATCTTAATCATTAAAATGCTTATTGGAAGCCTGAGTCTACTTCACTCTGCTATTACTGCATTTCTCTCCAAATGAAAAGAGACAGAAAATGGTTTTAACATTTGAAAAGGGATTTTGTTCTCCTTTCAGCCCGGTGTTTATGTCCTTTCATTTTAAATATGTGCTTTTTAAAATGCTTTACTGCTATGTGCTACCCACCTTTATCAGTGCAGTACCCAACCAGTTACTGCCCATTCTACCTTTTACTAAGTTCTTTAGTTTCCAGATCCGGAAATATCAGTGATTTCTGCAGCTCCTCTCTTCTCAAGAGACTTTTTCCCTCTTCTCCCCTGTTGCTTTAGGCTTTTGACATACAATGGAATGAGGACACCTCTCTGATGTTTGTGTGTCTGCAAAGAGGGCTACAGCTAAGTTAGCAACACATGATTCCTTAAGGATCTGAGTACAGTCCTTGTTCCCATACTGCTTCAAAGCAGGTATAAGCATTCAGAAGTGACCTGGAAGGGCAAATCATGACACAACAAGTCAGTGAGAGCTCCTGTCCTACCTGACTGCTCCACGTGAGTAACGTGCTCAGAACTCTGGAGCAAAACAGTAAGGAGAAAAAGACATGGATAGAGAAATTGGTAAATTTAAAAGGAGGCAACAGTGTAAAAGAAGATGATAGATGAGCATAAAACACAGATGTAAAAAAATACATTATTAGCTTTAATATTGATCAATACTCTTTGTCATACCTCTTTGTCTGTGTTTCTCCTGAGAACATGAGGAAGATGATACAGTGAATTACTTAACGATTTGAGCTCTTCATCTCAGAAATATCTCA
This sequence comes from Pyrgilauda ruficollis, assembly GCF_017590135.1. Taxonomy (NCBI): domain Eukaryota; kingdom Metazoa; phylum Chordata; class Aves; order Passeriformes; family Passeridae; genus Pyrgilauda; species Pyrgilauda ruficollis. The sequence goes on from NW_024525156.1 coordinate 4,422,865, forward strand.
CACCACAGCATAAAGAGGTAAATGTTTTATGGATCAATAACAACAATTTGCATTCATAAGGGAGGAAATGCTATGGCTTAATGACTTCTAAGATCAGGAAAAAATTATGGGTTTGTACCAGTCCTTCAGTCATATCACTAAATTGCTTGTGAATGGTCACATAGAATTTAATAGCTGAAGATTAAAAAGAGCAATAGCTTTCATTTATATTATCTGACATAACAATTTTAACTTATAATTCTGCAGTCTTAGTCAGCAAGTACTCGATGCTTAAACGTAGAAATGATTCATCAGTTTACACAGCATTACAGCAGCTGTAGGTACTGTCCAAATTCTGTCATTTCAAATCAAATGGTGAACACCCAGCCCCATGCCTTACAAACTCAGACATGCCACTAATGAATGCATTATTTCTGCTGTTTTCTTTGCCTTCAGTGTTTTGGCACTTTTTTCCTGGTTCTGAGCTTCTGCAGGAGGTATAACTTAGATAAACCTGTTTAAATTTGATGTAATATTGGTACAATAAGATTGTAGATACCCTGTGATCACATTCCTGCAAACCATGGAATTATTTTAGCTCATGAGTATGAGGTGTCTGTGCTCAAACTACATTGGAGCAAGCACTTCCTGAATTATGTTTGTTTCTGTTTTCTGCACTAAACACAGTCTCTTCTTTCTACAAGGCCTTTTTCACTTCCTTACCTTGTGTATAAGCAATGTCAAAGAAGTACACCATGGTATTTTGGTCTGTAGTCCTGTTTGTACTCTTTTCTGCAGGCCATGGATAACTTTTCCACCATACAATCCACACAGGAAAAGCTGTACAAGGCTGAGAGGTATAAAATACCAACAACAGACTTCAAAGATATACAGGAAAGAAATCTCAGGGACTAGAGAATTAAAAACAAGATTATATTATAGACCCCTGTGGCTGCCAACCATCAGACTTTGTTGTAAAGGGGTAGCATTAAATAACACGACTCTTTCTGGGTTCAGTTGCTGATCTAACATCCACATTCTTGCAGGAAGTCAAAGGCTCACTTAAATAGGTATCAAGAAACAGAGTTAACATCTTTTGAGTATGTCTGCTTTAAATAATGATACACATAGGTAGAATGAAACACCTACTGCTGAGGAAGCAATGTCCAGGTATGCTGGACATAGATATGCTTTTTGGAGCCTTATTTTGATCAAGCCTTGGCCTTGGTCTCATGTACTGAGTGGTCATGGGGAGGTGGAGCACATGAGGTGTGGTGTTGACACACACTTTCTAGTTTAGTTTCATGGCAAAAGAATTCAGTCCCCATCCTGTAACACCCCTCCACGAGGTGCCCCACAGCAGCAGAATGGGGGTGATCATCAGGACACTCGCTTGAGGAGTGTCCTCATGACCCAAACTAAAGCACTCTGCCACACAGCCATCGTGGCTACTGCCACAGCAGCAGCCCGCTGCCTTCAGTATGTCCTACACCAGTGGAAGCAGAGGAGTGTGCCCTCTGGAATCACTGCATTAGGAAAAGACAGAAAGATTTGCACTCAAAGTTTTACATGAGCCCTTAGTTAATGCATTCAATAAAATTAGTTAACCAAATCACTTTCACTGAGCCCACATTACCATGGTTACATTATTATTATAATTTAGCCAGCATGTCATTGCCAGCCAAAGAACAACTTCATAGTAATGAAAATATAAAATCTCTTCTTTTTCTTCAATAAACAAGGTCACTGTGATCTTTCCATCTAAGGGAGTGCTCTATTTATTAACCTACCTGTAATGCAACTCAGTTCTCAGGCCTAAGTATTCTCCACTCACAGTTTTGCAAAGCTGAAACACTCCAGTTGGTAAAAGGGCTCCCTCTACTCCCCTGTGGTGTGGTGCACATCTCATGTGCCATTGATTCTGGGACCAGGAGCTTTCATACATCACTGCTCACTACATTCAAAACAAACCCATGTTATTGAAGTTACATCAGAGCAGTGAGCAGCCTGTTTACAGCTTCGGCTCCAGGATTACTCACCTCTACCCTATTTTCTGGTTGTCACTTATTCCTAAGTTTTCTGTACACCAGTAGGAACAGATGATTAATTTAGAAGTTAGTCCTGATTTCAATTGAGGCATTTAACTACATGACTTTAGGATGTCCCTTCAGACTTTAGAATGTCCCTTCAAACCCACACCCTACTTTGCATCTATGAGCAGGAAAAAACTGTCTGCATATTTGTTCTAGAAAACCTACAGTTCTCATAGCAATTAAGCATTTTTTGTATTGAGTGCTTTATAGAATACTGTGTACTGTTGTCCACCTAAAACATGAACCAAACCCAAAGTGATCAGCATAACAATATGATCAAGCAACACGACTTTTAGTGAAGGAATTCAAACTTCCCAGAATCTACCTTATGAACATTGAAAGAGCATTTCATTATACTAGACTTATCTAGATTTCTCAAAAAAATCCCAAGGTAGGCTGCTCTTGTATCACAGGATGTAGTAAAAGTTTTGCTCCTCTTAGTAATGTAAGGGAGGGAAGATTCTTGATTGAAACTTCTGTGTTTACATTAGGTTTAATCAGAAGCTCACACATAAAGTAATTTGATTGGGCCTGTGTGATTTAGATTAATGGAAATTTACAGATTTCCATTTCTATCTTTATTTTGTTCAAGATAGACTTTTTCAAGGATCAAGACATCTTGAGTAATTATTTTATTAGCTAAATACATTTTTTAAGATACAGACAACATAACCAAAAACCAGGGATAAGCACTTAGTTAATGTTATTGCAAAACTAGTTTCCTGATCAGCTATAGGTATATATATCTGTATATGTAGAAAAATATCTTTATATATATATATATATATATATACATATATAAATACACTCTACTCTTATATGTCACCTACCCCTTGCATCTATATTTAAATTTTAAGAAAGCTCTGACAGAAAAGCCATATGCCTTTACTAGTTTTAAAAAATCTGCTTGGAAAGGCATAGACTATCTAGGGATAGACTATCTAATATCACTCATTGTATACTGAACCCAGCTCTTTTGGTTATCATCAGTAGCTGGTATGAAGGTTATACACATGTGGATCAAGAGAAAATTAAATGGAAGAGGTGGGTCAAACTCCTCCTGGAATGCTCTTCACACAGATTTTTATGAACCATGAATTTTCAAGGTCATTCTTCATAACGCTTCTTTATCACTTTCAACAAGCACAAAAGGCTTTAGAAACTGGGAACTCAAATACAGTATTCCTTGGAAAGGTGAAGGAAGAAAAACATCTTGGAGAACACAAATAAGAAGTGAAAAAAAGTAAAACTATTTCAAAATTAGTGATTTTTATTTGGCCAGATTGTAAAACAGATTGCCAACCAGCCAAGTGTGTAATCTATTGCTTAAATCTATTTTGCTACCGGTAAAATAGAAAGTAAATGTCATGGAAAATTTTGAAAACTCCCCCTAGGTGTACGAGTAAGGAAGTATGTCTTTGATGTAAGGAAAATTGAGTGAAAGTGGAATGTAAGAGAAAATTAATAGATCTGTAAACAATGATGAAGCGAGCAAAAGCCAACACAGTTTTTGTAGAGAGAAGTTATCCCTCACAAATTGATGGATTCTTCTTTTAGGCAGTGAACATGGAAATGGATAAGTATATTTGTATTTTAAAAAAAGAAAAACATCCAGTCAAGATGTCTCCTCAAAAACACTCTCATTAAAAAAAAAAAAAAAAGGAAAAAATAGAAAGAATAAAAGATAAGAAAAACTGCTCATTAAAAGAGAGAAATAAAGGATGAGGTTAAATAGCCCGTTCTTACCACAGATCTCTTACACTAACAGGAATATACCCTAGGATGTAGGCTCAATATATTCACAAATTACCTAGAAAGGCCATTGAATAATGAGAAGATTAAATTATTCAAAGTCAACAAAACTAAAACTGATCTCAAAGATTTGAAAAATGTCTTAGAATTGTAAAAGACCATGAGATCAGAGGGCATTCAGTGTTGCTAATTACAGAGCTGTGGAAAGGGCAGCAGGAAACAGCCCTGACTGCCCAGGTACAGGAATGAGCCATTGGTGCTCCTGACAGGAATCTTGGAGCCATTGACAATCATTCTTGGTGAACACTAGTGCCCAAGGAAGGAAAAAAAATGTAAATTAGGAATTAGAGAACAAAAATACTATTTGACTGTGCACTTCCACAACCCATTCCAGAATACTGTTTGCCAGTTAAAGGATGAGTCACAACTTAAAGGTACGGAGGAATAAACAACAGTGAGCAGAAAATCAGAAAATCAGAAAATGGAAAATCCCAAGTGGTCTCAAAAAAGTGAAATATCATTCTGTCTTTTGTGTCTGTTCTCATTTTGGAGGTCTCTCTTCAGCCATAAAGCAATCACAGCCTGGCTGGAATCCTTCCACAGCCCAAAGACTCAGTTTGAATAGTAGCAAAGTGGAGGCTGAGGATGTCCCTGAATGACCTCTGCCATCAGCCTGGGATGGCCCAGAGTTTATCAGCAGAGACTATCAGAGTTTATCAGCACATGTGCTGCCAAGGCTTTTGCCAGAGCTGAGGCAGAGCAGGAACAAGCTCTGGATGTTCCCATAACTCCTAATGTGCCCCACTGCTGGAATGCAGAGTGGCAACTCGCTCTGGTGAGCAGGCACTCACCTGGGCAGGACATCCGAGCATCATTTTGCCCCATGCATTTACTGTCTCATGTCCTATCAGCCAACAACTTTCTTGACACTTGACACCTTTGGGACTGGAAAAATAGCTCTCCTCTTGCCAGAGAGCCAGAGCTCCAAAAATGCTCAGAGTACTGCCCTGCCTTCTGTATGCTCCATGGGGAATTTCCTGAACTGGATGTATTTTAATACTTAAAAGCCAAGGCAGCTTACGAGCACAGGCACAGGTCACTTCATGCCAGCTGGCCTCAGTGCCAGGGTATGTTTGCTACTAGGCATATTCAATTTGCTGGTAGAAGCACCTGTTAGGTTTCAGTGTAATATTCCTTTCCCATGCTGTCTTTTGATTAATTTCTACTGAGAACCCTTGCTGCTGTTTGTTCTGTGATTTTTGTGTGAAGTCCTTTTGACCATGGATGATCCGCCTTTGTGCAGACTGCCCGGCTCTGCCTGCTCTCTCTCTCTGGCTGTGTACTTTTTGTCCAGGCACCATCTGCCCTGACTAACTTCTGAGGGCAGAAATAAGCCTCAACAGCCCTGACCCAGCACTGCCTGGGACCTCCACCTAACACCCTATCCCCAGGACCAGGAGCTCTGTTTAAGTTCAGCTCTGAATGTTCTGTTTCTCCCCCAGCCCAGTCACTGGAGTATTGGTCTCCAGCTCAGCTGTAGTCCCCACTGACCCTGTCCCTGTCCTGCAGACTAAATTTCTGGCTTGACCTGGGTCCTGCCACAATAGCATGAACATGTCTGGGGGTCTGGACCCTTGGCTGAAGCCGGTCACTGTCCCTGGTTCTGCCCTACTCACCTTGCATAGGGGCTGTGGGACTGGGCTCTGGTTGAGATCCCTGCCCTGTCATCTGAGTTATTGCTCTTGATTCTTGTGTCTCTGTCCTTTAGGGAGCAGCAACCCATTGCTGCTCTTTGATGTGCCCAATCTGACTCCTTTAAAAAAAAAATTTAAAAATTGTTTCTTGCAAAATAAATTACGGAGATTAGGAATAGGATTAAATAGGATTACTGAGACCAGGAATAGGACCCTGTTGCTATGTGGTTTTGCTTCAATAAGGCAAGAGTTTTTATACCACTTATGGAGCCAGTCAATTTGTGTTATGTAGAATAATTGCAGAGCATTTTCATTCTGTCTCGGCATGAAAATCTGTTATCTTAGTAGATCCCCGTTACTGTCTCTTCTGTAATCTTCTGGCCAGTGTTAACATAGTCCATGGAGTCTGGGGTTATGTCTATTGACATAACATGAGTCAGACTGTGCCAAGCACATAATCTAATAGTGATACAGGATTCTCCAGGCTGATTAACATTTAATAAGCCCCTGTGGCAAGTGTTTAACCTCTTCAATTGGCACACTCATCAGCTATGCCTGGGCATGGTCTGGATGTGGGACCAGTCCCAGCAGGCAGTATGGACAATATCATGCCCTTTGCCAAGTTCACTCTGGCAGACTTAGACCCTATTCCAGCTGACCTTGACACAGTAACCTCTCTTCCATGTTTCTCTTCCATAGAATCAGAGAATCACAGAATGACTTGGGTAAGAAGGGAGGGACCTTAAAGTTCCAATCTCCCTGAAAGGCATACCTTTCATTAGACCAGGTTGCTCAGAGCTCCATCCAATGTAGCCTGAAACACCTTCAGAAATGAAGCATCCACAGCTTCTCTGGGCAAGCTGTTCCTGAGCCTCACCACTCTCAAATCAAAGAATTTCTTTCTCATATTTAATCTAAACCTAGTCTCTTTCAATTTGAATCCATTCCCCTTTGTCCCATCACTGCACGCCCTTGTTTAGACCCTATTCCAGCTGACCTTGACACAGTAACCTCTCTTCCATGTTTATACTTCATAGAATCAGAGAATCACAGAATGACTTGGGTAAGAAGGGAGGGACCTTAAAGTTCCAATCTCCCTGAAAGGCATACCTTTCATTAGACCAGGTTGCTCAGAGCTCCATCCAATGTAGCCTGAAACACCTTCAGAAATGAAGCATCCACAGCTTCTCTGGGCAAGCTGTTCCTGAGCCTCACCACTCTCAAATCAAAGAATTTCTTTCTCATATTTAATCTAAACCTAGTCTCTTTCAATTTGAATCCATTCCCCTTTGTCCCATCACTGCACGCCCTTGTGAAAGTCCCTCTCCAGCCTTCTTGTAGGCTGTCTTCAACTTCAGGTACTGGAAGGTCGCAATTAGATTACCCCTAAACCATCTCTTCTTCAAATTGAAGAATTTTGAACAATCCAAATTCTCTCAGGCTTGTAGAAGAGGTGCTCCATCCCTTTGATCATGTCCCTCCTTTGGACTCATTCCAGCAGGTTGATGTCCTCCCAGAGCTGGCTGCAGCACTGCAGGTGGGGTCTCACCAGAGCAGAGCAGAGGGGCAGAAACCCCTCCCTCCCCTGCTGGCCGCACTGCTTTGGATGCAGCCCAGGACATGTTTGGCTCTCTGGGCTGTGAGTGCCCATGGCTGGGTCATATTCAGCCTCTCATCCACCAGCACCCCCAAGTCCTTCTGGGCAGAGCTGCTCTGGATCTGTTCATCCCCAATTTCTGTTGAGGCTGTCCCTTAAGGCCATGTCAAACAAAGCCCTAGCCCTTTCTCTACTACAAGGGAAATACCTATTTTTCTTCCTTCCTAGAATGTCAGCTCAAGGGAGAAGAACTTTATAGTTCTCATTACAGTCAAAGGACGACAGATAGCTGTGTACACTAAGGAGATGGCAACCATTGCCTCTCTGTGTTAAGATCTCCCATAGGACTGAGGGTTTAGAGAAGATTTGGATAACAGATGCTGTGTCCCTTGCCACTCGAAGAGAGTTAACACAGCAGCTGGGACAGATAAGCCACACAGAGATGAGCAGCCATGAGAAAATATAAATGTTTAAGGCAGGGCATACAAAGGATCAAGACTGCAGGCCATGTTCTGGTGTAGCTCGGCATGAATCCCACTTCTTTGATGATACAGAGCTTTTGGTCACCGGCAACCCAGGCTGGAATGCAGTGGCTCCCTTTCAGGGTCCCATTTCTCAAATAGGCCTCTTGGCCTAATGTGCTGGAAGGGGAAAAAAAGAGGCTGAGGATGCCATAAAGGGCTGCTACCACTCAGAGAGAATACACTGCAGAAGGTGTACATGAGAGGGGCTTGTACTATTCCCCTGAGTGTGAGTGATTGCATGCAGGGCATTATTTTATTCTTGACCAGGCAGATGTAGGGTCCTCCCTTCAGTCGGGAAACCTAATTGTGTGTGCCCATCTGCAACCCTGAAAATGTTTCAGCTCAACAAATCATTTTGTGAGTCAGAAAGCACCAGTGTTGCAATGCCCTGCCAAATGATGGATCAACCAGGAGATGTATGTGTGGCCCTGCCTAACATCTGGCTATTTAACAAACACCACCTTGAAAACATCAAGGAATGCAATGAATCTGAGTGTTCCTAGTCTAGGTACTTTTCCCTCATGGCTAGGGATGCTTGATATGAGGGAAGGGAGTATACAGAAACTAGTAACATGTCAAAGAATATTTGTAAATAGTATCTTAAATTAAACACCAGTGTCATTGACTTTCACCTCTAAGTAAATAAAGCCTTAACTCTTTCCTATAGGCAAAGAATGGGGATAGCTCAGGGTGCTGACAAGGGCCACGTCTCTGGGCTACCTCTCTATTCTTCATCCATGGCAGAATCAAGTCAGCTTGGTTTCCATGGTTTCCAGCTGGGCGAGAAGGATGAAAACAGGGATAGATTTTTGCAGGGATCGGATGCTTGGTATGCAGTGTACACAAAAGCTGGGCAATATGCCATCGAGAGTGAGGGGAGAAATCTTTCATCACTTCATCAGATAGTCTCCTATAGCAACTGCAGCAGTAAAAGCAGTAGCTGCAGAGGCAGACAGCTGCATAGCAACCAGCTATGTCATACCGAGGGTCCCACACCCCCTCCTCATGCATGCACAGTACTGTTACAGAACAATTTGGTTAGGTACATGCATCTCCCAAACAAGATCAAGCTTTGTAGGCACAGCACCCAAAGGATTCTACTCCCCTGTCCTGGAGGAGGATGGAGTATCACACATGCTGACCTCGGAAAGGTTCTCTAGAAAGCAACAAATGCTGCTGGATTTGCACAGTACCAGTGGGGTGAAGCAGTGGTCATGGCAACAGCTCTCTGCCCACACCTGTGTTAGCCACAACTCCACTGCAGGTTCCTCTGCCTCCTCCCTTTCCACCTCAAGGAATGGAGCACCTTCCACTTCACCATATGGTGCCCACATCAGCTCTTGAGCAGCCCTGTCTGCCCAATTCTGGTCACCAATGGTTTGTGGTCACACTGTGCAGGCTGCACTGCCCCCACCATCTCAGAGCAAACCTGGAGGATGCTGCCCAGGGCTCCACTGTCAGGGAGACATCTTGGGAGCAGGAATGTTTACAACGCAGATGCCAGAAGAAAGGGTGTCATGGAAATGGGATGTGCAGGCTGCACTGCCCCCACCATCTCAGAGCAAACCTGGAGGATGCTGCCCAGGGCTCCACTGTCAGGGAGACATCTTGGGAGCAGGGTGTTTACAACGCAGATGCCAGAAGAGAGGGTGTCATGGAAATGGGGGAAGGTTGTACCCATTTGCTGTGGGGATGTTTATTCAGTGCTGGTGTCTGGGCAGACCCAGGAGTGGGCCAGCAAAGGGTGCGGTGGTGGCCACTGGCTGCCTTCCCTAGGGCACCAACACCAGAGTTCTTCATGCAGAAGTACATCTCATGCCAGTGGAGAGTCTGGGCATTATGCTGTGCTCCAAGAGAAGCCCACAATCCTGCCAAGTGATTTTTTTTTTCCCTAGTTACTGTTGAAAGATTTCTCCTCCTGCCATTTAAGGCCATGATTCCTCTTTTCTTTCCCAGGCAGGTAGAGGAGGTACTACCCCTACTTCCTTTCACCTCATTGGCATATTGGCCCAGTGGGCTCTGCTCAGGTTATTCTGGACAGCCAGTGTCAGTGCCTGGAGAAGGAGAGACATTGGGAGCAGAAGGAGGAGTTGGGCTTTCTGAACACCAGATGAATATTGCTCCAGAGCTGATCCCTGTCAGGAAGCGTGTGTCCCTGCTGTGCTAGCTGCATCCATCTTCCTTGTACTTGAAAGACAGCAGTCCATCTGACAGGGATGCTGGCCATGCAAGCCTGCTCTCCAGTGACTGATCCTTTGGTTTGTTTTCAAGTCAGGCTGTCAGCTGAAGAGATGACAGATGGCCCACAGTGCAGACCTCTGTGTTTGCTGCCCAGTACCATGAAACATCAGATTCCAGCAAAAAGTCCAAGATTTTTTTTCCTTTTCCTTCCCTTACCAGCCAGAGGGAGAAGGACACTCCTCATACCTGCCTCTGTTCTCAAGGCAGATGCTGCAGGTGGTATTGATCTGTGTCTAATCCAGCATGAAAAACAGACCACCCAGGAATGGCTCTAAAAGAGGCAGCCTGTGATGCTGCAGGCCAGGATTCTGGCTGAAGACCATGGAAGCTGAGGAGGATAGGAGGTTTTGTAGGGTCTTAGTTCCCAGAGGCAGGGTACAATGTCACAGCCAAATATTTGGTGAGATTAGCAGAGTGGGGTCAGCCATGACTGGTTACACCGGATCAGCCATTCAGGTCCCTAGTCTGCCTGGAATCCCTTATGGAGCTCTAAAATTTACCCTGACACTGGCTCTCAGTCTGTATTCCTCACACTGTCACACTGGGTCCCTCCAAACAGGGAAGGTAACACAGCAAAGGCAAACTTCCTCCCCTCCTGTACTTTTTCTTCACAGGGAACTGCCAGAAGTGGGGGGAACCAGAATGCCCCTTTTCCATTTGCCAAAATGGAGGTTCATGCTACCCTGGGGGTCAGATTCCCTTAAGCACATAAATAAAAAATTGTTAATGCTATTTCCCCAGGTAGATTGTTAAATAACCTTTTCTTTTGGCTATCCATGGACTCCAGTGATCAGCCTTGCCTTCCTGTCTGGAGAATTTGCAAGCCTCCTTGGAGATAACGCAAGGTACAAGCAAAAAAATCAAACATCTGCTGCAGACTTCTGCAACAAGAGAGTACTGAGAATGATGAAAGAACAAACTGAAGAGGGAAATCATACATATAAATGAGGCAGAAAATCTTGGACATCTGGAGGTAGTGACGTCTGAACACAAGGAGGAAAAAGTGAGCTGAAAGGGATCAGCAAAACAACCAAGGACTTAACTGTAGGAGGGCTGAAGTCTGGCTCTAAAGCAGAACAGCAGGTGCAGTGCGTATATTATGCTGTGACAAGGTTAATTCATCAAAAAATCTTTGCTAATTGGATTTGGCACAATGATTTTGTAATAGAACTGGTCATTGTATCTTTTGGGGCAAAACATTCTTAATGCAATAGTAATAAGTCTTAAAGCTGAACTCTGCACTCAGTCAAATAAACACAAATGAGGGAGAACGAAATGTATCTCTTATTAACACACACAAGCACATCTTATCAGCACAATGAAAAACAAAATATTAGCACATCTTATTGCAAATGGAATTGATCTTTTGGTTCTAATTATGCAGCCGGAACACTTGTCTGCAATGAAGACAACTTGTAATTTCTTAAAGATTATATCTACTTAGCATGTCCCAAAAGTGATAGCATCTCAAGACTGATAAAGAAGTAAAATGTGATTTTATAATAATTGGAAAGCACGTTGGGCTCTTGCTTGTGTCTGGCCCATTTGAACCAGCATTTACATCTTTCTCTTCCACAGGAGGAGTAGTCAGAGCCTTCCAAGCTTTTGAAGGCTTCACAGTCTTGTGGATTTGGAGGTCAGGGACAGCCTTAGCTGCCATGACCATGAGATGGTGGAGTTCAGGGTTGTGAAAAGAAGGAACAAGACAAATTGCTGAATAAAAACTCATGGCTTCAAGCTCAAGAATAATTCATCCTGACTTGCAGAAATTCAAGGAAAAGTAGCCAACTACTTTCATGTAGTTTCTGACTAGAACAGGAACATAGTACAAGGAGTTCCTGACTGAAGTCACATCTAAAAAAGTGTGCAAGAAGTGGAAGCAAGGAGATATCAACCAGAAGAGACACAGTTTGAGCCCACAAGGGTGGGCTTGGGGAAGCCAAAGCCCATCTAATGTTGAATCTGGCAAGGGACATGTAGGAAAACAAGGAGGGCTTCTACTGATGTATCACCAACAAACAGGTGAGATAGGAAAACAGGACCCAGTGCTGCATGGGGCAAGTGAGGAAAGAACAAAGTTCTCAGTGTGTCTTGGCTCAGATTTTACCAGCAAGACCAGCCCTCAGGAGAGCACCAAGCCCCTGGGAGAAGTGGAACAGTCTAGGGCAAGAAAGATTTCACCATCATTTGAGTTATTAAATTAGGGAATGTTTAAAGAAACTGGACAGGTCTGTGTGACCCGATGGGATGCACCCACAGGTGCTGAGGTTGCTAGCTCAAGGGATATCCTTATGACCTTACATAACCTTATCTCCCAGTCACATAAGGGTATGCTTCTTGCTTTGCCTTACAGTTAAAGCCATCAGAGACTGCTATAATTTATTTACATTAAAAAGTAAAGTACTACAGTTCTTGTTTCAAAAGCATCTGAAGCATCAGGTAGAAACACAGCCTTTTGCAGAAAATCAATGAATTGATTTGCTTGGCTTTTTTTTTGTTAAACAAAGACAAGGAGAGAGCAGAGAAAGAGATAAGGGCAAAATGAAAGGCCAAGCATGAAATCAGATATTTGTTTTGGAGCGAGGAAGCCAGAAGCACCAAAAGAAAAGAAAAAAGGAGCAGTCTTTGCAGCAGGCATATATGGAAATTCAATTTAATTGAAGATACTGTAACTTCTTTTTCAATCTGGTTGTGTAGCGATGGCTTGATCAAAGTAATGCAATTGACATTGCATAGGGTGATGGCATTTTAATTTCCACTTATTTTCCACTAATTTCCACTTTTATTTTCCATTTAATAGCTGATCAGACAGACACATTTGTTGTTTTATTCCTGCTTTTTATAGCCATCCATGACCATTTGCACATCTGGTCATCAAACTTTAAAAAGATTCAGCACATCACTGAGAATTGCCCACATTTCAGTTTTCATCAGCTTTGTAAAAAGAAATATGTTCCATAAATGAAAGGGGGAAAAAAAAGCAAAACACAAAAACACATAAGGCTCAAATTGCTTGCTCATGAGCAGCAATTTCTCAAGGCCACTGCCTTATTTAGGAGAATACTACTGCTACAGTAACTATTATGTGCATCTATGATGTCTGAAACATGTAAGGTTACCATTAATTTATCACTATGTCTAATAGAAGGGCTTGACTTTGTGGTTCTTTTCAAGGAAGGAATGAAAATAGATCTCTTTTTTTAAGAAAAATATTTGAGAATAAAACATTTTGCCTGAAAATATTTAAAAAATCATTTTTTAACAGAAACTGATTTTTAAAATACCTACAAGCATCCTGTCAAAATGAGTAAAGAAGGGCATAGGCAGAGGGAAGTGATTAAGAAATCACTGGAACCACTGGCTCTTGCCATGCAGAATCAGGACCGTGAGATTTACTAGAAATAAAAAAAAAAAAAAACAAATAAATATGAGAGGGAAAAATTGAATGCAGAAAAACCATGTAAATTATCAGTAAAACTTACAGGTAATGACACAAGTAATTTGGAGATTAAAAAGGCAGCACAATATTATAATCAAGCATTTTAAACCACCAGCAAAATCAAAGAATTGATGTCTCTTGTGAGTGACACATTGAGAAAATGTGTTCCTTATACCAGGGATTCTGAAGAGATTATAATGGCAGTATCAATGCTTCTATACCACTAGAATTAGTTTTTTCTTTAAGACATTGAATTTTCAGGAATCAATATATTCTAGAACTTGTAAATTACATTGAAATGTTGTCCTTTTCAAGAAATAGGTAATAAGGATCTATAAAAATGCACTGAAAATTGTATCTTCATGATTTTTAAAACTTAGCCGGCTTTGTGAGGAGAAGTGTAATGGTAGCAGGCTTTGTCTACCACTGTCACAAACCTCAGTCAATCAGAGTTCCATTTATTTAGTAATACCTCTACAGATTTATCTAAGCCATGCCTAATGTGTGCAGCTCAATAGGCTTCAGTCTGTACTGAAGGGCATGTTTTTAAAGAATGCACTTTGAACTCCTGGTTTGATTACTGATATACTTAAATCACACAACAGTTTTGCAGAATCAGAGGTTTAATCTCAACATGATGAGCCCTATAATGGCAAGAGGGCAAAAGTCAGCCACCACTTACTTTTTGCAATCAAAAAATTGGTTTGTCTTTCCATTGAGGTTGTTGATTTATCATAGAAATGCACTTCTTTCCTGAATTTCACTTAACCTGCCTCTTTGATTTGCCTATGTTTCATGTTCTAATAGTTCAAAACACAGATCTTCAGATCTCTGCACCATAACCAAAATATAGTCAGGATCATACAGACATCACTACAGGAAAAAAAAAAATTAAAAAAATATAGCCTAGAAAACAACTATTTAATACTTGTACAGGCCTCTAAGTGACTGAACCAAGATAAATATTGACAAAAGTTATTGAACATACAACTCTGTCCAGAATAGATGAGAGGTAAATGCTTTAATCTTTTGGTTTAAGGTAGGTTTTTTGCCAAAAAGGAGTTTGGCTGTTGGCCAAGGGTAACCCACCATTCACTGCCTTCAAGCAAGAGAGGTGCCCCTTCAAGAAAAAAAAACAATATCAAGGAAGCTATTGAAATTATAAGAAATAATTCCAAGCAATACAACAATAAAAAAAAATCACTGAGTTTTAAACTTGTAAAATTATAATAAACCTGAAAAGGGATTTCCCATAGCTTTAAATTAATCTGACAGGATCTTCTCTTGTTTCACAAGAATTTATGCTAATACTTGTTTGTGATTGGATTAAAAAGGAACTAGCTTTAATAGAAAAGTCAAATTATTGGAATTCAATCACAGATTTTCTTCAGAGCTCTTAGCTAAGAAAACTTGATTTAATACAATTGAAGAAACCTTTTGCTATATTCTTAACAAAGAAATAAAACCCAAAAAAATATTTAGAAAATAAGGAAAGATTACCTCTTTGTGCAGCTCTTGAAAATGTATTTTTCACCCAACTCAGAAATGCTGCTTTTGTGTCATCTTCAAAATTTCATGTTTTTCCTTAAAAAAAATAGAGCAGATTCTGGGATTTTGCCGGCAGGTAGAACCTGATGGAAATCAAGGATTGTTTTGTGCAACTACAGAAAGTGATCAGCAATTCAAAACCCATGTCCTTGTTTCAGTTTTACTTCAATGATTCAGATACTTCAATGCATTGCAGACAGTAGCATCTCTTTATTTTATTCTAATAAATTCAGATCTGGGGCTAGGGTTCTCTGTTAAGATTGTTTCTTTTTTGAACACGTAAAAAATTCTTTCACTCAGAGGGAGGGGAACAAATTCTACGTTTTATATTTCTGATGTAGTCTCAAGAACAAGAAGGCATATGTAATTGTTCGTGTAGAAGTTTTTGCTTTCCCCAGCAACAATTTCAGCACTGCAAATGCAGTCCAGCATCTCTGACTGTAAACACAGAAATCCATCAGACTTTGCTGGGAGATGAACTCAGTCCTAACTGCCAAACGTTGCTATTTAATGAGATGGTCTTTGCTGTGTGTCGTGAATATAAAGGAGCTTATTGACTCCTGTTGTGAACCAATGTTTTTAGGTTGGGCACAGGGAAAGGCTCTATGGTTTTGCTAAAGGTAAAAAAAGATGCAAAAGTATTTCTTTGCAGTTTTATTGCAGCTTTTTATGTTGATGTTAGTACCAGGGAACTCATGTTAAGCAAAGGAGAAATTCTCAAGTATCCTTCCTATTGAAAACATGTTCCTTTCCGCTATAACACTGAAAATGTGCCTTCTACATCACAAAGGGAGATGAAAGGATATTTTAATAAAAGGATGACCCTCTCAGTAAAAATGCCTATTTTCCCCATGTGCAGCACATAACACCTGCTGTCTCCCTATAAAACAAATGATTGATTCTGAATCACTTTGTATGGCAGAGTTACCTTGGGAACAAAATCGTGTACCAGCTGTGTCACAGCCATCACTCGGCAATTAGCTGATCTGGTCCTCAAGCAGAAACAATGTCACTTTATCTCACAGGTCAAAGATTTCAGGTCAAAAGAACACAGCTTTGTATTTAATCTTGTATGTCTAAGTCAGTCTGCAAAATGCTGTAAAGAGCCTTATGGGGAAAACTAAGAGGAAATCTTATTCTGTTGCACAGAGATTTAATAAACCGAAACTAGCCAAAATTAAATATTGCACTTGTTCTCTGAAAAACATATATCACTTTCAATACTGGGGCAACAGACCTTCCCATAAAATGTTACCCAGCTGCTAGATGAATCATGTGATAATTATGATAATCATGGACTTCATGATATTAGAGGTCCTTTCCAACCTAAATGATTCTACGATTCCATAAAATGCAGTCTTATTCCTGTAACATAAGATAAAGACAAAGGGTTTGTTTAATTCTTTAGTATTCAGTATTTTGAAGAAAAAAAAAAGCTAATTTAATCAATTCAGGATCCTTAGTGAAACTAATACTGCTAAGACAGCTCAAGTGGTGACTTCACAAGATTATATTTGCTGTATTGACCTCAAACTTCCGAAAGCACTGTGGTTTTGCTATTTTACTCATAAAAGCATCTTGAATGGTGAGACCTCAGTTCCCTAGTAAAGAATTCTATTTTATTGAAGGCTTACAGGTCTACAGTAATTCTTTGAGATTACACCTTCCCTTATGAACCTGGATGCCTAGGCATGGCTACAGAACAAGAGTGCAGGGGGTGCAGGGGTGCAGGTGCAATGAATTTTTTTCAACCCTACTCATTCCTTCCCTCTCTTTCACACACCAGGGAAGCAGTGAGAGGAGCAATCAGTTCAAATTACTCTGGAGTTAAAGAAAAAAAAGGCAGCATCATGCCAGCCTTAAAAGTATACCACTCTGACTATTATGAGTGACAGCTTGCAGCAAGTTCAGTCTGGAGCCCTGGACCTGAGCTTGGTCCTTGAAATAATTTTACACGCTTCCCTGAAACTGTAGGAAGAGTTTTGCTAAAAGTGATCTCTTGAGGTCTAGCACAGTCCCCAGCTGCTTGCTCTCTTCCTTTTACTTTTGCAACCCATCCTCCCCACCACTACAGTTTTTTGCAAATGACAAAAAGGATCAGTAAAGGTGATGCAGGGCAAGGTGGAGATGGGTACAAAACACAATGAAAACAAAAATAGGTGACCAGCAAGTTTTATTCGTTCACCAGCCTTGACGATGGAAGTGTGGAATGTGTGAAAACCAACTAATCATCTGGATTCCTAGCAACCTTCTAACAGGTGCATGGCAGCTACCCATGGAGAGCAAGGCTTCTTTATTCTATAGCTCCAGCTTCCCAAGTTCAAGCAATGGCCTAGGAATGTGTGATCACTGTTAGAGATGAGACTCTGCTTTACAATCGTCACTTGATTGTTCCTTGCAATGCAAAGATACCACACTTGAGACAGGATTTTGTCTGAATGTGTGGATTATCTTGAATTAGGAAACTAGTCACCCAGGGATTTTACACTGTTGGGGGCGGGGGGGGGGAGGAGACTTCTGGAGGGATAGGAAATATCAAAGAAACTTTTTGATGTAGAAAAGAAACAATCATTCCTTGTTCCTTTACAGTGAGGTTGTTATGAAAAAGGTGAGTTGGGGTTTTTTAATAGTGAGCTGCAGAGCAGAATTGCAGTGATCTTTATCAGATTTAAGTGTTAACACTATCCTCTGTCTTTCTAAATAGCTCTGGATTTGTATGTTTGGGTGCCTAAGAAATATTCACACGTGAGATGGTATCCACAGTCTGTTGATTGATAGAAAATATTGGGTATTATTTACAGAGGAGGAAGTAAATCATCTATTCCTACAGAGATAAGGCTACAACAAAACTAAGAACTAGTCAAGGCTGTAAGGGATGGGTTAGGAAAGGATTAATGCTAACAGTAACAAATGTTACAGTGAAGTATTCCTGCAAAGGAAAAGCCTCCAATTAGGATAAAGGCACAATTTGTGTGTTATTCTAACATGAAATAGTTAATATTGCTTTAAAAATCCTGGACATTTTGAAATATCTGACAGAGATGAAAGAAGCAACATGTAGAGGTAAATTTTTATCTTTGATGACCTGTCATGAAATGTATTGAGTACCAGCTGCTGTGAATTTAATTTCAAAGTTGTTTTTGACAGCTTGTTCCAATTATATCCTTATTGAAAGGCTAGATTTTTGGTAGATTGACAAGTTTCCTTTTTATTTTTACCTTCTAATGAGCAAAACAATCTGTTACAGTATATTGATCCAGCTTATTTATTTCTGGATATTTAAAATATGGTCTGTTGTCCTTCTCTTCAGATACTCTTACCACCTGCAGTACAGCAATAAATATACTTGCATTTTCAAAAATAAGTGGGGGGAAAGGTGACTTTGAAGGAATTAGTGTTTTTTCTGTGAATTGAAACTATATTAAGAGCTGTGGGCTGGTATTACTTAGAGAGAGGATTAAAGTGTTTGACTGTGATGGACGTAGGCACACTAAGGGTCATTAGCCCTCTCCAAAAACATAATACATATAAATATATAGCCTCCTTAAGTGGCATGGATTATGGCTAACATTTAGATACTATCAGCATCTGTTGGCATGGTTGTGAGCAGGGCATGAGGACCTGATTGAGGATATGGCAGTTGCAGAGTCATCCTGTGAGAGTGCTCGTAGCACATGCAGAGCGTGGGAGCAGCAGACAGTCCCTGCATCCATTCAGTTTCAAGAGACACCATCAGCACAGGAGAGCTTCTCAAAGCATGGGACACAACAGCCACAGCTAGTAGCAGGGGACATTTTCAATGAGGCAAAGAAATCTTTACTAAAGCAGGTTTAGACACTGCCTAGAGAAGTGACAGAATCACCATCCTTGGAAGATTTTAAAACTGCCCAGAATGAGGCCTTGGCTAACCTGATCTGGCTTTGCAGTTAGCTCTGCTTGGAGTAGGTGACTGCAAGAGGAGCTTCTGGCCTAAAACCTTCTCTGAGTCTATGATTTTTTTTAAAAAGAAGTTATCAATTAAATAAACTGCTCACCCAGGCAGCAGCAAGAGCATTCTGATCATCCATCACCTTGGGAATCCAGAGTACATTCCACTTACTGGGGAGAACTTCAGAAAGGCCAGAAAGGAACTGGAATGGTTGAATGGTGGTGTGAAAGAAACAAGAGAAAGGACCATTATGATCCTTCAGTAATAAGGAAAGAGGAAGGATGATCAATACCGCTGGATTAAATGTAAAAGTATCCTAGGACTTTCCAGGCATGAAAATTAAGAATAAATCATTTTAAATGCTTCAGGGGATAAAAGGCAGAGAGACAATCAGCAGAAATAATAAGGAAAGAGGATACAAAAGAGGCAGAGAAAAAATAACTCAGCTGTAGAAAAAATACTTATCACCAATTTATTATTTCTCTACCATTTCCATTTTACAGGATGCATGAAGGATCAATATATTGTAACATGAAACCAGTTCAGGGATACAAAATTGTTTTAAGCTTTAAGATAGGAATGCTGCAAATGAACCAGCAGAAAAATTCCCAGAAAAAAAGTTCACAAGGTTAAAAGAAGGACCTAGTCCTGAGATTGTAACTGATGGCATAATTGATGGAGTACACCTGATCTGGATAATTCAGCAATGGTGGTTGGGTCTCAACTTTGTTGATATTAATTACATTATATTTTCATTTCACTTGCTTTTCCTGTTAATTTAATAGTGGTGCAAGGTATTAATGCTATTACAGCTCAAGTAGCATCCTAATGAGATGAATCAGATTATGACCCTAATAAGAATTTCCACATGTGTGAGCATTTGAATTTCCATTCTGTGAAACAAGAATGGACATTTCAAAAATACACCTGTGGCTTTTCATACCATGCATGAAAATGCACACATGCACGTGGAACATCATTAATACTGCAAGACTGCGTTACTAAACATTCTGGTCAGGACATATTTCTACAGTAATTGTGTTCTTGCTTGTTTATCTTGTAGTCTGAATGTTAAAAATAAATTCTGTATGCAGAGTAAAAGCACATTTTTGTTTATTCTGCTGGGATAATGTGCATTCATACTTTAGTAGTATATAATATAGATTTGATTTATTGATAATTCTTAAAAGCATGCAGTATTTTCCATCTGTTCATTCAATGGGACTTAAAATCAGAAAAGCATAAGAATTTCACCTTATGCTTCGATGCTGGGAAATGCAGAACACATTCAGCTCCCATTTAACTTTAGGATAGCTGACCAGAGTTTAAAAACTTTGTACTATGGACAAGGAGATAATAATGCTAAAAGTTTATGCCGTTTATTGAAAAAAAAAAGTATACTTTCATCTAATACAATACCCTCTCCCCAGATATCAAAAATCTATGAAACCTTACCCATATCTTCAAAAATCATTGGAAACAGACAAACCAGATAATATAATTATTTTTAAAATATCATAAATTAAATAAAAATCAGATATTTTTGGTGGTTTTTTGCAATGATGTGCATAAATATTTCTGACAGATGGTTGTTCAGCTTGATTTAGTTTCTAGTAACTTCCCTGTACATGGCAGATGATTCTATCATCAGGTACCCATCCTTCATTCACAGCTTTCAGCATTTAAATCTAAGCACAAAAATATCAGATTATATTTCCCCCTTTTTTGCTATTTATTATTCTAAGTGTCTTTATTTTGGTTTTTTTTGAGGGAAAAAAAAAAGTTAATGTAAGCTCAGGCATTCTTTATCCCAAATTAGTTCTGTTATTTTTGAAGAAACAGAAGAATGCACACAGACCTATTAAAGGAGAAGGAATATTGAGTATTTTGCAGTTCATTGCTTGAAGAGAGTGCACAAAAAAATCAATTTGGCTAATTGAATATAGTGCTACAATGCAGTTAAATGTCTTTAGACCCCTTCCAACAGAAAAATCAGGTCTGGTTATATTCTTATACTTATTCTATCAGAGTTAAAATATTTTTGTCAGCCAATACTTCATTCCACTGCTAGAAAGGTTTTCTGCACTGCAATCTAAATTTCTTTTATTGAGCTTTTATCATCTTTATCCTTATTAATGTTTCTCTTTTTTGGTGTTAATGAGTTTTAACTACTTGTAGAATAAAGTAATGGGTTTTGAACAAGATGTACAGGCTGTTGTTCCTTTACTTTGTCATGTATCTTCTCAGAGTTGAGATCATTTTGACTCTCTGCTTTCAAATCTCTCCAGGATGTCAATACTGGGTAACAAGAACAGCCAAACAAGATTGCACATAGAGTCTTTGTTGTTTAACAATTGCTTAGAGTGCCTGTTCTTTTCCTGGTGTGAGATGTTGTTCTTCATGTGCCAAACAAAACTTGGCAAAACACGCTGCACTCTTTCTGATTTATTGCCATTGCCTAGTCTCTTTCAGACTTTATATTGCTGAAAGGCAAGGAGGCTTGGGCAAAGTCAGTTTAACCCTCTCTTCTTGTTGTGCAGCTCAGGGGGGAAATAACCATGCACAGGAGCAACTTGGAAGGACTCTCAGTGTGATAAATTTGGAATAGCAGTTGTTTGTGAACAGCCACAGTGCTTTCTTATAATTTTTATTCACCACTCAGTCAGGTAGCATTCTAAATTCTTTTTTAAATAGATAACTTACTTTTGAAGAGAGATAAGAAAGAGTATTCTCTAAGCATGTGCAATTTGCCACTGTCTTTATTGGCTCTTGCACTTATTTATATCAAGGTGTACCATCCTCCTCCTGTCTCCAAAAGGAAAAATATGCAAAGGAAAAAAAGGCTGAGGAGAAAAAAATATAATAAATAAACAAATAAAACTAGCATGAGGGAGAGAAAATGAAAGTAAAGGAAAGGAGAACAGTCAAAAAAGTAAAGCTGAAAAAAGAGCAGGGGATTGTATCACCCTTGTCCTAAAAGTCTTGCATTCTCTTGATTTGGCTTTAATATTATTTATTGAGCTCACCATCTGTTCATAGATACTGATGAGGGCTTCTGCCAGCTCTAGGGCAACACTACTCAAGATGTTCCTTCCCTGTTCCCACTAAAATGTAGCATTAATGGATCAAAGCAAGATTTTTGACTGCACAGATTGAAAGCACTGAACAAACTCTCATTAATACGTTTTCAAAACATCCCTATGGATCACATATTTGTGATTTATTTGTGATTAACCTACTTCTGAATGAGAAACATAATGTTCTTCTAGATCACAGGTGTAGTGAGAAGAGGCAGAGGGCCTGTCATTCCTGGTAGGCATTTTACCTGTCCAGAGCTCTGGTGGTGGCTCTCCACAGGTACTCTCTTCATGCTTTGTCAGGATCAGCACCACTCATTGTCATGCTTGCAGTAGTTAGGGCGCCTTGCCCAAACAGCCTTCCTTCTAGCCCTCTCACTCTCCTTCCAAACTGCCCCAACCTCTTCAACGTCAGTTTGCTGTGGCACCTTTGGGGATGCACAGCAGGTACAGGAATGAAGGACAGGGAGACTGACCAATCCAATTCACAGAAGTGAAAAAGTTCTGCTGTGCTACAAGTAGGAACACGTTTTGGATGAGCAATTTAAGCAATTAAATTGAACTTCGTATCTCCCTGAAAACAATACCTAAAGGGTTTCCCCCTAATAATGGTTTTATGACTTTCCTTCTGGCAGCAGCTCACTGTGTGCCAGTAAATTCCTCCTCTTGCAAAGCATTGCAAGGCAGAATCTGCCAGCTGCACTGGAATGATGTACAGTGCTGTCCCATGGACATGAAGAGTGCATTGTTTTTTGGCAGTGCTATGGACAGCTGAGGAGTGCACTCAGCACTGATGTGGTGTTGCTTTGGAAAGGATCCACACTGGACAAACTCTCAGGCACACAGTGTGATCCTTGGGGTGTCCTGTGCAGGGCCAGGAGCTGGATTTAATGATCCTGATGGGTTCCTTCTGACTCAGCATATTCTACTCAATGATTCTGTGATACATCTGCATCCAGGGTTCTCATTCTACCTGATGTTGAATGCCTATGGAATGCCTCTATGGACATGTCAAGTGAAGTCTAATTACACTGAGATGAATTGCAGTTATGAAGTGGGGAGCAGGTACCAAATCCTGCCTGATTTAGGCAAATCCATTAATCACTACAGAAGGCAGAGTCTGAAGGTACTTCTTTGCCCTTCTCTTTTGCAGACATCTTCTAAAATAGGCTAAGGTATTCCTAAGGTATTCCTCTATAGATACAAGCAATTTTGAATTTGTTTAGTGTGTGACCAAGTCTTATTAAAATTTTTGAATGAGTTTGTCTGGTCCTTTTCACTAAAGCGTCCATGACAGACAATGGGAAATACCCAATGGACAATAATAACCCTTGTAGTTTAGGTTATTTTATCTTATAATATGCTGTTAATTTTGTAATAGGAATGTCCAAGAAATGTTGAGGCAGTATCTTCACTCTCCAGTGTAAAACACTTCATTCATAAAGTTATGGCTTTTCTCTTTGATGGGTGATACAAAATTTTTGTTTCCCTTCTGCATCTGTTTTATCAGTTAGACACTGCTCCTGGACTTCTAAATTGTTTCATACTTCACGGGAAGGAGATGTGCATTAAAGGCCCATTTCAACTGTAATAAAAATAGAATCTAATACGGAACAACATATTACAAGTGAAGACATCTGTTCACATTATTATGAGAGCCTCAGTCCAATTACATTCACTATAAATTATGGAAGAACAATTGAGATAAAAATATGCATATTATTGTTTCAGAGCTTAAGGCTGAGTTGAAGATTAGAGCTCCATGCATCCTGAATTCTGAAAGCACTCCCTGAGATATCGCAATCCAGACTTAATGCAATAACATAAAAAATAGTATTCAAAAACAGGTAAAACACAACTTTGTAAATATATTTAAACATTGGTTGGCCAAAAAAAAACCCCACAGGATTTAAAATATCTAGGATTTAAACAGTGTCTCTAAATAAGAAACTGTCATGTCATATTGTCCGGGACAGTACTCTCCCAATATAAAATTTACCTTCTTTTAAAATTGATACTTGGTTTACGTAGAAATCAGGAACATTTGATGCAATTCCATTCTTTGATGTAGCTATATCACTGGTGAATTTAACCTACTGTCTTAACAACATATTTCTAAATAATCTGGCTCTGTTGAGATGAGAAAGGATTTTGTTTTTTCTGCAGGCATCAGCAGGATCATAGGATTATAGAACTCTGTATGTTGAAAGGGACCCATAAGGATCATCTTGGCTCAAACTCTACCTCTTCATGGAAGTAACTTAGATCACATTATTCAGGGCATTGAGCAATTACATTTTAAATAATCCTGAAGCGTGGCATTTAATGAAGTCTCTCAGCAATCTCATTAATTTTTTTCCCTAACAATTAATTAGAATTTCACACTTTGCAATGTCTGTCCATTTTCTCTCACCCAATCATTTTTATCCTTAAAAAGCATCTCTCTCTGACTTTTCTAAGCGTTCTCTTTTAGTAGTCAAAGAAAACAACAGGACCCCTCTCTTATCCTTCCCGTAAATAGTAATGGCATGGCAAAACTGGACTCATTTGTCTTGGTACAATTTCAGCAGTGTTGGATAGAGGGAGGAAAACACTTCTCTACCTGCTGGCTTCACTCTTGCTTATGCAGTTTCAGTATTCTTTGAGCTTTATTACAGGGCTGCACAGTTGACTCATCATGTTGTGTTCCTGAAAATCCCCAGGTCCTTTCTGACAGCAAATGACATCGATGAAAGGGAACTGTTTAAGGCTGGCATTATCCCTACATTGTTTCTTTAAAGAAAAAATATAATAACCAGGAAGAATATGAGACAGGTCCACATTCTAGCAATTCAATTTGAGTTTATCAAAAACTGTTGATTTACTTCATGCTGTTGCTACAACTTCACTGTGTCACAATCTATTAATACCTCAGAGCTTCATCTTACCTCCATAATAGGGCTTTTTATGAAATTAACCATAATTTTCTTCTCACTTTTGATACTAATAACCTATAATTGTTCCAGCACAAGAACGTGAAATGCAGTCTGTATCTACTCAGCAAATGAAACTACATTTGCTGGCTGCCTTCAGTGACTCTCTCTGGTCAGCCACTGGGAGCTGTCAGGCTGCTCTAGTATTCTGGTGTGAGAGCATCTTCCCTTCACATTTCCTGATGTGAGTGTACGTTCCTTGCCTGTGTGCTGCAATTAGATGCAAAAAGTTCATGGACAAAAATTCCTGCTGGTTTTCCTAACTTCTGGTAGGATTCCTTATCTGACATGCTCTTTGCTGGTTATGATAAGAAGGCACAAGCTGGAAAGAAAGTACACATGTTTTGCATCTTGATTCACAAATGACTGACACAAACCTGGAAAACACTTGAAATCTCTAACAACTGGCAACAAAGTGGGAATAGCAGTGACTGGACCACAAGGCAGGACATAGATGAGAAACAGTGGTTCATGCTTTGGAGGTTACATATATACACATATATTTGGTGTATAACCTCTGTATAGACAGTATCTGGATTTCAATAGCTTGTAAGAATGTTCCTTCTCATTTCAACACACAGAACCTTTTGGTTTCCAGGAACACTACAAGGATCTCAGACTTCTGCAAAGAGTGAAAGTTACTCAGGACTATGAACTTGTGTGGGGTTAACAGGGTAGGAATACAGGGTAGGTTAACAGCTTGGAATGATTATGTCCTTAATTTAGTGCTGCAGGTACAGCAAATGCCTTGTTATTCATTCAGCAAATGAAAACTAAACTGGGTAAAGCATATCCACCGCAGAACATCTACTTGGCTATCACCTCCCAAACTCATTTTCTTTCCCCTTACATAGATTTGCTGATGGAGAGCTAATGCTTAGACAACAAAATAGGAAGCTCAGATCTCTATAGGAATCCAGAATTATTTTATAAACATATTCATGGAATACAGTTGTTTACCATAATTGTTGTCATCAAGGATGGCATCTACTGGTCTTACATTTCTATCTTGCTAAGCTTTTGTATTTTTTTCCTTTTTTTAACATGGAAAACCAAGCAATTTTATCCACCTTTCTATTGCTTTGATCTATTGCAGTAATCACTGCTTTTCTTTTACGGTGGATAAATAATCAGTATTTTCCCTTTTTTTCCTGTCCTAACTTATTTTCCCAGTCCCTCTCTGCATGTCATTCTTTCTGAAGTGATCATATCCTTCCTCTTAGAACTCATTCACCAGCCCCTGGATGCAGATCTAGTCTGGGTTTCTTTGCATGCCCTGGTCTCTGAGCTCCTGTTATGAAAAATGTCCTTTAGTGATGGGGTATCATCACTTGCAGTAGATATGTTGCACCTTTTCTGAACTAAACCCTACCAAAAATATCCAAAGATCTTTTTAACACTAAAGTTAGGTCTCATGAGAACACAAACTGGACTTTAGTTATTTTGCTGACAATGAAAATTCATGTATTTGGGGAGAGATAATTCAGAACATCCATAAACAGCTTTTGTAAACAACTTTACCTGTGCTGATTGTCCAGGCAAAGTTACATCAGATATTACAGTTATAACAAATACCTCACTGGAAATGTGTGCAAAGCCTAGTGCAGTACTCACTGCTCCTTTCTTCAGGAAAACAACCAAGGGGGAAAAAAAGAAAACTACACCAAAACCAACACAAAACAAAATAAACCCAAACCAATCTTCAAAAAGTCTTCTGATTCTAAGCAAAAATAGTCCCAAGTCCTGAGAAAGAGAAATTACTCTGAGCAAGTTTCAGACACGTTTCGTGACACATGAAATGAGCTGTGTACATACCTGGATTGTCCTTTTGGAGGAGAAATGAAAACAATATCTTGATTTTTAGTGTGACCTTGGTTTTTTACTATCATCTTATAGTGCAAGAATTTCCTGGTAGGAACTGGAGATTGTTCCTTCCCTAGGGAAGAACTAGGTGTGCTTATGGTGTGGCATGCAGGAGAAATAAGTGACAGCATAGAGGCAGAAGTCTACAGCCAAAGAGAAATCTGAACAGCTTTAGACTTAGTTTGTGCTTTTCTTAATAGATCTGAGGGAGCCTATGCTTGACTTGCAGGGCATAGTCTGAGGTTTTCTTCCACATTTGGTACAAAAAGTGACTGACTTTTTACATGCACTTAAATATTTATTTCACTGCTTCTCTCTATACATCAGCCATTGAAAGACTGTCCAAAATGACAACTTCACTGAGGCAAATGTGCTACTCATTGCTCAAATACAGTGTGCTAAATAGATTTGCTCTATCAGCAAAATTATTAACCACTGTCATGTGTTTCAGGAAATTTTTGTTCATGAATCCAAATCTCTGATCCAGCATATGTCAAATTATGACTCTAGATAATCCAAAATATTATCTGGGAACATCTGCCCTATCAAGTAATTTAAGTTACATGTTCACGTTACATGCCAGTTCCCTGGTTGTTCAAAATACATACACATATGTAGGTTTGTCTGTTTCTGAGCACCACCTCAGACTAAGTCCAACTAGTTTACTCTGCAGAAAATGTAAATGCAGTTCCATTGCATCACCAACTGAAATGGGAAATATGGGTAAGTGCATGGCAGAACTGGCTCTTTCTCCCAAACTCAACCATCTTGACACAAAGACCCATGGCAGAGAGCACATGGGCACACATTATATCAGTGTTACGGAAACTCCCATTCTGGTGGGGTGTGACAGAGTCCCTCATCGTGTCCCAAAGGCTTTGAATGAAAAGCACAACACCTAATAGCTGTATCTTGGGGCCATGGCCTTGGCTTTTGGTCTTCAAAGACTGTGTGGTTCAGGCAGCCAGTCCTCTTGCTCCCAGCTGCATGGAGCCGGCTTTGCTCAGTTCCACGCACCCAAGCCAGGTCGGGCAGGGAGGGGAAATGAATGGAAATTTGAAGGACACATGAAGGACAATGTCATAGATGAACGCCAAGTCATGTGAGCAGTTCCAGCTACTGGGAAGCTGCTATAAGGACTCCCCAGAGCCGTCTCTTCTCCAGGATGAGCAGCCCAGCTCTCCCAGCCTTCCCTCATGCTGAAGATATTTCGTCATCTCCGTGATCTCGTGCTGGACTGTCTCCAATAAGTTCACACCTCTTTTTGTCCTCAGGAGCCTGGAGCTGAACACAGCAGTCCAGATATATCTCACCAGTGCCAAGCAGAGGCAAAGGGTCATCTCTCTTGACTGCTTCTCCTAAAGCATTCCGAGATGCTTTTGGACTTGGCAGGCCCCAGCTCCTCGCTCCTCTCCCAGCTCCCCCAGACTTGAGCTCTCCTAAAGTGCATGTGTTTATCAAGCTTTCACGTTGCTTAATGCTTTGAAAGCAGAAATTTATCCATTCACAGCAATGCTTCTTCTGCAGCTTGCTTTAGTCATTGAAAATTCCTTACAAGTTTCAGTTACCACAAGGAGGAGTATTTTTCATAAAAGGGCTGTGAACAGCATATCATGTGAACATTTTCACAGCAACACATCCCACCTCCCAAGACAGCATTTTAGCTGGCAGCTAAGTTTACTTTACAATTTTAGCTCCTAAAGGTGGCAGTTGTAAATCTGTATAATATTAATTGTTGTGGCATATAAAGCAGTCAACATGACAATTTGGCAAAAGCAGTTTCATAATGCAGAATATGCATATAGCATGTGGACTATTAATAAGGAAGTCCCCTGCTGGTGAACAGGATTTTTCTTAGGATCATTATTATTGTGATAGTAAAATTACCTTGATCAATGCTCTGTTTTACTGGTACATTTCTCTTGAGTGCTCCTAATGGTACAATCAGACGTGTGCAGGTCAACCACTGATTTTCTTTTATATAACATTTCTTACAATGAAGAGTAGAAGCATGGCAAATTTTTGGAGATAAATTGGTATCCTCATTGGAGGAAAAAAAAAAAAAGTGGAATGAATGCAAGAATAGGCTGGTTTACATAGAGGCATATTGATGTGCAAAAGTTTCAGTGCACATTCTGTTCTTGAGTTACAGAAAAAAACTGAAGAGTATATTAGTGCACAAGAGGCAAAAACAAAGTAAAGTAAAAACTGGGGAGAATCAAAAAGTGCCAGAAGCAAACACCACCTATTATTTCCCTCTTTTCACGCTCTGCCCAAGGCTGTGATCCATTTAAGCTGGCTAGAGCTTCACCTAAACAATGAGTGCTTAAAAGTAGACTCAAATGGCTTTGTTCTTTCGGGTACATCTGCCCTATTGCCAGGAAATACTGACATATGCCTGTTAGCTGTAAACAAGAGAAACTAGCCAGCCACACTACAGAGTCAGATAACTGGATAAATTGGCACCAGAGAAGTCCTGAAGCTTCGGCAGGGACCAGATTTAGGGATCTGCTGCAGGTTCCAGATCCAGCATGTTTATATTTGTGATTGTTCTGAATGCAGAGAAAAACTGGGAGAAGGAGAAGCAGGTTTATATTTGGTATAATCATCTTATAAGATGATTTGGACATATTGAGTACAGTTCTGACTCAATGCATCTTCATACAGAAAAAAAAAGGTCATAATTTTTGGTCTTTTTCTGGCATCAAAATCCTGCACTGCACTCTGTTCAGAGAGACAGATATTTTCAGGATAGACAAACCTCTGTGTTGTGCCTCCTCATGAGGTTCAGCTCTGTTTGAGAGGT
This sequence comes from Pyrgilauda ruficollis, assembly GCF_017590135.1. NCBI lineage: Eukaryota > Metazoa > Chordata > Aves > Passeriformes > Passeridae > Pyrgilauda > Pyrgilauda ruficollis. Next base: position 4,452,378 of record NW_024525156.1, read on the forward strand.
TTTTTCTGTACTCTATCTACTGCTCTTTTAAAGCTTTCATGGTCATTATTTTATTTCTTCAGGTTGTTGTAAGTGGTCTCTTAAGCCTTTTTTTCAGGCTAAGGGATAGTGTGGATTCATTTTGACATTTGCTACTGTTGGTAAAGCCTTCAAGTTTCGTTTTTACTTGATCACTAAATGGGAGCTTAATCCGACCAACAGATCAGTCCATGAAAATGGCTGCAGCAGATTGCAGTCCTTTCTGCTGTCAAGCTTAGTGAGACCCTTTCACAAAGAAAAAATCTTTGCAGCTGCTAAGATTAAAAAAAATTGTACCCTTTTTTTTAAAATATGTTGTGCTCATGTGTAAATGCACTAGGATCCTTCTGTGAAATGAAATTAAAAAAAAAAAATCCTGGAAAGCTTTTGAAGGTCTTACACAGTTTCAGCCTTAGGTGAAGTATTATAGGTATGCTATAAATCCCCAAAATCAGACAGGTTGTAATGAAGATGTTGGCTCATCCCCAAAAATACAGACAGAGTGTGATACTGTGTCCTTTTCTGATTTTGATCTAGTACACTGGTGCACTTCGTTTCATGCAGATTGATCAAAATCAATGTCTAGCTCACAGATTCTTAATTTCATTCTGTTGTTCCAGGATACCTGTCCTCAACTGAATCACTGTGCAAGATAATATATGAAAAAGAAATAAAAGGACTGCGATCCAGATATTGCTTCAAGTAGCAAAATCTATGCTATTCCCTTTGTCTGAAGAAACTCACTGTGTATTGGGTGATTACCTCTTTCCTTCTGCTTTAGTCGGCCGCTTAATTGAGGTCCTGTTTTACAATACTGAATAATGCATATTGATTCATAGCTTTCAAATAAAACTGCAAGAGTAAGATTGGCATCTGGTGGACTTGACAGATGCACGAGGCGCTCACAATGCTTTTCTGTCAGGCAATTCAGTCCCCAGAAAAGGAGACTGCATGACTAATGAGTTTTGCACCTCCTCTTCATGTGCTCATCTGCTTTCCCATTGAGGTAATTTATGAGGCACTTCTGTGAGTCACGGTTAGCACACTGAAGTGGCAGCGCTTGGTGGCAGCCGTTATAACAACCATAAAGCAAATAAAACAGGATTCAGGAAAGTGGGAAATGAAGTCTTGGCAGCAGAGAACACCTGTTTTCTGTTTATGCCATCACTAAATATTTGCAATTCATTAAATAGTCACAATCAGAGTTTAATAACATATTTGCATTCACAAATGCTTTTACAAACCAGAATTCTTGCATAATTGCTGGACTTCCGAAGAGCAGGTTTTCTTCATCTCTACTAAATGAAAACTTTCATACCAGTTTGCTATGATGAAGTGAGTAGTTTATGTGACAGCACTTTAATAAAACTTTTGATACTCACATGACCATCTGCTAAAGAGAACAGAGCAGATATTCCTGAACTGTCACAGGGAGACACTTCTGCAACCCCTACAGACACATCTAACCAAGCAGCAGATGGGGCTCAAAATAAACTTAATGTGTTTGAAATGCAGTTGTGTCACAAAGACACACTTGCAGCCGAGGACAGAAAGTCTTTGGTAACCATCAGAAAGCTGCCGCTGTCTACAAGGGTCAATAGGGAGCCATTTAGTTGGTTCTTTGGAAGTGTATCAGTACAGGTACAGTACATCACAGTTTTTTCTGTGTAGTCCACTGGTTATTGAGATGAACAGAAACACTGTGTTTCATGAGAATAAAATAAAGCAGGGAAGACTGTGTTCAGTCAGAAACACAGATTTGAGGTAGATCAAGACAAACACTGACTTATTATATGATTGATTTATTCAAATAGGACTTATTCTGACAGAATATAAAAGTAGGGTTGTCCAGGGTCTTTTAGGTACAAGCCAATAGGACAAGTCATGAATTTCTGTTAGCATCCCAAAAGCTGTATTGCTAGAATTCCAGAAAGCTGAGCAATGCTTGTATGCATGTCATGAAAGAGGACATAATAAAGTGAATGTGTCCAGCAAGTCATTAGATATTTTTATGAAAGCAGACTTTTGCTGACCGTGACAAAAATCTAGCAATCCAAAGCTGAGCTAATCATTAGGGAGAACAGAGACAGGAAGTTCAATAAGAAGTACAAAACACTGAATCAGTGTTGAAACTGGCTGCATGAACAGCAGTCCTGCTGAGGGGAACCCAGAGACAACAGGGAATGGGAGGCTGAGTACAAGCTGACAGTGTGGTACTACTGTAAATAGGGCAGGTTATGGATTGCCCCATGTTAGGATCATGGCAAGCAGACTGAGGGAAGTTCTTAGCTTCCTTCTCTCAGTAATATTGATTAATGTCCATGTACGTGTAGATAGGGGTCCTTAAGTTTAATAGGGCTGTGGAGAAACTGGAGAGGGCCCAGCAGATAAAAGCCAGGATGGGACACAGAATGTGTGTGAGGAGCTGGACCTGGGTCTTGTGAAGAGGAGCTGAGCGTTCAGAGGGGTGATCAGCCTAAGTCTGTGCAAATGGCAGCTAAAAGCTGATGGTGCCACTCATCTCTGCAGAAGCTCAAGATGGACATGGGTTGCAGTTTTAGAGGCTTAAGGTGCACATTAGGAAAAGATACATTCACCAGGAACGTAGTGCAGCACTGAAATGGGTTATTTACAGGGCAGGCAGAATCTATGAATTTGGAGGTTTTCAAGACTTCTGAAACATAAACATGACTTACTTAATCTGCTGAAGCAACAGCCCTGTTTCAACCAGAAGGTTGGAGTACAGACCCCAAGAATTCCCTGCCAAACAACATTTTTTTACAGTTTTAGGATGGTGTCAGGGTTTAAAACCAGCTGGCAACAAAGTACCACACATGCACTTGCTCACCTCCCCAGCAAGATCGGAGAAATAATTGGAAGGGCAAAAGGTAAAGCAAAAGGTACACACACACAAGTAAAGCAAAGCAAGGAGTTTATTCATCCCCTCCTGCGGTCAGCCAGGTGTTCTGCCATCCCCAGAAAAGCAGGGCATACTTATACACTGATTCGGGAAGACAAATGCCATCATTCCAAATATCTCTCTGTTCGTTCTTCTTTCCCCAGCTTTATGTACTGAGCATGATGTCGTATGGTCTGCAACATCCCTTTCATCAGTTGTGGTCAGCTATCCTGGCTGTGCCTCCTTCCATCTTCCCATGCACCCCCACCCCTCTCACCATCATGCCAGTATAAGAAGCAGAAAAGGCTCTGTGTGAGCCCTGCTCAGCAGTAACAAAAACATCTCCATATTATCAATCTTGTGTTCAGCACAAATCCAAAACACAGCCCCGTACCAGCCACTGTGAAGAAAACCAACTCAACCCCAGCCCAAGCCAGTACAGATTGTTTTCTGATCCAAGCTGCCCCACGTGATCTAGTTCTAAGCAGTCTGAAAGGAGGTGAGAAGACTGAAGCCATATCAGCAACACACAAGTTAAAAGGCTGCCTTAAAACTGAAGTCCAGGATTCATAGAGATTGCTTGCAAAGGCATCCAGAGAGAGAGAGTGGAAAACAAATCAAAACTCTGAGAAAAGGCAATATGAGATGAACAGAACTCAAGCTGAAAAGAAGTGTTGAGAGGTAAGAGTACTCTAAGCCCATTTTTTAAGGTTAAAAAGGTGAGATGGTATACTGCAGCATCGAAATAAAAAGTTACATTTCTAATACCATTTGCACAGAAGCGTCACTCCTTTATGAAAATAAACATTGGCACTCAAAGAAGAAACAAGGATTCTGCAGAAAAGAAGTAGCTTCTTCCCCTTCTGCACAGACCTATGAAGCCTTAAATCTTTCCCTGCCTGGGGAAGTCTGGAGAAGAAAGATGAGATGAAAGACTTGATTTATTGGAGAGACCCACTTCAACTGACAAGCTTAGCAGGGCACAGCACCCTGATACACTTACAGGCTGTGGTGAAGCACTTTCTACTTACTGAAGTAATGAATTAAAAGTAGAGGAATGGCATAGAATTTAGCAATTTTCTAAAGATGAGTCTAAAGGTGTTTCAAAAGTCAATGTATCCATTGATTCAAAAGCAGTTCTACTTGAAAGCTGTTTCAGTAGATTATACCTAGGTCATGTGTGCAGAAATTAACATTTCTTGAAGGTTAGTGTTAAAAGTGCAGGGCCATGATGATAAGGACGTGAAGAAGATCAGAGGGCTGGAGCACTCTCCTACAGGCTGAGAGAGCAGGGGTTTTTCAGCCTGGAGAAGAGAAGGCTCCAGAGAGACCTTAGAGCAGGTTTTTAGTACTTAAAGGGGACCAATAACAAAAATGGGAACAGACTTTTTACGAGCACATGTAGCAGTAAGATGAGAGTCAGTGGCTTTAAACTAGAAGAGGGGAGATTCAGACTAGCTGTAAGGGTGACATTTTTACAATGTGGGTAGTGAGGCAGTGGAACAGATTGCCCAGAGAAATGGTAGATGCCCCATCCCTGGAAACAGCCAAGGCTAGGCTGGATGGAGCTTTGAGAAACCTGTTATAGTGGAAGGTATCCCTGCTCATTGCAGGAATGTTGAACTAGATGAGCTCAAAAGGTCCCTTCCAACCTAAACCATTACTTGATGCTGCTCTATGATTAAACTCTATACATAGCATTATTTCAGAGGTGAGACACACACTTTTGACAGTAGCATAGCTATTTATTGACATAAGTCAACCAAGACCCTGTGTCTCAGTGCTGAAACAAATCTACCTACAATTACCCAAGACAAGTCTGAACACTGCAGTCTCTGTGGTTCAGAGGTTGAGTTGGCTGCATTTGTATCATTTTCTGTTAACTGAAACTGCTGATTTATGGATCAAATTTAAATTTTAACATGAATTTGGTTATTGTGCTTATTAATGCATTGACAGTTTAGTAAAATCATAGTAATTCAGCTTAGTGTATTCTCAGTTAAGTAAATATTGATCTGTCCAATACAAGCAAGTTGTATGGAATGAACATTGAGACCTTAAGTAACCTTAGACAAGAAATTTACGACTCAGCTGTCTCTCTGCAGGTTCATTTCCTCTCAGCAGCAATTCAAAAAAGAATTAATCCACTGCAGAATTAGCTTTCTCCAGAAATGCAAATCTTCTTCAGCAGAGCAGCATTATTTAAGCACTTTTATTGCTCAAGCAATTGGGGGTGGCATCTTCTTGGAAGAGCTTATAGAATTTGTAGAGTGTGAAAGTTACAGCAATGTGCAACCACAGTACAGAGATGGAGATAGATGCAAGACAGGAACCTGCACTGTATGGAAAGACGCCAATTTTATACTTCATTATGATTTTAGATATAACCTTCTCAGCCAATGCCTCTGTTCCACATCTGTTGTTAAAAATTTGAAGTAGTTCATAATCTTTATATTTTCTTCACATGTCTGAATCATTATATTCTCTTGAAACCCAAGGTTAAAGATACAGGGTCTCATAGTCCAGCAACCCTGTTGCAAACAATCTTATGGCATAATATTTTGAAACCTTAGTTAAAAAAAATTGGTTTCTTGCCTTCCAATGTAGAAGCAGATAAATCATGAAGACAAGGACATTTCTGAAGAAGCAGCAGAACAGCTTCTTCCACAGCTACATATATACCAGAAAACAACATAGACATATATAAATTTGATCTATTCAACTCCTTCAATACTGAAAAGCATTTGCAGTCAGAAATTGAATTATTTTGGGAGTGGGCAGGAGCAGGATGCAATAGGGAAAGAGGAGATGGAAGAAAAATTACTATGGCAGCATGATGTTACATTCTTCTAGTTGTTAGACAAAAATTACTTTAATTTTACAGGCCAGAGAGTGATTCTCTAGTCTGCTATTTAAAACACAACTGTAACATTTCAGTTCCTCACAGCCTTGAATATTTTCACACATTCCATCTTCCCAAAGAGAGCACAAGTGACACCATCCTGAAAGAACACGAAAGCATGGGTAAATTCCCCAAAGTAGTTGAGTAAGTCAAGTAAAGCTATCTAATTTCCAGAGCAGAGCTGAGGAGCATGTTTTGAGCTGTATGAGCTCCCTACAGAGAACATGATGAGAATTAAGGTGCATCCAAATGCTGACTCTAAAGAGCCAGCTCAGACAGACAACCTGTTGTGAATATTTGCTTCAAGCTAACATGAACCCATCTCTCTGCTGGTTACACATGGAGTCAGATGTGATTTGCTTGAATGTAAATATGTAAATTGTAAACCTTTTAGTCAAATGAATGTTACCTGGAACAGCTACAGTCTGCCTAAAGTAAGCTGATGGAGAATATTCAGTACGCATATGACTCTTAAGTCTGAGTTTTCTCTGGAGGCTTCCAGGGCAGATCTTCAGCTGCTGAAAACTGTTCCATCATCCTCCTGCAACAGTAGGTAGAAAATTTGCCTCATAATTCAGCACTCAGGCTCATTCTTGCTGCTGCCTTAGAGTGCAAGAATGGGGAATGTATCTTCTTGTCTCCTCAAAAAGTTTCCTAGTCATTAGGCCCTGGGCTGTTTGGGACATATAGCAGCTGGGAGACAGGGACAAAGAGAAGAGGTTTGGATGAGAAGTGCCACATCCTCTCTTTACCTTTTGGCACAATGAGCTGTTTGCAATGGAACTGCAGACTGCCTGGAAGGCAGCTGGAAGGGAGAACACCAGCACATGCTCTCACTTGCTCTGGATGCTGCCTCAAGCACTCAGGGGCCCCTGTGACCCACGGCTGCTCCCCAGCTGCTGCACACAGAACCCCACAAACACACATAGAACAGGGAGCCCCACAATCAGGAAAAGAGAAATGGAAATTCAGGGGAAGACAGGATGGACTGCACTGGTGAGGCACTGGTCATGGCTTTTTCACAAAACCTTTGTTCACTATCTCAGGTCTCTTGAAGAAAAAAAGTAATTAAAATGCTAGCTGCTGCATCTGTAGATTGCCAGGAACCGAGCTGGATGTGGCTGCTGTGCATGAGGCATGATTGCACCAGCCCCACTCCCTTCACAAAAAATGCCTGCCTGCTCCAGTGGGGAGAGAGTGTTTGGATTTTCGTATGCTTTGTTTTCACAATCAGGCATTAGTTATGCTTAAGGTCCATGAATCTGGTCTTGTGGTTTTAAAAATAGTAAAACACTCTGTATAAGCTATGCAGTATGGGGTTGGGGGTTTTGTTCAAGTGGTATTACAAAATGGGAAGATAAGACTTGTGTAACAAGCCAGGAAATTTCAAGAACAAATCTATTTGCTGTAAGGTTCTCATTTTTACAGTTTCAAAAAATTTTCTTGCAAGACTTATTTATGGCCAGTCCCACATCCTGGGATCCAAATTAAATTCTTCCCATCTTATTCATTTAGTGAAGAACATAGATGTGTGAAAAGCCCCTAAAAGCAGGTATAACATAGAAAATGATGCAATGTTCCACAAATATTTCAATATGGAGAATATTATGCAGTTAGCATATAGCAGCTAAATTAGAAACAGGTAAGCAACAAAAATAATCCCCAAAATTCACAAACTCATTTGAAAGGAAAAGTACAGTTACAAGAGTATCCAAATTTGAAACATGCTCTGCAGTATCCTTAGCATATGCTGTTTACTAACCCTGCATTATGACAAGTATTCAGAGCCTTCTTACTGAAGGAGATGGTCTGATGGTGTTATTTGGAATAACCCTCCTCCTCCTCCTCCTCCTCCTCCTCCATTTTAATGCTGGAGACAGTAAAACATTCAGGTATTCAAGGATTTGCATGCATTTTTGGAAACTGTAGGCTGAGTTCCCTGTTATTATTTAACCAAAGAATCAAGACTGGCCACAAGTAGCAGTGAGGCATTAATGCATGAGCTTAGTCTTTATAGTATGAAACATCAAAGGGAAAGATAATTAAGAAATTTTGACTGAATTAAATACAATTGATTTGCCTAACCTGACTTGTGGCACGTGGAAGGTGGCCCCTTCTCCACTTTCAGGACAGTTGCAGAACAGGTTTGGTGACCTGGTAGCAGGAGAGAAGCAGAATGTTGCACCTGTGGAGGCATCCAACCTGTCCATGCATAAACCATTTATTATTGACAGGAAGCAATGGCAGGGGACAGTAGTGGTAGGTTTCCATTTGTGGTGGACAGAAGTCCCCATCTGCCTCCTTGGCTTGCCATCTAGATCAGTTCATGGCTTGCCAGAGGCACAGATCCAAGATGTAGCAGAGGAACTACCACAGATCTTGGGCTATCACTCCCTGCTGCTTATCCACATGGGTGCCAGTAGCACTGCCAGAGGAGATCAGTGGGGTCAAGAGTGCCTACAAGGATCTGAGAGTGAGGATCAGGAATTATAGGCTGGCCAGCCTGCAAAAATCCTGGACCAAGGCTCCTTGCAGCACATTTCTGGGCCTATGCAGAAGAAAGTAATTAGGAAGAATTATCATGGGTTTACCAAGCATCAGTCATACCTGAACAATCTGATTCCTGTCTATGATAAAATGATTGGACAAAGGGAGAGCAGTGGATGACTTTAGCACTTGTCAGCCCTTTTTAAAACACTCTTCCTTCTCTCGACTTAAAAAAATAAAAATTACAACCAATAAAGTTCTGTAGTATTGCTACCAGTCACCACATGGGTCCTTAGCAGCTTATGACCACAGTCAGTTGGCATGGAAGAAGAACTCACACAAATAGTTATGCGAGTCAACTTATGGCTTTGCCATGCTGCAGATATAGGGAAGATATTTTCATATTTATTTCCATGAAAAAACAATACAGATTTCCATTGTATTTATACGTTTTTCTCCCATATATAAGCAATGGTCCACACCCAGATCTTATGGTGGAGGTCTGCAGTCCAGCTGAGTGGATACGGGCTGCCAGAGCATGTGGGGTAATGCCACAAATGAGGAGAGGAAAAACAAATAGAGTGTCAACAACAGGGCATGAAACTGAAGCGATCAGAGCAGTAGTTGTAGAAGAAACCTTTTCAATATCTGTTCACCCTGACAATAACCAGTCACATTTCTGGAATCACCAGCAACATTGCACCTGCAGGTTTAAAGCATTGTCTGGAGACTGAAGTCTTGCCTTGCTCTCTGGCTGAGAGCAGGTTCACCTTCCCCTTATCTTTCTTGTACTTTTCCCATCTGGGTAAGTAAAGGCATTGCATGGAGATCTGCTGACATCTTGAGAACCTTCTCTGTCACATCCCATCAACTCTAATCACTCTTCTTGACCTCCACTACTGCTTTTAAGGTCTTCCCTTTCTAGGTAAAATCATCCAAAGCCTTCTGCTGCAAATGTCTATAGGTGATGCAACGTGCTCATCCCTGAAGGGCACTAAAGCCACTCCACTCTGCCCACAGGCACACTCACATGGGTCTGAACAGACCATTCCTGTTTCTGTCAAGTAGTTCCTTCCAGAAACAGCTCCAAACTTCAGGGTGCTTTTTGACAGCAATCAAATGGATGTAGGAATAGGACACAGCTACTTGCTTTCTGTGTGAGACGACCTATGGAAAATATTCATCTGGGGCAAAACTTCCACAGCTGTCCAGCTCCTGAAGACAACAGCAAGAACACAACCATAGAACAGCCTTCTCCCCATGCTGGCAGCCCATCCACACCTTTGCTTTTTAGCTCTACCACCTCTGTATGATGATGTTGACCTATTTCTCTACCAGCTTTTTTCTGTAATGATTACATCTAGACCAGTAATTATTCCTGAATTAGACTTAAGATTTTACTTTTGCCAGCAATTACTTCTTGGCCTTTATACACAAGGTGTGCTTCCTCTTTGCACATAGACTTGAATGCAACATCACATAAGTGGGTTTGAATCTGTCTGTATTGAAAGCCTCCACTGATAGCTTTTGATCTGGGATCTTTACCCAGTTTCCATTACAACCATTGATATTTGTCCATGTGTTGCTTGTTACATGTTTATATTTTTGTTTGTATTTGCTTTATGTATTTGCTTGTCTGTACATAATATTCCTTGCTTGGATTGTTTTACTGTTTCTACACACATTTAATTACAATGCTTATGATTATAATCCACATTTGGCTTCTATCACAAAGCAGAGACATGCTCCCAGCAAATTACTATTTACAACAAAACTGGTGAGTGTCACAAAGGTGAGCTAGGGATTCATAAAGTTATATATATTTAGTAGTAGAATATGTTGCTGTGTTCCATTCAGTGATTTCTACAGCTACAGTCTATGGTGTCCCCTTTGCATGCTGACTTACATAGTGAAAGTGTAATTAAATAGGTGATCATTGGAGCTACAGCTGCTCTTTAAGCTTCTTTGTGTTCAAGTAAAAGTAAGAATGTGTTACTTCCTTAGAAGGAGGGAATCAAATTATTTCCACCTGTATTCTGATTTACAGGGTTAGTAGCACTGCATTTGTGTTACGCATGAACATATATATCACCTTGGCTTCTCTGTTTCAAAGGTGTAACTGGTCTGGGAATAACCAGATGACCTTCTGAGAAGGTCCAAGTGCAAGAAGAAAGAAGTGGTGTTAATAATTCCAGCAAGGCAAGGAGTTATGCACTCAAGTGTTGTCCAGTTATCCTTCCTGGTGCCTAGATTCAAATTTTAGATTCTCAAAAGTTCCATTTTGCTTGATGCCTAAGCCTAAGAAATCTGGCTAGAAGTGTCAATGTTTATATGCTAACAATTCACATTCTTTGAAGTCCTGTAGGGGATGGTTTCACCCAGTACACAGACAGGAGCTAAGGAGGAAAGAGAACACAGTGAGCAGAGAAAGCAGCTCTGTCATCTCTTTTATAAAAGAACCCTGAGGTTGACATCAGAGACAATGCTGCAGACAGTGTTTCTCTGCCTGTGGAAATCAGAATCTAAAGCTCTTTTTGAACACTCACTCCATGAAACTTCATTGCAGTTTCTCAAGTGGCACCTCACAGGCTAATTTGAACTGCGAGCAACCAACAAGTATCCTGCTGATACCAGAAGTCTTTCTCTGCACCAAACTTCACAGGATGTGATAAATGTGTGTGAGTGAGGGAAGAGCCAGAGATCACTTTTAGGCTTTTGCAGTAAGAGTAGAGTGAGCAGAACTGGCGTACTACTGCTCAATCCTTGCTCCCTCAATCCAACCCTTTGCATGTGCATATTCACCTTCCTTTAATTTGTCAGACTTTACCCCCACAAATAAAAGGGTGGAACATTCTTGATACCAGGAAGTCTGAGATGAAAAGCCCTCAGCATCCCAACCTGTCCTACTTTGTATGGAATAATTACTGATTATTGAATCAGAGACTTATGGCAGCTATAGCTCAAGTTTTAGAACACTTCCCTAGAAGCTGCTGAATACCCAATATGACAGTGATACATTCAAAAAACAAGGACTGTAACCCTTTCAAATTAAAGTAATGAAAATCAATACAAAACCCTATGAGAAAGAAAGGTGATATTAAACAAAATTTATTCTCCACCCATCCTATCATTCTTTCCTCAGTTTTACTAACATAAACATATACACTGGTGCTATGGGATGGATCACTTCTGCTTAACATGAAGAATGAGATGTGCCAGATGCTGAATCTTTGCTATGTATTCTGAAATCTCTATGGTCACTGTATTGGGCCAATTATTTTGTACCCCTCAGGAGTCCCCAGTTACTGAAGCATAGTCCTTTGCCTCAGGAATTCACTTACAACAGCCTCCAAAAATGTTAGGCAAGGCAGCTGCCCATTTTCTGTTATTTTATTATAACAACTCCCAGACAAAATTCTTGTTCTTCAAAACTCATTTCAAAACCTCATATATGGAGAGACAGTCCTTATTCTCAAGTCTTTGAGAGACCATTGAAAGTCAATACAGTTTGTAGATGTGAAGTTTGGAATTCCTAAAGCCAATCTCTCCTGAAATACTTCAGGTTTGATAGACATGCAAAGAGCTATATAATTGCATGTGCAAGAATATCAGTACTTCCTGCTGGAACTATGCACTACACTTATCTCCATGGCAGCCAAGCAATTAAGGAAAGAATAAGCAAAGATCTACTGCTGCATACTTCTTTCCCTCAGCCCTCTTCCTGTTTTTTGTTATTTGCCAGCAATATGTACTATGATGTTTGGATCAGAAACATCAAGGTTAACAGAGTCATGTTACTGAACAGGGCAAAACATTTTTTATCCAGCCCTTCAAAGTTCTGCTCCTGCTGAAGGTATTCAGAACTAAGGAATGAGTGTTGTAACAACTGGGTATCAGCTATCAGCTCTTCCCAGAAGCAGCTCTGCCAAGTCTTCCACTTCACATTGGCAACTCATCGGCCCCAGCCACAATCTCCTTTCCCGCACCATAGAGGGATGTCTACATCTTGTGCTGTCCTATTGCTGGCACTGTGCATCCTTGTGAATCCATGGCCCCTTCTCTGGTTGCTGACACAGATTTCTCCACAAAAGCACAGGCTAGAGAGTGAGACTGCACAGGAAAAATATAATAAAGAATATTTTAGGAAGAACGTAAGAGAAACTGCAGTTGAAGCAGGACTTGACCAGACAGCCATATCAACCAGCAGCTTGCTTATACATGGCTGTCCTCATCTATCCACACTTTTCTCCATTTTCCCATGCTACTAATTCCTGCCCCCACCTTGATCCATCTTTTTTCCCACCCTTTCCCTCCAAAATAAACAAGTGTAGTTACTTTTTCCCCATTGGTTCCAGTTTTGCTACATCCATAACCACATTTGGCTTTTCTGATGCCTTTAGCTATTACATCTCAACCTTACATGATACAGAACCATTAAGGTTGGAAAAGACCTCTAAGATCATCCAGTCCAACTGTTAACCCAGCACTGCCAAATCCACATCTAAATCATGTCCCCAGGTGCCACATTTACACATTTTTAATCCACTTCATGGATAGTTACTCTACCACTTCCCTGGGCCTGTTCCAATGCCTGATAACCCTTTCTGTGAAAAAGTTTTCCCAAACATTTACAAGGTTTATTGATATGGTAACCTGGACACTGCAGGTTTTTTTCCCCAAGATTGCACTCCCCAGAAAGACTCTAATATTGCCTTCCAGTTCTCTTACAGTTACCTGGGAACCTTGTCCTTCTCTCACACAGCTCCCCATAACCAGCTGTGAAATCCAGCCATTTTTCATGGTGTTACACTGTAATATTTGCCAGCTGCTCACTTTGCTGTTTGTTATGTTTGGCAGTTTCTCTTGTTATGTTCCCTATTTTCTCGTGTTCTGTTCCATTACCTAAGCCTCACCATGGGGCCTAGTCATCTTCATCATGTATTTCAGTGGGGAAAGTAATCCATAATGTGTCCCAGTGCAGAAATCACAGAAAAATACAAAGAACTTGTCCCATAGACGGAATCACAGAAAACACAATTGCAAAGGATTTCTGGAAGTCATCCAGGTGAGTCTTGAGTATTGCCAGGGCAGGAAATTCACCACCTCTTTGGTCAACCTGTTTCAGTGCTTAACTACTCTGACCATGGAAGAATTCCTTCCTTACACGTCACTGGCAGTTCTATTGCTCTGCCTTGCTGCTGAAAAATTTCCCTCTTGTCATTTCACTGCGCACATCTGATCCAAGTCTGGTGCAAAGCTCTCTTTTACAGCATGAAAGGAAAGTTTGTTCCCGTATCCTATGAAATCCGCTTTTCTGCTTATCTCGTCACAGCAGCAACATGTGTGGTTCAGGATAAAGAAGAGGTTAAAAAAATCAATTAAATTAATCAAATTACTTAATGAAAAGAAAAGTCAGCTGCCTTTCCTCATAAATTGTTCAAAGGCCACATCACAGTTTTCAATTCTGTGGAATCACTTCCCCTAAATCAAGGCTACCTCTGGTACAGAGAGAAAAGGAAGGGGAGTGTCTTGGGTTTAGAGCGGAAGAGGCAGGGAAGCTATTCCAAAGCTTTAAATGAAATTTAATTTTAACATTAAGTAAATTCTGTTATTTCAAGAATGAGTTACAATTTACTTTGTATTATTTAGAAGAAACCAAAATTTACTTTGTAGTGATAGAGTACTTCTCAGTCTTTCACTTTACAGCAGCTTGTCACTAACATATAACCCTCATACACCAGTTAAAAAATATAAAATTCTTAATTCAAATGTGGATACCCAGATAGAAGCAGACTTCTTTCCTCAGTTTACCCCCTTTCCCTGAGATGTTTTAATGTCACCAAACCTGAAGCTGATCTCTACCACTCAAGTCCTTCTATTTTTTTTTATCTGCATCTCTGTCAGCTCATGGCAGAAAGATGTGTTATAGTAATCAGTGTTCTGCTGAAGGTACAGCATCTTTTTTGATGCTTATAAGACTTATGAGCTAAAATAAGCCCTAGTCAGCATAGATGTTAACTATTTCAAAAAATGCTGTTGAAATCATCCCTGAGTATGTTTTTAAAATTTTTTACCTTTTTTTTTTTTTTGTGTGTGTGCTGAAATAGTTGCCAAAGCATATTCAGACATTTTAGTCGTTGTACCATCTCATGGTAAAGAAAACAATTCAGTGGTATGAAAAAAAGAGAAATCCACACAGGAGGATAAGATGGGAAATCATTTAAAAGAAGATCAGCAGCTTAATACATTTGCAGATGTAAGTATTTACTTATGACCTTTTGTGATTTGTGATTTTCTGACCATGTAAGAAATAATTCGTACCAATAATTAGAAGTAACACATAGATCATTGCATAACTTCTCATCAGTTAGAATAATTCTGGTTTTGATTGTACCATTAATAAGATGGGCCAAATGATAACTGTCACCTGGTGAAAGCTGGGGAGGTTTTACACATCTCAACAGACCAATTTACACCGGTCAAGCACCTGATTCATCCTTCTTCCTCCTCTCCTGGCACTTCCTTATTGCTGCTTTGGGGAAGGAAGGTAGCTTCACATTTGCAGTCTATCGAGGAATTTATTTATTTTTAAATAAGGAAAAGTTTCTCCTGGGTATCATTTGAGGGTGAACAATAGCCTCAGAACTTAATTCCAAAAGCAGCTCTTAAGCACACAGTTGCATCATGAATATTTATCTGGCTGCATGCAAAAGCTCTGAATATCTTGGCTCCACTGTTCTCCTTCTGCATGAGACCCCCCTTTGTTGGGAAAACGCTGCCATCGCAACCAAGGGCAGCAGAAGGCGAGGGGGCTGGCAGGCAGGGAGAGAAAGCAGGTTGGGTTTTCAGGCTAATTACAAGGTTTTGTGTTCTGGGTCACCTTGTAAATGAGATACGATGCTCAGAAAGCTGCAGCCAAAGCTGCTCGGCAGAAAGTGGAGCAAACGCACAAAGGTTCTGCTGGTGTTTAGCCTTTCTTGAACACAACCTGCAATTTTCATGGTGAGCAATTACAATGGCTCTAGAAAATTGGTTCCTAGGGCATCTTGCTAAATAGACAAAAGTTGTTTTATATGCCAGGCTGTAAAACCGTTCACTCTGGGTCTGGTGAGTGATCTGTATCAATAGACTTCTTCCCTCAGAATTCTTTTGACACACTTGCTAAAATGCATTAAAATTTTAACACAGCCTCAACGAAACAGATTTCAGCAGCTTTGCAAGCTAATGCGGCTTCAAAACATTTTGTCATATTGATCAGTTTAGCACTTCTTCAGTTTAAGGCTGGCAGGATTTCTGATTATCTGTACTGCACATGTAAAACATTTCTAGGCTATCTGAGGAACAGATCTGAAGGCAGCTGGAGTCTGGTTCCTACATTTCCTCTGCCTGTGGCCTGTGCTTATGTTTTTCATTCACCTTATAATTCTGCAACTTGAACCACATTTGCCAAAGGAATATTGTGAAAATTAGTATTTTCACTGTTCTTTGGTGATGCCTCAACCTCACTCCTGCTATTTTCTGGATGACAGTGGGCTGGTTGTTTATTTGCACAGTAAGGCTCTGTTTTCAAATGCTGCTTCACATAAATGAGCACCACGGGCACTTTTACTCTTAAAACACTATACAGGGTGTATATAGACTCAGACCATACCAGGGCTGATGCCTGATACAGGGTATGGATGCTGTGGGACATTGCAGACAGGACCATAAGAGCACTGAGCACTTTGGGGGCCCCTCAGGTAATTGCAGCCTAACCACCTGCACACTGCACCTCCGCTTCACCCGTGCAGCTCTGCAAGGAAAGGACTTTGATGCTGAATATTTGCAGCCCAGGGGCTTTTTAAAAGCTGTGTAGATGTAGCAATTAGGATATGGTTTAATGTTGGACTTGGCAGTGATGGGCTAATGGCTGGACTCAATGGCCTTAAAGACCTTTTCCAATCCGAACAATTCTGTGACAGTGCTTACCTGAAGTGTTGATGAGGACACCAGGGTGGACCTCTGTCCCTCACTATTCCCACTCTGCCCCTCACAGACTATTCCCAGCACACCATTAACAAGACTTACTCTCTTAGGGTGTTGGCTTTGCCCGTCTGCCTTGAGCAACACGGATAAGTCACTTGCAGAGAGAAAAACGAGGGATACAATGAGTCATCACTTTGATAGCTCAGATCAGGCACATAACTGCTAGAGCTTGCTCATAAATTTGGGGGTCACAAGGTTTAGTTTACATCAGAGCCATCATGTCTAAAACCTACTTTTGGACTCTGCCTGCTTTTTAGTGAAATATTTTAGCCTAGCTCAACTTTTACAACTAAGACAAAGAATGCCTGAGTGAAACCTTACGTTCTCCAATTATAAGAATTTCTCAGGAATGTAGTAGGGCTGGTAAGATGATATTGTCTCTTCTAGCCTTATACATAAGCATTTTATTAAGTTCTTTATCTTCTTTTGAATTCTCTGGGTTTAGTATTTACAGTCACTCTGGTTTTGCTTTTTTTTTTTATCTTAGTTGCAGTAATACTAAAGGTTGCTGTTGTGTAAGAGCTTCAACTGTATGAAAAAATCCAGACAATTCTGCATATTCTCTCTGCAACAATAGGGCAGCATCTTCCTTTAAAATACGTCAGTCCTTTGAAATTAACAAGCAATTTGTTGGTCAGTGCAACTAAACACTAAAGAGGCAGTAAATCAATCCCTGCCCTTGGGTGCCTCAGTTCCAGTAATTGCAAAAGATGCAAAATTAAACAAGATTTTCATTCTAGTGAACAGAGTCAATTCAGACCAATGGAAGAATGGGAGAATATTGTATATTTCTCAGGCAAATCTAAATCGTTTATCCTGCCCTTACTGGGGCTGCCTCAGGACTGTTTCAAAGACAACTACTATAAAAATGGATCAGAATAGCCTTTTGCCTCATCATCACATCTCCCCAAATACTGCTGCCTCTGCAGTACTTTTTTTCTGTTGCTATTCCCAGGAGATAAACCAGCTTCAATAATTTGCAGCAATTTATAATTATTGATGAGTCTTCAGGTTGCCTTCTTTGAAGGGAGTTCATTAACCATGTATTTGATTATTAGGACGCACTTCAACCCCCTCTTATTCTACTGACAACTGGACAAAATTGCGTGGAAATTGTTCTGCAGTTTTCTAGCTCTGCAGTTTACCAGATCACTTAGAGAAAACAGACCAGCAAAATTGCTATAATTCCTTTCAATTTTTAATAGCTCTCTTGTGCTGGGGCTTTAATCTGTATGAAATTGCTAAAGCACTGAGTAAATAAAGCAGCTGTTACAGCTCATGGAGCTACAATATGGCCATGGCTTCCTGGAGAATATTCATTACGACTACCCATAGTACATATAGTCACTTATAAAAATATAACTTAGTGGAGAATATAGAATTATAGTTAAAAAAAAAGACTCCCAGATTCTTACATGAGAAAATGTCAGTACTGCATGATATGCACAGTGTGGTGTGGGACCATTAGAACATGAACAGATGCACAATTCCAGGTTATGTAGGGCTGGATGACTGCATACCTGTACATTTAAATACCATTTTTATATCTGTTTATACATAATCGCTAACATGTGTCTGTGGCTGTTTAAATGATTGTACAACCACAGGGTATGATAGTTTGAACTTTTACATATTCATTTAAATGTGTCTGTGTTTACTTGACCAGCCCCAGAGTGCAGATAGGAAGATAAGAAAAGGAAATGCCAAAGCTGTGAGACAGAAATTCTTTTTTTCTGTACTTTTCAAAATGCATCTGATGTAGTTCCCAGATGTCTTACAGGGTGAGTTAACAGGCTACAATATTAAAACTCAGTCTATTAAGTTGTTTTGAAATTAAACTTAATGTTATATCAGTGGCAAGAGGCCTTAGGCACAGCAATATGGTTTTATGCTGCAGGATCTTTGTGCAAAGAAGAATGTCTCTATAACTCCCAGTTTAATATTTACTCCAAAAAGCACATGTACCTGATCCAGCAAATGCACATGTGGCAAAGGTCCTTTTCCTTTGCCATCATTTAGAAAAGAGGATTTCTGAACATTCTATCAATGTTGACAAATCCTCAGAAAAAATACTGGAGGGTTTAATACGTGAACCAAAATTGACATAAACTTTATGCAAATGTTTGCTTAAAAGCTGTGTACATTGTCTTTGCCTTAAATGGCATGGTTCTGGATAAATACAGTGTGTGCAGATATCTTTGTAGGTCAGGAATCTGACTTGCCAACTACATTTGTAATCCTGAAATAAGGAAGAACACTTCAGTCACAGAGGACCAGCAAGAGCAAGATTATATATTAAGGAAAGTATGTATTAGAAATAAGCTAACACAGCTTTTGGTGCAGGGAAGGCTTTACATAGATACACATTTACATAGATACAGGGAGGGCTGTGGGAGCAGCCTAAAAGTGTGTGTGAATGTTATACATCAAAGATGCATGGACAGGCTCTGTTTGGATTCCTGATGGTCTTCAACAAGATATCTTATAAAGAATCTTAGAGCATCTCAGGTTTTAAAAAGATTGAAGTGAATATTGGAAACAATTCAGAGAAGAGTGGCAAGTATGATCTGAAGCACACAAAGGTTTCTGTGCGCACAACAGCTAAACAGAGTAGCCTGAAACCTGGAAAAAATATGATTGGGAAGGGAATATTGCAGTGTTCTATGCAATGACAAGTGAAGAGGAGAGAAGGAGATGTGTTCTCCATACATCTTCCAATGCAAGCACTCAGAATTAAACTGGTGGATTACTGAATCAAAACAAATGAAAGTAGACTTCTTCACATAAAGCAAATATGAACCATGGAACTCCTTACTCTGAGATTTTGTAGATGTTGCAGTTTAAAGGCATTCAGAGGGCAGCCCAAAAAATTCATGGAGGAAAAAACTGAGACTTATAAAGCTCAAAAAATATAATATGCATCATAATAATGCAATGTACATCCAGATGATGATGTCACAGAATCCTAGAATTGTTAAGGTTGGAAAAGACCCTCAAGATCATTGATCCCAACCATTAACCCAGCACTGCCAAGTTCACCACAAAACCATGCCCCCAAGCGCTGCATCTACACATCCCAAATCAGTGGAGACTAGGGAAGCATAGCCAGTCAGTCAGCTGTGTACTGCTACATTGTTCTGAGGCACAATTTTCTCAGCCTGCAAATCCTCTCTTCACATGCCATGATGTTTCCTTAGGCTGTGTTCCTCAGGTAACGATATAAGGTAACAGCAACACCAGTATTCGCATGGCAAGCTTTGTAATTGATTCTATGATAAATTTTGGAGCCAAAAAGATGAGAGAAAAAAGAGGTTTACTAATGACTTCCTTTCTTTTGCTTTCACCATGTTCTCAGTGAGTTACAACATGTACTCCTAAGGGTTCTTTCCCCTCCACTCAATCTAAGTAGAGCATCTAAGCTGAGCAGCAAGTCAGACTTTTCTTGGAATCATAATGCGCTGCAACCATGAGTATCAACCTCTAGAGATGACAGAGATTACGTGCCATCTCCAGAGCAGAGCAACTTTAGGAAGTCCATTTATATAAAAGCAGAAAGTCTGTCCAAGGAAACAGTGTATCTGTGAAGCTATGTGTCTTCTGCACTGCGCTGCTAAGCAGAGAAATTCCCAGGCTGGGTAAAAAGCAATGTCACATCACTTATGCCTAAGGTCTCTGAAAGAAGAAATGTTGTTGGGTTTCTTTCACACACTTCTCTTAAACAGGATGTCCTGTATCACTGAATACATCTTTTGTTTTATTGAGTAGCAGATGCCTATTCAATTATTCATTTAAGTATTGTAACCTAATAAGTGATGCCTGGAAATTTTATGAAATAATCTTAGACCGAGTGACATCTGGTGTTTGATCAGAGATCTATTCAAAGCCATTTTTATCTGCTGGAACTTCTTGAGTCTTATGCTTTGACCAAATCAGAGAATGTCTAAAAAAGTATAGGCCAAATGTAATAAAATAATAGGAAATAGTCTATTATTGAAAATGTAGTAATACTTTAAAACAAATAATAAGACTGAAGATGGAATTTCTCATATATTTAAATGAAAATCTCTTACTTTAGCAGTGTGTTTTTAAGGTGACTCAGGGTAAAATATTTTCTCTACAAAAATGGGACTTACCAGTGATTTCAGAGACAATTACAAGCTTCTGTTTGTTTACTGACAAGGACTGAAAATTTCCATGATGGTACAGAAGTCACTTGATATATGCCATTACATTTACATAGACACAGGAATTTTGAATCCCTAGTAACACTCCAAATAAAGTTTATGAATGTCAACAATTAACATGCTATTTTTTTTCTGCAGAAATTATATAAATATCACCCAAGTAACTTATAAAATAATGCAGCATGACACTAATTTGAATTACCTTTTCCCAGATTATATATAAAAGTAGCTTTGTCTTCCTTTGAGGGATATTTGGAAAAAAGTGTCTAATGTAATGAAATTGCAAATAGCAAGTGAAGTAGACTCAGGTCAGGTCTGTAGGAAAAGAAATTTTAAGTGCCATTCCTTAGCACATGAAAGGACTTTTCTTCCAGGAGAGGAGAAAGAATTGTTTTGGAAACTTTCTGTGCAGAAAGATGTTTCATTTTTACTGTCTTCATTACATCTTGTTGAGACGAAATACAATCTAATTCTCAGTATGAAATATGTCACAATACAGAAAATAGATTCCTGATCTAAGAGCATTGCAAGAACTGTTACAGAAGTATCCTTTATTGTGTGCTTGCTTGTCCATTACCTTAATTAAGAAAATATACAGAAGGATCTTAAGCATATGGAAGTAATTGAAATACATGCAGCAAGCACAGTTTTCTCAGAGCAGGGCAGATATTCGTGTCACCTTGGCTCTCTGCTCTGCAGAGCTGGAAGGACATCTGGCACCTGCCCAGAAACGCTGCAGCTATTAATCATAGTAGAGTAAGAAATGACTTTGTGTTGAAACATGAGTATCCAGAAATATTCTTGGCAGGGATATTTCTCTATTATGAACTTGCTGTTAAGCTGAGTGTTTGTTTGTTAAGCTTACACGTTTTTTTAAGTCTTTGTTTATACAATTCACCATTTAAAGACATTTATTTAGCAAGGTTTCAGTAAAACTACAAGTTAAGTCAGTAATTTCTAATTGATCTATTTAAAATCTCAAAGATCACTTAGGGCAAAAAGAAGTGGTTTGCAGGGTTTATCTGCTCTATTTCTGTGATCAGAGTAGAGTCAGAGATGAGATTATAGAGTACCTGGAGTAACTGCTAGAATCACACAATAAGCACTTTCATTCACTTGGGAGCTGCACTCATCAAGAAAGCAATTTATAAAAACATCACAATATGAAATATCTGGGAAATTGTTAAACCATTCCCACCACTTAGCAGTTCATCCAACTGAATTAGAAAGGTCAATCACTGAAATCAAAACTGCTCTGCCTAGGACGACTTTTTGCCATCAAGAGGCTCTTTTCTGAGTGGTATGAGAGAAACAGATTGTCTCAGGCACACTGGTGATTCATCTTACGCTGAGAACTGGCTAACAATGACAGTGTCTTGATCTGCATGAAAAAAAACCCAAATTAACAAGAGCTATAGGTTGGATAAACCAACAGCTGAGCAGCATCCAATTCCGGTAGCACCTATGTCTGTCCCTGTCAGACTGCACAGCTCTTCATTACTTGTTCTTCACAAGGAGGTTTAAGCAAAAAATGTTTCAAGGACAGGCGAAGGCTGGGCACTCAGCTCTCATTTCAGTAAAAAAAGGGACAGAGAGGATGCTGAGCCTTAACAGGTTGCAGCAAAATCCTTAGCACCTTCTTCAGACATTTCTTTCTGTGCCTGAGCAAAATAATTTTACACTGACTTTATGCTAAATGGAGTACAGGAGCATGCACTACATTTTAAAAAACTGTGTGCTGAGCAGCATTATCCAGCATCTTCTCATCTCACAATGTATGTAATAATAATAATTGTTTAAAAATAACTACCTGTAATTACGTATTCCCTATTATTTCCAAAATATTATTAATCTTACTAAAATTCAAAGATGCACTTGAAACCTGAATGGCTTCAAACTTTCCTTTGAGATAATTAAAGGCCAACAAAAATCTATTTTAGAAGCTTTGCTGCCTGGCTGATGTTGTTTTAATGTTACTCTTAAATAAAATTCCATCTCACCTCCAGGTGAGAGGAAAGGAAAGAAGAAAGATCTAACAGTCTCCTTCACCAAATGCCCTGAAGGTTATAATCAAACAAAGTAGACATCAGGATAATTCAGACATGTGCTCCTTTTCAGAGAATCAATTAACAAATGAGAAAAATTAGGTTGGATTTTTCTGTTCCGTATGCAACTAGAAATGGAAAACACCATTGTTTCTAGCAATTCTCATTCTACATTATAAACTCACATACACTTATTCTGGCCACCTTTTCTTGTCTGAGACAGACATAATATACAACAGTTATCTCTCTTCAATATTATGCTAAATATGGGCAGTTGCAGTAATAGCAATATTTTGAACTACTAGCCCAGAAACTGTAAAGGAAGCAAAGCATAAAATAATAGAATAAGAAAGTATCAAAAAGTTGGAACAGAAGCTGAGCAAACATGAAACCTGATAATTTAATGGAGAGGTTTTTTCCTGAGGTTTTTTTATTTATTTTTATTCCTAGTGTATATATCCACCACCCAAAAAAAAAAAGTTTTCTTAGATTCCTCACAAAGCACAGGCAGCTGAGATTTTGTGATGATGTGACCTAATGTTATACCCTAATCCTCCATCTCCACTAACTAGCCCAGTCATCATGCTTACCATGACTACCTAGATATCCAGGGAAAGCAAGTGATCCATGCTTTGGCTGTAAATCACCTGAGCTGGGGAAGCCTGAAACCTTCTCATCAGCAGGCATGGGTGTCAGTGTTATGGGGGTAGCCACCTTCATTGTGGCCAGCCTTGGGCACTTACTTCATTAACTAATGACCACAATAAATCAATACACTTACAGAGCAGACATTTCACACATTTTCAGGGCCTCTGGGCTGTGGAGGCCCTGTGTGCTTATCCTTCATGGAATATCCCTCTAACTCCAAGCTAATCCCAGGACAAGGGGTGATGGCTTCAAACTCAAAGTTGGCAGGTTTAGATGAGGTATTAGGAAGAAATTCTTCACTGAGGGGGTGGTGAAACACTGGAAATGGGTTGTCCTGAGAAGCTGTGAATGCCCATGTCTGGAAGTGCTCAAGGCCAGACTGGAGAGGTCTTTGAGCAACTCCCTCAGGGCAGGGGAGTTGAAACTAGATAATCTTTAAGATCCCTTCAAATGCAAACCATTCTGTTATTCTATGAATCCATGAGATCTAAATAAGACCTCTTGGAAGCACCAGATTTAAAGAGTCCTACTCCACCAAATCTGACACACAAGCTGGTGTCACTGCAAGGTGACAGAATGCTCCAGTATCCAGAGCAGTATCTACAGGCCTCTTGCCTCCTAAATGTTTTCTCAACTATCATTTAAATATCATTTCCCCTGCCTGCTGTCAACAATTTTGCTCTTAAGCTCCTTTTCCAACTACATTATACACACAGGAAAAATCCTCTTTGCCCTCTTTACTTATGTCCCATATACACCTCACTTGGAAGTCGCAGGCTGTGCTCCAACAGCTCCTAGGGACCCAGAAAAATCCAGGCTGAGCTGAACGCAAACATGGAGCGCCTTTTCCTTGTCACTCTTCTCTTCCAAGTTCATACAGTAAAATCATGAAGGTAAAAGTGATTAGAGGTGGAACAAATACAAGAAAAAGCAAGCGTGCAGGGCAGGGTAATATCAAGCAGCAATTAGATTAACTTAGACTGGTAGGTAACAAATTTTAAAAGGAACACCTAGTTTTCTGGTTTTGTTTTTCCTCTTCCTGGTGGTACCTGGCATCAGGGACGGGCTGTGCTTCAGGCAGGTAACAGCACAGAGTGCTTCGGGTGTGCAAACTATGCCACCAGTAATCCAAACACACCTAAATCCCTGTTAAGTCTTAGCCAACCAGGCAAGCCTGCTATGGAGCACATGCATATAATGCTATTTTGGGGCTCCTGCCCAAAACCACTCCATTTAGCAACCAGAAGAAAGTTAAAGCAATAAAATAATTTGCTGATGAAAAGAAGTCATCAAAAAAAAAAAAGTCTGGGAGAACAAACATAAGCACAAAGGGCTCCAGTTTCACAAATACCCAAGAATAAAAGGGCTCCCCTTGCTCCCACTGCAAACCCAATCTATCCCACAAACCTCCAACCCCTGGGTGAGGAGCCACCATCCTGTTCCATACTGGGGGCTCCCTTATGTATGAACAGTTACAGATCCCACAGATGAGCTCACAGCTAACCAGAACTTCAGGTGACAATTGCTGATCCCCAAAATCTCCTGTTTCAGGTACTAAAATGGAGGTTTTCATCATAAAACCAAATAACCAAGCTGACACCACCTTCAGATGTAAAATTTTAAGAGCCAAGTTTTGATACACATTTTATTTCTATCAGTGTGGAACTGAAGAAAATGCTATTTTTTCACAGCTTTCAGTTCACATTCCAAAGAGAAGCATACAAAAGAAAAATGTCGGGATTGAGATTTTTTTCAAATTTTTATTCAACAACCTGCTTGCAGAAAATGAATACACAAAAGCTTACATTAAATACTGTACAAAATATTGAAGTTGTAGAGGAGCTAGTCCCCAGGTATGCTCACTTTTTATATCCTTAGCCATCTGCACTGCAGCTCCCAGAACAAAAGATCTGAAGGTTTTCCTGGCTGCAACTAATTATGACACATGAGAACTGCAGCCCTTGACAGGCTCCTGCTCAGTAGAATTTGGCAAGACAAAAGCAGTCAACTGTTCGTACTGCAGTAAAAAAACCCTGAAGTTTACAAATGAAAAATAATCATGTGTAATAAATGCATTTCTCCTAAAAAAACAGATGAGCCCACAATCCTGAGGCACACTTTTCAGAAAACAAAAAACCTTGTTTTTCTGCTATGGAAATGCACTTTGTGGGAAATACTCTGCATTGATGACCCGTAGCCAATTACATTTCTCAAACCCTCCAGGAATGAAAAGCAGATTACCATAGGAAGTTTCAACCACAATCACCAAGCAGAAGTCTTCAGAAAGATTCAGCAGCTTCAGACCAGAACCATGACCAACCATCAAGCTCCTTTACAGTCACCACTGCCATTTTCAGTACAGTTGTTAGGAGGGCTTAGATTCTCTCTCTCTGTCCAATCAATGTTTTTATAACACGGTGTCAGTTTATGAGACGTTTTTAGAGTTATCAAAGGCCAAGTTAAGGAGGAGGATCTTCTCCTCTAATAGCTTTGTACTTTGCCATATCTTCTGGGAACACCTTTGTCAGTTCCTGAATTAACAGGCTTTTAAATTTCTGGAAAGAGAAAAAAACGTATATACATCATCTGGACAACTTAGATTTCATCAGGCAATATTACCTGATGAACAGACATGTTTGTACCCAACATACCTCTCAGTGAACTGAAGTACCCAAAAACCCCCAAAACCACACGAACAAAGAAAGCTGTATTTACAAAATCCACATAAAATGCCCAAGTGAAATCCACAAGGAATGCACCAGGCAAACTAAAATGTGTGAATTCCCAGAAATTCACCTGCATTTTCTCCTAAGAAATACAGCAAAGTTGGACCTTTCTAGTAAACTCTGGTGCACCCATATCTGCCTGACCTTATTAAGGAAGCTGATTAAGGACATGTCCTCTTGATTTGATATGGAATCCACTCCACCTTCAAAAAGCAACTCACACCTGCCTTACAAGTACACAATTTCACAAGCAAAGAAAAAGCAGCTCAGGACTTATCTCCACAAGTCTACATTCGGCAGTACAAGCTGTCATCTTCCACACTAAGTTCAGCCAAAGACCGTTCTCAGAACTCACTAAACTTCCTTTTCTGACTGTGTTTTTCTGCAGTAGTTCCAGGAGTTAAATGTATCACAGAATGCTTAGGTTCATACTAAATGAAAGTACAAATTCAGAAACCCCTAAGCACTGGCATGCATTTTCACTAATTTTATAAAGACTGACGGATGATTCTAGAGCGTATTTGACATTTTAAACCTCCACTATCCATTCCAGACTGGAAAAATACCCCTTCAGTTTTGCTTACTTTTAAATTTGCACACAGCAAAACTCCACACCTGCAAAAAACCCAAGTAAAACATCTCTACTGCTACATATAGCTTTAGTCAATATAAAATCACAGCTGCATCCCCAACTGTGGGATAAATTACAGGTTTGCTTTCCTAACAGGCTGCATCAGCATCAATTAAGATACAGGGATGCAGAGCAATTTGTAAGACAAATCACACAATAACAGAAGTTAATAACTGCACAAGTGAAAAAAACCCACATATTTACAGGAAAGTAAAAACTTATCAAACACATTATTGCACTATACTTCCATTAATTCTGGCTTACCTTCATAGTGTCAATTTTTCCTTTCACTTGCTCATTTTTAGCCAAAGCTCGCTCCAGACACTCTTTAGTGTAAAGCTGAGGGTTGCGGCCTTGATCGATGTATCTGAAAACAGAAAAGACACTGCTAAACCATCATGTCCCTACTAGGATGCTCTCCAAGGTACAGAATTACTCATCTTGCTGTCTTCTCCTTTCTACTGTTATCTGAAATGCGCATTTTAAAAACCATCACAGTTAAACTCAGCCATTTCCAAAAGGCAGCTAAAGGACGAGGCCGTGGCCAGCAAACCTCTGTTTCCAGAGAACTTTGAATGAAGTATTAAAGGCACAGCAAAAAAAACCATGTATCTGCCAGCTTCTCACAGGCAATAAGCACAGATGATCAAAGGAAGATGGTCCTCTTCCAAGCAACTGGAAGGGCACTAACCAGGAAGTGGATTAGTTAGGACATGGTGAGCATTAAGCACACGGGAATGTGGCACCCAGCATATCAAGGATGAGGAGGAGCTGCACATACCACAGTAAAGAGTAAAAAATTAACACTACTGTATCAGCAAACTTAGCTGCAATTCTGTTTTGCGATACAATTCCTGGCCAAGGGAAACTCACTAGAGAGAACATTTAAGAGAGTTATCATAAATTTACAGCTGGAGTAAAAGCCCCACTGAATAAAGCAATGTACAGCCAGTAACACACTGGAGTACAGCAGACCAGCAATGTCTGGACCTAGAAGAAACACCAGTAAATTAACTTATCAGCTGTATCACAAAAGCTCTCTAGTACAGCTCTTCCTCCAAGTTCATTTTTCTTTTAATGTTGCAATTCTCTGCCAGACTGCCACTCCTGAAACTAAACACATGAGTACTTACTAACTTTATTTTCATTTGCAACTTTAAATCCTGATCCTAATCTAGTGTAAAAGTCTATTTTCCAAAATGAAAGCTGACTTACTAAATGGGTGTCCCTGTCCATGGCAGGGGTGTTAGAACCAGATGTTACTGAAGGTCCCTTCTAACCTAACCCATTCTGTGATGCTATGAAATCACTGAATTCGGCAGAATTTGTGTTACTGCCTACCCATGCAGAAGTAAAAAAAAAGTCTGAAAGGCCAGGCTGGGCGGGGCTCTGAGCAACTTATCTAGTAGGTGCCATCCCTCCCCACGGTGGGGGACTTGGAACAAGGTGAGCTTTAAGGTCCTTTCCAACTCAAAGCACCCCGTGGTTCTATGCAGACAGGTGTACATTTTATCGCTTCTCCTACCCTTGTGCCTCCTCACAGGCACAAGGCACTTCTGACCTCCTGCCTGCCCGTGTTCTCATTCAGAAGGACCGGGTTTGAGAGCAGCAGCCCTCAGCCAAAATACCCACACCAGGCTACCTGCAGTCACCGACGGCAGCACCTCCCCTTCCAGGCACACACAGACTTACTCAAAAACCTCCAAGGGCACGCTGATATCGTGAAGCTGCTGCCGGCATTTGTCGATATCCTGCAAGCCCGTCACCATGAAATTCCTGTTGGGAAGAAAAACGGGTCGGGTTTAGCCGGTTTCGGGGTCGCTGCGCTGCCCCTGACGGTGGGCGGGAGGCCAGCGGTACCGAGGCGGAGAGAGAGCCCTGAGGCACCACCCTGGGCCTGGAGGGGGAAAAGGCCCGCAACCCGGCCCCAACAACGGCCCCTCACAATTTCTGATTGAGCCCCGTCTGGCTGCTGGGCTGGAAGTCGCTGACGATGATGCCGAGCTGCCTGATGTTCTCCACGAACTTCTCCAGGTGCTCCTCCAGGGAGTCGAACTTCTCCGCCATCGCCGCCGCCCTCCCTGCGCCGCGCCACTTCCGCCCAGCCGCGCATGCGCGGGAGGGAGGGAGGGAGGGACGGAGGGAGGGAGGGAGGGCGGTGCGAGGCGGGGCGGCCGCGCCTCCGGGCCAGGCCACGCCCCCCCATGCCAGGCCACGCCCCCTCTCCTCACGGGCGGCGCCGTCCCGGCTCCAGCCGCGGTCGCGCGAGGGGAAGCCGGGACCGTGCCGGGTCAGCGGGCGCGTCCCGGGATTGTGTGTGTGTGTTCGAACGTGTTCTGTGTCTGCCAGCTCTGGGCCGTCTTCTTTTCTTCTGGGCCTGTGTAAGAAATGGAAACGGTGACAGATTCTGCTTCATAAAAAACCCCACATTGGAGTCATCTGGGGAATAGCAAAACGTAGGAACACGGAATCCAGAGTGGTTTGGGATGGAAGGGACCATCTGGATCTAGCTCTCTGCCATAGGCAGAGAAACCTCCCACTAGACCAGGTGGTTCAAAAACCCTTCCAGCCTGTCCTTGCACGCCTTCGGAGATGGGGCATCCACAGCTTCTCTGAGCAGCCTGTTCCTCACTACCCTCACAGTGAAGAATTTATTCCTATTATCCAATGTAAACGCACCCTCTCTCAGCTTGAGCCCGTTACTTCTTGTTCTGTCATGAATTGGTCTATATTAAATAATCCAGCTATCAGTCATCCCTGTGGGAAGGTTGTCTGGCATGCTTAGACCCCCAGGGCACATCACAATAACTGTGTTTTACAAATAGCTTGTCTCCACTATGTCTGTTTTGGGTTGAATCTGAGCAGATAAGTCCAATAATGTCAGGAGATAACTCATCCAGCTCTGGGGTCCCCAACACGGGAAGGACACGGACCCTTGGAGAGAGTCTGGAGGAGGCCACCACGTTGATCAGAGGGATGGAGCATTGAAGATTTCCTCTTCAATGAGGAAAGGCTGAGGTTTGGGATTTTTCAGCCTAGAAAAGAGAAGGGGAGACCTAACAACAGCCTTCTGGTACTTGTTGGGAGTCTACAAAAAAGATAGAGAGGGACTTTTTACAAGAGCATGCAGTAGCTTCAAACTGAAAGACAGCAGGGTTAGATTAGATATTAGAAATAAATTCTTTACTGTGGGCGTAGTGAGATACTGGGAGAGATTGCCCAGAGAAGCTGTGGATGTCCCATCCCTGACAGTGTTCAAGACCCGGCTGGATGGGGCTCTGAGCAGAAGGTGTCCCTGCCCATGACAGGGGGTTGTAACTGGATTATACCTTCCGTCACAAACTGGAATTTAGTGTATTTTGTGCATTTTGTAGCTATAACTTGCAATGATTTCTGCTGCACAATGAGAACCATGAAAATCTGCAACTCTTAGTTTCTTGGATGCATCTTATTTTTCCATTTTCTATTCATGACAACAACACCATCAAATGGTCAGTTTCTAATCTGGGTTACAATGCTAGACCAGTAGCAGGAAGTTGAGTTTTTTGCAAAATATAAAGCATTGTTTGGGAGTTTATGGGGTTAAATGTGCTAACCTAAAATTAAAAAGCAAACAACTGTAAAGAGCACTGAATATTAAGGAAGGTATAGAACTATGCAGATGTGAAATTAAAAAATATTTCTAGGACGCAGAAAACAATTTATCAGTTCTAGGCCTTGACAAGTATTGTCATCCTACATAAAGTAATCCCACTGTCTAGTGACCAGCAGTTGGTGACTGTCCTGTATCTATTGTTGGCAGAATGTTGTCTGGACAGCAGAAGTCCTGGGATTATGACATTTTAAGACAAATGCTTCACACATGAGAGATCTTGGTCTGAGGAAAAAAATAACTTTTTCTAATATTTCGAAAGAAGAATGTAGAATAGGGTGCACTTACCAAGTTAGATATGAGAATGAGGAATGGGGGTGTCAAGTTCTGAAAGAACAGTGTAAATACAAATGATTGTGTCAGATGTGGCTCTACAGGCACAAGGGATGGGGATTCAAACAGAAGAGTTGCTTTATGTCCATTTTTCCATATGGGTAATCACATCCAGTGGAAGTACAGAGCAGAACCACTTTCATTAAATTCAGTAACAAGGGCTTTGAGGTACTGTTAAAACTTCCTCTCCTTCCTGTTTGGGTGAAAGCCTTTGATTCTTGGAACTGAGCAAATATGACTTCTAGCTTGCTTGGGATAAATCCTAGAGATGTCCATGATCACATCTAACTCTGGGAATGTATTCAGCTGGACCTGAATAATGGAAGTTTAACATCAAAAATAATGGAAGTTTAACATCAAATATAGAGATATTCAGCTCACTGTAAAACTGTATTTGCTAGCCTGGTTAGGTTAGATTAATGAATTATGTAAATAAATGTATACCGTGCTTTTAAGGGCAAAACTTGCTATAAATATATTATCAGTTGTTAAATTTTTCTCATGATCACCAGCTTGGGCATCGTTTTCATGTTCAGGGGTAAAATGTGAAGATGAGAATCTTGTGTTCCAGTGAGAGAGACAGAGAGAAACAGAAAGAAAGAAAGTCAGTCTGACAAATACCTGAATTGATCAATAGGTATGTAGAGACAGAAATATTTAGAAAGAAAATGTCATGGCTCATGATGTAAGTAACCGTATTGTACTCGTACGCCGATTTTCATACAGGGAGTGGGCAATTACAGACATGTAAGCTGGACATCTGCACTGGCAGTTTAGTAGGGTTTGTAATAAGGGATGGAATGAGAGGCCATATGGATCAATATGACCCATTTGGGAAGAGCAGCACAGATTACATGAAGGAAAATCCTGTTTTGCAAATCTCTAATGAGTTTTTCAAGGGGTCAGCAAGCATGTAGATAAAAGTTATCTAAATGATACAATCTACGTGATTTCCCATCAGCTCTTAGAGAAATCCTTAAAATAAATCTTTTAAGGAAATAATGGAACGGAATGAAGGGAGAAATCCTAAACTGAATAAAGAACTGAATTCCAGATAGGAAATGCAGGACTGGGGCAAACATTTAATTCTTGAGAGGGGAGAATTGATTCCATAAGAGTTCAATGGGGAACTAGGCTGAAAATCTTGCCATTTAGTATGTTCATAGATGACCCAGAACAGAGATCAGATGATAAAATTAGTAAATTGGCTTATGAAAAAATTATTTGGCAGACTAAAGATGAATGCAGTTTGTAGGAAACTGTAGAAGGACCTGAAAAGACTTCAAGATGGATCATGTAAAACGATGTGCATAGCGAGCAAAAATCCCCTAGTTTCACATGAAGATTCATGACCTTTTTGACCATTACCATACAGGAGCAAGACCTGAGGATCAGAATAGAAAGTTCTTTGAAAACATCAGGTCAGTGCTCAGCAGTGTTCAGAAGTCATGTGGAGAGTTAGGAATTGTCAGGAAAGGAATGTGAGAATAAAACAGAAAATGTCGCACTACTGCGTAAATCCACAATTTGCCCCAACCTTGAATACTGTGTGCAGTTCTCATTCCCTGGAGTGGATCTGGAAAGGAGTCAGAGCAGGGCTGCCAAGATAACTGTAAATATGAAATGGCTTCTGTATGAGCAGACAGGGACTCTTCAGCTTGAGACAGAGCCCACTAATGAGACTTATGGCCAATGCTTCACTGTGTTTACAGAGCCATACGTGGCCTGGAGCCTAGACTGTCTTTCAGCACAAAAACCAGGGGCCATCAAAGTAAAGCCAAGAAGTGACAACTTCAGAACATAAAAGCAGTGATTTTTGTCATACAAAGTTGATAAACCCTGTGGGACTATTTGCCAATGGGTGTTACAGACAGAAAATGCTTAGCTGTGCTGAGGGGAATATGGGACAAATGCTTGGTAGACAGCCAGGGAGACGTAGGTAAACCACTCCTGGCTCAGGAAATCCCATGAACTGAAGGTAGCCCCAGGCCAGGAGGGCAGTCAGGAGAGGTCTCATAGATGCTTTTCCTGTCTTTGCTCTTCAGCATTTACTTCTGGTTAGTGCTGAGCACAGGATACTGGCCCAGATGGAGCCTTCATCTGAATCTGGGGGTTACTACTATCAGGCCCTCCTTGCTTGGAATGTCAAGTGATGACCTGTGCTGTGAAGGATGCAGACAGATTGCATAATGGCTTCTTACCAAGCAGAACATAAAAAGATTGATTTGTGACTGTTTATACAGCCTTTGGGTCTGGAAAAAAGCTCAGCTTGCTGTTTTTTTATTTAGTCTTACGTATACTCCAGATAAATGACTTGTCCAATATATTACGACACAACGTGGTGTTTAAGATTCATTACCGAAAGTGCTGAGACAGCCAACTTCTCATGAATACAAAAAGCAACATATAATTCATCTGTTTGTCCACCTCTAGAACTGTAACTCTCCTCCCAGCTCATGTTTTCTGCTGCTGGCCAGTAAAGTGGAGGAAAATTAATAAAGTAAAATAGATAATATTTTCTCTCCTGTCTTTCTCTCTTTTCTTCTGCATTATTACATCACTTCTTCTTCATTCTGCAGACAAAGAAATGGAGGTCGAAATTTCAGGTCATTAACTGGGAGCACCACCTGCTACAAATTACATTGTGTGAGCCATCTACCCTTCATTGTTTTAATTACAACAGGTAATAAACAAACAGAAGAGAAGCAGGGGAGATAGATGTGAACAGCACGGGGCATACCATTCACCTGCTCCTGATAGGTCAGGCTGATGGCAATTTTGTTTAGGATGTTTTTCAGCTGACTCAGAAGCATGTGGTAGTGTCACATTTTACTGCATAAAAATAATGTGATACAATAAAATAAAATAAACATTTTTTAAATCAATTATGCAGCTGAATAAGAGCTGTAATTATAATTTCCATACAGATTTTGTGTTTAGCAATGTGTTCATTAATGACTTGAAATAATACATGCCTTACCACAAATTAGCAGGATGATGCATTTATGTATCATGGCTGGATCTCAGTCTTACTGAGATCATCTAAATTTATTTATCTAAGAAATAGCAGGATCAGGATTTTGTTCATAAGATAATTTTGTGGTCTTCCAAGCCCTGCAGATCTGGGAATGTTCTGGGACCTGATCCAAAGATAACTGAGACCCATGAGGTTCTTTCTATAGATGGTAAAGGACATTGGATGACAGTCTGTTCTCACAACACTGCCTGTGAGGAGGTCAGCAAGACACAGCAAAGGACTTACATGTATGTTTCAGGACAGGAATATAATTTTCATAGTGTAGTGATAACTTATCTAGATCTGCAATACTGAAACCTTTTATTTCATAGTGCCTTTAATATCCCATAAAGAATTAATTCTTAATTTTGTTTTTTCAAAAATATGCTGAGAAATCAGTGGAATTATCTGTGGTTTCCGCCCCTGGAATATTAAACTTATTCATCAACTCAGTTTATGTTACATTCATATTGCTGCCATATGTCATTTAAAGCAAAATTAAGGTCTACTCTTCTGAAATGCAGAGTTGCTTTCAACAGTTATTGAGTAGGGTTTTTTTTTACCATGTGTGAGAAAGACCTGTATATAAATATTTATATAGGTATACTTATACATATATGTATATATACTCATACTCCTAGAAAAATGCTCCTCTGATTATGCAATACTGACAAGTAAGGTTGATATGCCTATTGCTGATTTTTATTTTTTCCCCTGTAACTCAGAATAAGTAGCATCCTGTATTTAAAATGGATACTTTTTTCATTACCTGTGATATAGGAAAGAAGGTGTATAGGAATATCCTGGGCAGAGACAATTTCTAAGACTCCCAGACAACATGTGTGCTAGCAAATGAAAAAGACCTAGGACCTTTTTCCAGCACTGAGTCCAGCTGCCATGGAAGAGCCCTTATTTGTATTCAAAATCCTGAAATGTACCTGAAAGCAGTTCTGGAAGAATATGGGTGGTCCAGATGAAAAAGCTGACTGTGTACGTTTGTCACTGTTCTACAGTGTGGGTGCCTGTGCTCCTGTGCTTGTGTCCTTCCCTGTCACTTCTCATTTTTCTAAGGTAGAGCTGTTAGTCACAGTGTACAGGGAAAGGAAGTAATGAGCACATGGGTTCAAACCAGGGGAAAAATCAGCAAATCAGAAAAATTACTTAGCATTCAGGGTTTTGCCCCTGAAAGAGGTTTAGATAAGCAAGTTGAGCACAGCCATGGTCACAGCTGGTATGGAGCTAGTAGCAACCACTTTCTTGGGGCTAGAGTATCATAGAAGGAAAAAATAGAAAAGGATAGAATGGTTTGGAAGGGACTTTAAAGATCATCTAGTTCCAACTTCCCTTCCATGGGCACCTTTTACTAGATCAGGTTTCTCAAAGCCCCATCCAACTTGGCTTTGACCACTTCCAGGGATGGGGCACTCACAGTTTCTCTGAGCAACCTGTTCCAGAGTCTCACCACCCCCACAGTGAAGAATTTCCTCCTAACATCTAACCTAAATCTCTCCACTTTAGTTTAAAAACTTTTTCCCCTTGTTCTATCATTATCTGCCTGGGTAAAAAAAGTTGCTCTCCCTCTTTTTTATAATCCTGGGCCTTATGGGGATGTCCTGTAGTAGAGACTGGAATTAGTGAACACTACAGGGTTCAGCCTGATCAATACAAGGTGGCTCATGTTCACAGAAATCCCAACAAGCTGCCTCCAGAATGGGAACTACCAGTTCTTCTTCTGGAGTGCACAAGTTAAACCAATAAGGGTGTACAAATGTATGGGTGACAGTAGGCTCTGGGGGACTTCAGGATGTGATGAGGCAAAAGGTTTGAATAGATGGCTCCTCCAGTCCCTCCTGTCCTGTGGACTCTTGGGACATAGTCCTAGCCTGTTGGCTCTCTGCTATACTTTATCGTGGTGCTGGGAAGACAGGCAGGCAGTGCACAAAAGCTCTCTTTCTACTATTATTTGGGAGGGGCCTTCAAGTGACTCTTCAATTTTAAACTTGTTCTTCACCCTCTTGCATGTTGATATCCCACTGTCTCCACAATCTGCCTGCATCACTGTGAAAGATACTTTACTATTCATACCCAGCATCCAGTCTTCAAATAGGTTTTATTTACAGAAGTTGCCTGAGGAAGACTCTCATTTATAGCTATTGGTTCTTTCCACACCTCTGTCTAACTGATGAAAAAATGCTTTATTGCCCAGTTAGTTTATATATAGATAATATACATATCTATTCTGTGCTTTAATCAAATAATTGAATCATCTCTCAGACTTCTATATGATAAATTAAACACACTGAATTCTTCACACCTTTTTCTTGAATGAATTTCAGCTTTTTCGGTGTTTCAATTATTTTCTGCTATCAGCAGAAAAGGGAATGTGACCTGCACATTTCAATCTAGTATTGGTCCCCACAATGGTGTTGGTCCCTTGTTACCCCATGCCTTGTGCCTCTTCCCTATCCCTTCCTATTTATGCATTGCAGGGCTGCAGAATTCCTCTATTCAACAAGATTCCTCTATGCCACCAGATTGTGATGATCTGGTGGTACACAGTGACCCCTAATTTCCTTTAATGTTTCCTTTTGCAGGAAATGTGGTCTGCAGTTACATAAACTTCATGATTTGCTCCTAGTAGGACGACTTCACAAATTATTTTTATTAAAACACATTTGTTTCACAAATACAGCTATTCAATTCAGTCTGCCTCCACACTCTATCACTTTGCTGGCCTTTCTATATGCTATTCTTTTATTTGCAAGTTTTATTTACCTCCAGACCATCAATACAACTATTAAATTATGGCAGCAGCAGTCCCCTAGGAATTCTGCTGGCAATATTGCCAGATAAAGTCCCACTTGTAAACAGATCACCTGGTCTCTCATATTGCTTCCAAAACTGAATTTGGAAGGATTAGAACAGCCTGATGTGAGGAAAATTCCAGGTTAAGTCTGGCATAAGGGACTGCTCGAGGGTCCTCTTTTTACAAACTGTATGGATGAGTTTTCTCAGATTTGCCTGGCTCAGGCCATTAGTCCAATGCTATTCCAACAGGCATCATGTCCCTGCATGTCTCCACAAGCCCTGGCTCAGGCTGTGCCATATAATATCGTCATATAATAAAACCTTATAATCATATAATAAACCCACTATTTTCATGGTCCTTCAGTGTCCCTGACTTTCCAAAACAGTTAGTAGCACAGGCTGTCAGACTGCTTTCTGTACTGTGAAGGATGAAAAGCTAGAGCAGGAAAAGCCCATTCTCGCAATGATCACCTCAC
Organism: Pyrgilauda ruficollis; assembly: GCF_017590135.1. Lineage (NCBI taxonomy): Eukaryota > Metazoa > Chordata > Aves > Passeriformes > Passeridae > Pyrgilauda > Pyrgilauda ruficollis. The sequence continues at coordinate 4,489,228 of NW_024525156.1, forward strand.
AGACCCCATAGTTTGGCTCTTTTCCGTGCTTCCTGCCTCCTTTCTGCTCCTCAGCACAGGAGATCTTCAGAGCACGTCTCCAGGGAACGCCAGTTGGCCCTCCTGCCCTGCAGTTCTTCTGGAATGGGACAAAACGTGACTAGAGATGGAGATAAAAAAATGGTGTTGGGAGCCTCATGTATCTTCCCTGATGTTCACCTTAGCAGGCATCTACTGAAGAACCAGAAGACACTGTGTGTCTTAGGGACCATGGCAGAGAAGACTGATCATGCGTAGGTAGGGAACAGTGTGCCCTGATGCCAGAGAAAGGCTGATGGAAGAGGAAGGGGCCATCTGTTCTCAGAACAGGAGGAAATCGAATAAGTTAAACTGATTCCAGGGGTGTTTGGTCCCCTACCTGCTCAAGGCTGTGGTGCTACTGAGTTGACAACAGCCCTTCCACTCTCTGTCTTCCCTTTGCCACCAGAACCATAATGTCAGACCTGGCTACAGCCTCCCTGGATGAGTACCACAGGTCGAGGGATGAGACCTTGGGCAAGGCTCATGAGACACTTCTGAAAACAAACACACCCTACCTAGAAGCTTGGATAGATCCTCCTTTTCCAGTTTTCACATATTTTTCTGCTTTTGCATTTCATATACCACCAAATGCCACCAAATGCAATTCAAATGCCATGACTGGCTAAGAGTTCAAGAATATGTATGAATCTTGTATGGAATTCTGCTGCAATAGCCAGCTATGGCTGAGAGGTTGTGTTTAGCTCTACCCGTCACCACTGCAGTAGTTGTGGTCTAGGTCTACAACAGACCTAATTTAACCTACTTTGAACACGTCTTAGACCCAATAAGATTTTTTGTTTCTATTTCCCATATTTCAGTCTAGAAATAAGGATGTCCAGGATCATCTTCTGTCTCATAAATCCAGATATAGCACTATTCTTTAGAAACAAAAGAAGTTACTTATTTCTAATTTAGTTAATTTTAACAAATTAGTTTTCATAGGAACAACCAGATATGAAGCAGCCAGCTGAGGTTTGCTCTTCAGTACCACCATCCCAACCGTGACAAACCCCCTCTAAAGTGCACAGCAAGCCAGCAGCTGGGGAACCTTCCAGTGCTTTCAGGACTCAAGCACAGGTTTGCTCCTACCATTCTTTTGTAGATGATATTGCAGGAGGAAGTGCCTGTTGTTCCTAAATCTAAGAGAGAAAAGACTGCCTCTTTTTGGCTTGCTGATGATAAACCCAGCAGCTGATCTACGACTGTGTGCAGATTCTGATAATCCACCATCTCTATGTGCTTCTCAATGTGTACAAAGGACCACTGACCTGCACTGATCCCACACGTGGCAAAATCCCTTCTTTTACATCTATGACTGCAGCCACAGGGTGACAAACCATTTGTTCTTCACATGGTGTACAACTCAGTGTTCACTATATTCCTCCTTTCATTAGTTTTGTAGAAGCAGCAATGAATCATGCAAGGAACTGTCATTTCTACTTCACATGGAGCTGCCACCCAAAAAATTTATTTCTTGAACCTCAGTGGTGAAGTACATGATGTCATTTAACCATAGAAAGAACCAGTGTTGCATGCCTGATGCTGTGAATTCAGCAGGCTTGTTGTTGTAGCCATGCCTGTGAATAACTGCTGACTGGGAATGTTATCAACCATTGGCCCTGTTAACGCAGAACCATAGAATCAGGTTGGAAAAAATCTCTAAGATGATTGAGTTCAACCATTAACCCAACACTGCCAAGTCCACCACGAAACCATTTCCCTAAGTGCCACATCTACACATAATACTGACACATAATTGTCATATTCCAAAATGTATTTCAGACTGGATCAATGTTTCTATAACATTCTGTAGATGTGACCTCCTTCAGGGTCCACCTGTCTCCCTGGGAGTCTCTGTGTAAGCTATGTATTCATCTCTCCAGCCAAGGACCAGGGAGCTACCAGCTGGTGGCAGCAGCAGCTGCTCCAAGATCAGAATGTGAGGACTTCATCTCAGTTCCTGGCAACACTGTAAGAAAGTAAGCAATACTCCTCATTTTAAAGAATTGAGCCATTACCAGTAACCTTGCAACTAATCTAACTATTTAAAAAATAAATTTGCTTCTCTAATCCTTTGATGCCTTTTGATTTTTTGCTTAGTAGTTTGGGGTTTGTAATTGGCACTGAGAAACAAGAAGCTAAAACATGTCTCTCACTGTTGTGATGACCAGGCTGTTGTTAAGGTCTTAGGATAAAGGAGGAAGAGTTCATTGCCCATAAATGCATCGCAAGTGACCTTTCTTATGGCTGTGTGCTGTAAAGAGGAAAATGAGATAATATGGGGAGATTTAAGGGAATATGAAGGAAAAGGATTGACTGGGGTCAAATAAAAACTGTTGAGCTGGCATCAAAGAGGAGTGTGTGTTGCTCTGAGATCCAAATGTGATCTTATGTAATTTTATACAAATGTTCTAATACTTCCCCATTTTTACTCAAAATATGTCACGGAGTGCCATCTTCAGTCACATCAACCTGTTCTTTTAAAACTGCATCACTCTGGCAGCACATATTTTTAATCCCTTCTACCAACACATCCTTCTTTTTTTATCTCTTCCTTCTTTGTCTGCTCCTCTGGATTTATGTAAAAACTCCTTATCATTGGCCTCTCAGCACTTTGTACATTGTACTATGGAACTTTATCATGTTCCTGTCACTTCAGGAGAGCAGAAGGCCTGTGATGCCATTTAGAAACTTCTGGATCCAAAAATTATTTCATGGCACCATAAGGTCTTTGAGACTAAGTTACTGAAATTCCAGCATTCTGTCTTTAAAGTCTTACTAAAGTGGTGTCTCTGTGTTAATTTTGTGTGGTTTACACCAACATCCATCTGTTGCTTAGATGATCTACAGTGCTTTTGCTGATCCAGAGGTTAATCTGGTACTCTGAGCAGTAATAAGAGACATTTGTGTGTCCTTTTGGTGCTGTGAACCAGAGTACTGGAACACCTGGCGTGCTGCTTTCAGGCTCAGCTGCTGGGCGCTGACAAGTGAGACAGGTCTGGCAGCAGCCCTCAGCTTCATGAAGGATGGACTGCAGCTGAGGCAGGAGACTCCTCAGACTCTTCTTGGGGTAAAGAGGTATCCATGAACTGGATACTCTGCAAAAAGAGGCTACCTAGGGCTCAGATTCATATTGTTTGCCCCCAGTTAAAAGCAAGATTGCTGCAAGGCCTTGCCGATGGTCCTGGCTCTCGGGTTATATGCAGGAGCTTAGAAAAGTTAATGATCTCAGGCCTAAATTTAAAAATTCTAGTCATAATTGACAGAGTCACACAAACAAAATTTTTTGTATCCAAAGTAGAGGGACCATCAAATAGTTGCCATTCCTCCAACCATTCCATGGAATACAGCTTCCTCACTGAGAAGCTACTTCAAAGATGATATTATAGATGATATATCTGGCCACACAAAAATGTAGCCAGATGTCCAGGCTGAAGGTGGAACAAGGTAAAGCATGCATTGTACCTTTATCTGGCAAGAAATTTGTAAGTGACTTGTGCTCTGTACTGGCCACATCTTGAATTTGTGTATGAGTGCAAGAATTTAAAAATACTTGTGTGTGTATGTGAGAAGGTCACCTCTGACACAGAGTTCTGTGATTCAGAATTGCCAGATGCAAGTGTATTTTAGTCAGTAAGTAGCAATATGTGGACATGAACGCCCTGAACATAAAAAGCTTCTCCTGAGCATTTCCAATGCTGTGCAGACTTAAAAATCAGACAGCCAACCATATTCTCCATGGATATTGTTTACCTCACTCATTCTCAAAAGCTATCACTGTGATACAATGGCTATTCATTTACCCAGGTATCCTTTGCATTTAGCTGGGCTTATCATGTCTGTTGAGTGGAGGTCACCTCAAGAATGTTGTTTATCTAAGATGGTAAAAAAGATTAGCATTGCCAGTGCCAGATGGACTTCCAGCACCAAGGAGGAGGTAATTTCAAAGGATATGTTAAGAGGAATGTAGGAACCACACATATATCTTTACAAATTTTAATATTTCAGGAGTGAACAATTTTATGTCTTTCTTCATTCTTGCTGTTTGTTGCTGAAAATGCCTTTCTTCTGAATATCCTTCTAAAAATAAATGGTGTTGTCACTTTGGAGGATGAAAGGAGGCAAACAGAAAATGAACAGTCAAATGTGCCCAGTGAGATACTAGTAAGCATCAGGACAAGTCAGGCAAAAGAGGGAGAGATTAATTAAGCTTGCTTTCTTAAAAAGTCTGTGTTTGCAAGTTGGCAAAGAATTAGCTAAATATAAGTCCATTTGATTCTAGCAAGGAGGCTGTTCATGCTATAAATGAAATCAATGGAGCCTACCAAGCCAATCTAGGAAAATAGCTCCTTCAAAAGAATTCCAGGCCTAGAGGCTGACCTAATCCTGAGTATGCCAGCAGGAACCCTAAGATTCTAATGCCACCTATAACAATTTATCTTCAGCCCTGCAGAGGAAGGCAAAAAAAGAGCAGTAGAGGACAAATCATGCATCAGGAACAATAAAATAATATCTTTTCCAACTCCAGTGGAAGCCCTGAGGCATGGAATTATTATAATGCAAATTGACAGTGATCTAATCTATTTTCTCACACACTTGGGGATACTGACACACCAGATGCCCAGGGACTCATAATATAAGCTTAATTTTCTCTCTTCAGGCATTTTCCTATTTTATTGTGTTGTACAATTATGCCCATAAACTTCTCAGGCTCCTTGCTACCAGACTGCAAGCTACTCCTTCCAGTGCTCCAGAGAGTATTCAAATGCTTCCTTCATCATATACCTGGAAGCCTTTGATTTCCAGTGCAGATGTATTCAGGATTACTCACTGTACTGCCATTTGATCATGTGATAAAGTCAATATCCCTCTCTGACATTTACTTCTCAAATATATTTTATCACAGCCCTATTCAGTCTTTGTTGAGCTATAATAAACAAGAAAAAAAAACCTTTTAATTCTCCTATGAAGATAGGACTTTTGTTCCCCTAATCATCCTAGAAATGCTTCTGTGCACTTGTTCAATTTAACATTTTCTATTACTTGGCATTAAAATTCTTCTGCATTTAAATGGAAGTAAACAGTACACATATGAACTTTTTGCTAAACCAAAGGTAACTCCTTTTTTGCAAATAAGCAAAACCAAGAAAACCACTGGCCAATATTATCCTACTAGAAAACAAAAAACCAACAAACCTAAACAAACAAACAAAAAAAACCAAAACAAACAAACAAACCCCTTCCTGCCAGCCCCAATATCAAATTGGTACTGGAATGGGAGTTCAATCTCCAGCTCTCCAGCTAGCGGCAGATGCTTCTCCACCACAAGAAGAGTCTGAGATGCCCTTCATCAGCTGCACCCTGCTCTGCATGGAGCTGAGGGTTGCTGCCAGACCTGAGCTTTGAATGCTGTCCTGTGTCACTAATAAATGGCTAAGCCTGAAAGCAGCTCTCCAGCTGGATATATAGGAGAAATATCTGCCAGAGGTCAGGCTGTTTTGCATACCCAGATGCCTCTCTGATTTGAAAGTCATTGCATCAGTCTAGGATGTCTTTATGCACTGTAAGTGGACCAACCAGTCCTGCTCCAAGACAAGGACAGGAAAGCCTTGTCTGGGAGATGGCAAGTGAGTCCAGTTTGACTCTTGCACTTGGAAAACTGGTGAGAAGGTATTATAATGAACAAAGGTAATAGATGTGTTTCTACTATTTAAGATACTAAGGAACAGAAATTTATTAGGAATGTGTAAAGAGAGATCATGGACCAAATTTGATCTTTTTTTTTCCAGTCAGGGAATATGTGGCTAAGGACAGTCTAGATACAGGCAAGTCTCCCCTGCAAGACATTTACTACCTGTTTTCCCTCAAGACTTTGTCACAGACAGATACAGAAATTATAAAAGAAAGGCCTCATAAAATCAGGCCTGATCTGCTAAATTAATAGCTGGCCTGTCACTTCTTCTAAGTGCAGCTAAGTACTTTGCAAGTTGCCATGCAAAAACAATCTTAGAATGAAAATTCATTGACACGACAATCTATTCCTTGGGTTAAAAACAAGTGCACCTATATAAACAATAACATCTGTCCCGGGAGAATCAGAAGAAAAAAGTATGTAAACTGTAGATATGCAAAATGTCATGTACCAACCAATGTGAACATATTGTTAACCAATTAGATCTGACACAGTGCCTTGTGATAGTCTTATAAAATATGACCCATATAATAAAAATTTGGCTTTTTCCTACATGAAGAAAATGGAGTCTTGGCTGATTTATTACAACTGCCTTGACTTCAAGGCATCCAGAGTCCATACTGGACTAACAAGATGACTTGCTTGCTGAGAAAGCCTGGGTATGAAAAAGAAGAGTCACTCTATCACTTCAGCTTTTTGGCCCTGCAGACAGTATGGGCATAGACTGACAAATTTCACTACTTTTAGCACCATGAGAGCAGCACCCTGTGGCAGCAGAACCCTGTTTGGCCAGGCACACCTATTACACCTTCCTCATTGCTGAAACTTTCTCATCACTTCTTCATTAATCTTGTACCATTTCAGAGAGCAGTGGTGGAAGGCCACAGAGGGGATGCTTGGCTCTGGCCCTCCTTTGCAGAGACCTTGCTCTTTTCTTTTGGCTTCACCACTAGGTAGATAGCTCAGTTATGTAAGACAGGTAAATAACTTCCATAATGTTAAATTAATGATCACAGCTCCTGCTACCACCTGCCACAGGAACACCATGCAGAGACCTTTCAGTTTAAAACATTAATGTAGCCGACACAAAGGCTCACGTTGCTGGCTGGCAGCGTGCTTCAGTTCTGTGTCTGTGCGGCACCACCCTGCCTTACCCTAGGTATTCATCCAGAGGTGACCACTGAGCACCTTGTTCCACCTGACTGCCTGCGGGGATTGAAGCTGCAGGTGAAGAGTCTGTGACTGACAGTTTTTGCACCAGGGCAGGAACAGTCTTCCAAGCTGTCCCATCAGGTTTCTCAGTGCCCTGCTCCATATGCTGATAAGAATTTTCCATGTCTGCCTTAGCTTCTCCCCCTGCAAGTCCTGCTGGAGTCACTTTCCTGATGAAGCACAGATTACTTGTTTCCTGGAAGCGTCACACACCACGAGATGTCTGGGTGCAGTTTGTCTGCATTTCAGAAATTTCCCAGCTCCATGGATAGGTCATCAATAGTTCAGTGGAGTGGCGTTTCTGCCACACCAGAAGGCTACTAAGGGAAGGCTTGGACACAGTTTCCAATAACCTATAAACTGGAGGTTCTTCAACTGCTCAGGCAAATGTAGGAGGTAGAAGATGAATATTGGATCAACTAGAACAATCTTTGACACTTCAGCCTCTACCCACTTCACATTCGCCTGGATGTCTGACCTCCAGGGAAACAGTCTGTCAACAGTACTTCACAATACAGATCTCAGGGGTAGGGGATTTAGCAAACACCTCTTCCTGCAACAGACCCAGCTGGGTATCTGCTCACAGGACAAGATCAGAGCAACTCAACTGTTGGATTGGCAAGGTCAACAGGACAGAGGGCAGGAGCAAACAAGGACAGTGTTGTGGTACCTGGGCCTCCCAGGTCATCACTGACAGTTTGCTCACAGCTCTTCATCTTCTCTCTGTTCAAAGCAGGCTGATGGAGAAGCACTGGCTATCACACACAGGTCAACTCTGCCAGCATCTCCTGACATTGCTCTATGGAGTCTCCAGGGAGCAAGAGATCCACCTCCAGATCCTCCACTGGGAAATGTGTTATGGAATATAATACTGCTATGTGCACACACTGCTTATTGCTTTACATCCTCCGCACAACTGATGTAATGACACTTTGGGCCCTGCTTTCACTATTCCTCAATCCAAAGCATTTCTTGTAATTTGTTTTCTTTTCCAGTCTCTGAAGGTAAAGAAGATGATGGGAACAGAGATTTTGGGAATCAGCTGCTCCTTCCTGTGCTACACAGAGTCCCAGGAGGACAGACCTACTTGGTCTGGAGGGGATATATATATCTGCTGTAATGAAGAAAGCAAGATTGTCCCATCATTCCCAATACAACAAATACCAAAATGAAGGCGTGCACGCACACAAACACACATTATGTACTTACACGTGGGTTTTTTACCATGTTTATATATCGATTTTTATAGACATTACATATGTGATTATACGTGTTTAGGCAGGTAGGTGTAACTGTATACGCATATGCACCTATATGCCATTGTCCACGCATGTGTCCTTACACATGACCGCAGAGCTGCTGTGTCTGTGCCTTAGCTGCGGGCTCTGTCCGTGCGCACACACGTGCGCGGAGCTGCCGCGGTGTCGCTTCCCGGCCCTGTGGGTGCCGACACGCGCGCACACACACACACACCTAAGTGTGCGCGGGTCTGTCCCGGCGGGTCTGTCCCGGCGCCCCTCCCCGCCGTCACCGCCCCCGGCCCGCCCGGCCGGCGGGGCCGCTGCCGCAGCGCGGGGCGGAGCGGAACGCGGACGGGCTCCCGCCCCCCGCCCGCCTCGGGGGGAGGCGCCCGGAGCGGCGCGGGGCCCGGCCCGCCGGGAGCCGCCGGGGATTGGCTCGGCCGAGCGCGATCCGAAGGTGCCGGGGAAGCCATCTGCAGCGCAGGCGGTTTCGCCGCCGCTGTGCGGGGGGAGGGAGGGGGCTCTCCCGTGCGGGAGGCTGGGGGATTTTTTTTTTTCCTTCCTACCTTTCCCCCCCACCACCACCACCACCCTCCTCCTCCTTCCTTTTCACGGGATCATGGCCACGGCGGCGGGGCCGTGATGTCCGCGGGAGCAGCCCCGCTGCGGCAATGCTCCCCGCCGCAGCTCTAGGCAGGGGAGGCGTTTGAGCGGCGGCCGCACATCCTCCGGCACCGCGGCGGCACCGCCGCCTCTCCGCGCCCCGGACCGGCGGAGAGGCGCTTCGCCGCCCGCCCGCCAACAGCACACCCGCCGAGCCGGGCTTTAAATTGATAATAACCACACTAGAGCCCCACCGGTGCTCAGAGGCGGGAGGGATCGCAGAGCCGCGCACAACATGGCCACTCTCCTGCGGAAAATCGGGCTGATCCGGCTGCACAGCCGGGACACGGAGGACCCCAAGCACCACCACCACCGCAGCAGCAGCCAGCAGGGCTCCTCACTCCGCGGCAGAGGCAACCAGAAGAACAGCAGCAACAAGCCGCAGCCGCAGGGCCCCCCCGGGGGCGGCTGCAGCAGCAGCAGCAGCGAGGGCAGCCCCGGGGGCCACAAGAACAAGAAGGCGCCGGAACCGGCCAAGCAGCCCCCGCCGCAGGCGCGCTCGGGAGTCGGCCGGGAGAAGCCGCGGGAGGTAGGCAGGGAGCCCGGCGCCGGCAAGGAGGCGGCGCAGCGGCCCGGCCCCGGCTCCGGCCCCGGGTGCGGGTCGGGGCCGGCGGCGCTGGTGCCCGCGGGCCGGCAGCAGCACTGCACGCAGGTGCGGACCCGGCGGCTGATGAAGGAGCTGCAGGACATCGCGCGGCTCAGCGACCGCTTCATCTCGGTGGAGCTGGTGGACGAGAGCCTCTTCGACTGGAACGTGAAGCTGCACCAGGTGGACAAGGACTCGGTGCTGTGGCAGGACATGAAGGAGACCAACACGGAGTACATCCTGCTCAACCTCACCTTCCCCGACAACTTCCCCTTCTCGCCGCCCTTCATGAGGGTGCTTAGCCCCCGCCTGGAGAACGGCTACGTCCTGGATGGCGGGGCCATCTGCATGGAGCTGCTCACCCCCCGCGGCTGGTCCAGCGCCTACACCGTGGAGGCCGTCATGAGGCAGTTCGCCGCCAGCCTGGTCAAGGGGCAGGTAGGGCTCCCTGCTCGGGCAGGAGCACACGCATCCATCGCTCGGGGTGCGGGTCTGAGCGGTGCTCGGGTGGGAACCCAAAAGGCGGCCAGCCCGCGGCTGTCCGCGACCAGGCCCGGTCCTCGCCGAGTACCTGGTGTCACCGGTGGGGCGAAGGCAGGGACACACGTGTTTGGCTCCGGGGTCCCTTCTCCGGCAGGTGTGGCAGAGGTGCGGGGCATCTTGGAGGGACGAGGAGCACATGCATCCATCGTGTCCTCCCGCCCGGCTTTTGTCCCTGCACTTGGCTCTGCCGCCTGTGGCACACCAAGATATCGTGCTCGTTACCCCTGATGGGCACCTCCTTCGGCCCACAGCAAAAGGGGCTCTCCGGGCTCCAGTGGGGTTTGGGATTGGTGCCTCCTGCCCTTCCCCAGGCAGTCGGCCATACTCGCTGGTCCCTTGCGTGCAGCGCTGCCGCTGGCGGAGGGCGCGACGCTGGAGCTGCTGCCCCCAGGTCTTTGTCTGTGCTGTCCCGCATAGCATCCCTCCGGGGGGACCAGGGCCGACCCCGGCTTTGGGGCTCGGCACACTGCGCTGACGTGTGCCGCGGGGTCGCGCCGGGAGTCGCTGCCCGAGCTGCTGGCAAACTTGTACAGGTTTCAAATCGTCCGGCCCGAAAGGAGCAAGTAATTTGGGCTAGGTGCTGCAGCTGCAGCAGCCAGACGGTTCCTGCCAGCTCTCCTCTTCAAAGGAGGTGATCGGTTCTCCCGGCAGAGGATCTCGTCTGACCTGAATCGGTGCACTTTATGCTGCTTTTTTTTTTTTTTTTTCCTTCTGCAGAATATCTGTAGAAGAGAAATATTTCATAAGCCGTTTTTAATAAATGGGTGAATATTGCTGGTAGGCAGTAGTTCTTTATGCCTTATATTACCCTTTGTATTATAGTGGGCAGTGCACACATAGCTGTGACAGGGTGCTTTTCCTGTTCCTGAATGCCCTTGAACTCGGGGGACCTGCACAGCTCCGTGTCTGTCAGTAAATTATACTGAGTAACTTCTTAAATTTATATCTTGGCAAGGAGGTGGGGAAAGAGTAAATAATAATGTACTTTTTATTTGCTTAAAAATTAGGTTGCTCCTGTTGCTTCTGTAGAACTGCTTGCCTGAGCAGAAGTAAAGGTTTGTTTCTTCTTAAGACTGAAATTAATTTTGATTTTTCAACAGACTCTTTTGTAAGTGGCATGTCCTCCCTTTAACCTATTTGGTTTGGGCCTACTGCTCCTTTTTTTTAAATCAGACAGTATTTTTCTCTGCATTTCATTTCAAGAGGTCAGGTTTCCTAGGTCACCTTGGGATATTAAAAAAAAACATCTACCAAGAAGAAAAAAAAAAGTTTTAATTAACACAGAGGCTGAGGTTCGTTGAAGTTCTGTAGCTGTTCTTACTGCAGTACACTGTTTGTTAACCTGTCACTTTTTAGAGAGGTCATAGTTCTTATTATTTGTTACAAGAACTCAGAAGGACAATGCTAAATTTGTAACAATTCAACATCTTTCTGAGGTGTTGAATGTTAAAGGGGTTCAATGAATATTTACTGGGATCATAAAATGGCTCAGTGAAGAGAAGCACTGTATTGTTTTATTAGTAATAAATTCTCAGCTATATAATCTGACAGTTTTCTTCCCTAAACAACTTATGAGGTTTCCAGAAAGTAATAGCAATTTTTGATTACCAGAGGATGTTTATGTGTGCATCATTAATAAACACATTTAAAATGCAAGAGTTTCAATAGCATTCTTCCAGAAGTTTGCAAAGTCAGTTATGACAGAAAGAGAACTGGGATTTGGAAAAAAAAAGGCAGAAATAAACTGCTGACAGTAACTTAGTAGTTAAATTGACATAACATGGCACATGTCAACCTCTCAGATTGTTCAATCCAAGTGGAAAGGTTATTAGGCAGTACGGTCAATACATTTATTTTCTGGGTTAGAGAGATGTTGCCTCTGATGGGTTTGCCAGCCTGTCACCGTAGCTGGGCTCTGTGTCATGGGAGCCACGTTTCTGTAATTGCACTCCCCTTGTTATGTAAGCCCCACTCCATTGCATAATAGGGCTCAAAATACGACTGGCGCTCCCCTATCCCTGTTTCATTTTACAGGTGATCCACTTTAGACCAGTTAGTTTTTAAAAACAAAAATGGAGCTGACAGAGCACCGAGGGCTGAGGCGCTGCATTCCCCAGCGCTGCGTGGCCGGGTTTGGGTGACGCCTGCCGTGCCGTGGGCAGTCCTGGTGCCTGCAAGGAGCCGTCCCAAACAAACAGCTGTGGCTGTCATCAGGTTAATTGTGTAATTTCTGTAAGCAGCCTGCAACCTGCAATAGCATGAAATACTCAAGATGCAGTTCATCAGCAGGGCTGGAAGGGTGCGGGCCATTGTCCATCGCCTCAGAATGAACCTGCCTGAGCAAATGGCAGCAGCCATTGCACTGAGGGGGAGATGGGGCACTGCTGCCACCAGTGAGTCAAAGGGACCTTCCAGAGAAATGTCACTGGTTCCCAGCAGTGATTTAGCATGAAATCACCATGAATACTCCAGCCTGTGACACATCCAAGAGTGCGCCTGGCTGGCACGGGTGCCAGTGTGAGTGGGCAGGGCTGAGCGTTCTGCTGGCACACCTTCCTCCTTGGGGCCGTTCAGGGGATCGAACCAAGGTGGCTCATTTCATTGGACATTTCTCATCAGTCCCATTTTGCTGAGCCAGCTGTGGCACTGTCATTCTCTGCTGGTTCTTCAAAGGGAAACAGCACTTCTTGGTCTCCTGGTAGAGCTAGTAGTAGCTGTGAGCATGTATGACCTTCTGTTTTTCCACAAAGCAATCCAAAAGCAGATAAAAGCAACATTGAAAATACATTTTCAGATGGTTAAGATTCTTGACAAATTCAAAAGTTTTTTCATAGATTTCACAGAAGGGAAATTGAGATAAGTCATTCTGACATCTCGTGGGATGTCACTCAGGAGTTGTGTCTCTACAGTAACTTAAATGTGCAGTAGAGAAATTAAGAGTTAGCACTTTCCTGATACTTTTCAGCATTGCAGTTGTAAGTGGTGAAACCTGTGTCCAAGTTCCCAGACCTGAGCATATCTCCCAGGGCTTGGATTTTAAAGCTGGCTCGCTGTTTCTCTAGATTTTACCAAGCAGGAGCCACACTCCTCAGGTGACTTTGCTTGAGAGATGCCCTACCTTATGGGATGCACACCCTAGCTTCCCAGCATGAATCTAGCATTGTATTTTTAGATTTTTTTTGTCTGTAAATAAAAATGTTTAGCTCCAAATTTAACTTTTATTCCCCCTCAGTTTTCAAGGAAAAAATGTTAATTAACAAACAAGTTGGGGTTTGTTTGGTTGGTTGCTTCAGCTGTTCAACTGAGAAAATCAATTATTCACACAGCTCTAGTCAGTATCTTGAGGGGAATTCTCAGTACATCAAAGGCCAAAGACTGTTTATCTGTCTGGGATCCAGAATCTTATTTTAAAAAACTTGGTGTTGTCCTTAACTCAACTGTAGCCTTGCTTTTAAAGGGATGACTTTGTACTTGCTTCCTGCGCAGTCAGCTGCTCGCTGGCTCCTGTCATCACAGGCAAGAGCTTGGCCCTGCTGAACCAGCGAAACAGTCGCCGTGAGCTGCCACAGAGCTGGGGTGCCAGCCAGGGAGGTGGGGTGATGCTAATGAAATAATTTAAATACCAGTTGTTTATTGTCCTGGAGGCAACTGTTCGACATGTCTGGCTAGGCAGAGCTTCCCTTGCCTGTCTCTCTGTTTCTATCCAGGCTGTGGAGGTGGGCCATAGCGTGTTACTCCTTCTTAGCCCTGTAAAATGATTTATTGGTAATTTCAGAGAGAGGTTTAAAAATTAGTCAGTTGCTCTCCATTTCCAGATAGTGGAATTGTCACAATAATATCAATAGTCATTGTCACAATAATATCAATAATGGAAGGCAGGAAGGAAGGAAGGAATGGTACCATCTCAAAGCAGGAGGTTCATCATGGCTCTCCTTGAGTGTCAGTGCACACAGATGAGACCAATGCCCATGTTTCAGGGAGAAAACATGGTAGATGATGTGGTCCCAAAGGAAAAAGAGCAGACTTTGTCCAAAAGTAAGAGGGTTTTGTGTCTTCCAATAGATATGTTGTTTCTCACTGGATGGAATGGTTTGGTGGACACTTAAAAGAGGACAAAGCTATATACACCAGCGTCCAAGTAATGTATCAGGGTTTTGGTTTTTTTCTTTTTTTGAAAGCAACAAACAGAGCTGCACCTGATGCCTTGAGACTTCAGATATAAGCTTGCAGTAGTGCTGACCAGTAGATGCCTTGTCCTCTTTTTTACAATTCCCTTGTTCTGTCCTTGGAGGCTGGGGACTGCACTGCCGGACAAAGGCAGCTGTCAGGTAGCTGTCAGCTCTGCAGATTGTCATGAAAAAAAGTCTTCGTTTGAGGGAAGTACTCCCTTGTTCTTCCAGTGAATAGGAGGAACATAAAAAATTTTCCAGGATTCTTGCAGAGGATGAAAGAAACATAGAAATTTTGCTAGGACATATTACAATAGGAATAGGGTACCCCTAAGTCTGAGTATTGTTGCTGTTGTGGGTTTTTATATAAAAATTTAAATAAAAATCAAAAGATAGTTTATAGTTAAGCTTTAGTTTTGTATTGGAAAAGTTCCTGAATTCAAATAAAAGTTGTTGATGTCTTTGATCCCTCACATTGCAACATTAGAAATACCTCAGTGGAACCCTATTCATTTGCTTCAAATGCTGTGTGCCTCATATGACTATTGAATGGATTTATCTTTCCATTTTAAAGATTCGAATATCTCAACTGAGTTTGCCAGATTGAAACAGCAGAAATGGGCTTGTTTTATGACAAACAGCTACAGAAGGTAGCTGTTAATCATAGTCTAAATTACTCCCTCTTCATCCTTCCGAACAAAAGTGTGAGCGAGCAGATAGCAGATGGGACTTGCACAGTGTCCAGGAGGTCAGCAGACTCCAGGTCTTTCAAATATGTATAGCAGAAATTAATTGCAGATCCATGGGTTTTCATACTCCAGATGCTGGGTTGGACGAGTGTAGCCATGAATAAATCAGCTAATCTCAAAGGCTGCAGAAATGTACAGAGAGCACAGTGGTCTCTGAATTATTTGGAGCCATTGTATCCTATTAGGCCCTTAAAAAATTGAATTGTTGTACTTTTTGCTTTTGATTAGTTGCTTGAGCAAGTGATTATGGTTATCCTCAAGAGGGGAAATGTTGCTCTAGGTCCAGGGGTGAAAAACATCGACTCATATACAAGGATGACAGAGGAGACCAAGACTGTGTTAGGGGACTTGTTTCCCATAAAAAGATATAAGTGCTGGGTCAAAGAGATAACAGAATATTGTTTGTCTACAGAGGAAAATTCAGAGCTATTGGCCTTCTAAGATGTCTCCTTCATTTCATTTGAGAAACGTAGGATTGGAAGCTGAAGTTTTAAGTAGGAGCATATGTATTGAGATGCTGGACCTGATAAATGGGCTGGAAAAATAATTGTTCATGTGTACTCTGATATATTGGTGTTCTGACCATCCACTATTATTATGCAAATATATTCTTCTGAGAAGAATGAAGACACAGGGATTCCAACTCATTGAAATAGGAGGTTGGTTTAATTCTTTTAAAAACCAGAGGGAACATAATCTCTATTTTTCTCCTTCAAAGCATAAAAATGAGAATTTTAAAATACTTTCAACTATCCCCATTACTCTTAAAATAGTTATGAAATAAACAAAATCCCTAAGTTAAGCCAAATTACTAATTTTAAAACATGCTTTTATTCTTCTTGGCAATACTTAGCTGATCTCCTAAATAAAAATTTGAAAGATTTGTGGCTTTGGATTTTGTGAGAAAATTGAATTTGCTGAAAAGAGCAAGAGTCTTCTTCCCTGAATTATATAAGAAGTGCTCATTTTCTTCAGTGTGAGTGTTCAGGCAGAGAGAATCATGTAGCATTGGGGTGCTTTGTCAGATACTTCACTGAAAATTGTATTTTTTCAAATGCAGAAAGCCTAGTCACGAAGGGTGATGTCCTGAAGGAGTAACCTAAATAACCCACTTTCTATTGTGAGGAAGATTTACTCTTCCTTTTGCAGGCTAGCCTTGAAAATATGCAGCTTTCCTAGCATCCACACAATGCCCAGGGATTTCCATGCATGACTGGGTACTTCCAGATTGAAGATTTGTAACTCCACAGTAATTCAGCTCCTTATATCCTGGGAGTCTGATTGCCAGGCATGATCTGTGGCATGTCCCCCTGTGGGCATCTGCTCTCACAAAGTGGGACGGTGGTTAAGTAATACAATATTTCCTGCGTTTCTTTTTCCAGTCTCAGCTCCTTTGGGCTGGTGAGAGAGGCAGTGAAGGGCTCTTCTTTTCTTTGACGTATTCAGTCCTTCACATGCAGTTTCCAGTTTTCTCCTGTGAATGCCAAAAAAGGTAATGCTGACATTCAGTGCGAAGGGAGATGGGCGGTGGGAGGATTGCTGGGTGCAATTCCTCTGCAGTTAAACAGGGAGAACCTCAGATGCTGTGGTAGTTATGCTGGCTGAATGGCTCAAAATGTGTCTTAATTGTAAAGTGCACAGGATCCAGTTGTTGCACTTGTAAATGGAATAGCAGGTTTCTCTTGGATATCATTGTATTTTTTGAAAGTGCGGGGTTTGGTCTGTGTTGTACTCCGCAAGTCATTTCTGGAGGTTGCTGAGCATTACAGGGTATTGGCCTTTTAACTCCATCTGGAAACAGCAGTAACTGAGTAGATCCTGGAAGTCTCAAGACAAACTCTACAGGAAGGATGTGATACTGTTACCTAACCTGGCTCCCAGTGGCGTGCACTGGGAATTGAAAGTGCCTGGGCTAGGGAGAAGCGTAGGTGTGCTTTGATGAAAGTCAATTTGTAGTCCTTACCAGTGTGAACAGGTAAGTGGGCACTTCAGATGTTCAGGTGATTCCTCTTCTGAAACAGGATCAAGGTGCCAGTCTGATTCACCCTATTCCCATTAAAAGTCACACTGAGGAAGGATACATCAGGCATGTCCGTCCTCAACCCCGCGCGGCAGGTGCGTGCCTGTCTCGTGCACGTGCAGTCTGTCCTTGGAAAATGTCTTTTTATCTGCTTCACAATCTTGTGCGTTTGCTTTGTTAAAATCAATGATTCTCGTTGATTTAATCCTTCGCTGCACAGGCTTTCCAGAACCCATGGAACTTCTGCAGTGACTCCTTGATAGAGTTACAAGTCAGCTATAATCCCAAACCTGCATTCAAAGATGAGTGAAAATAAACCCGAGGAAGGAAGACATAAGCCTGTGTTATGAAATGGCCCGGAGCTCAGATGCTTGTCATAGTCAGGCTTTATGAGCTGTGGAATGACTTGGTATTTCTCTGGTTTCTAGGCTTGTGCTACAATTGGTAACAAGCCCCCAGCTGCAGTAAAGACTCATTTCCGTAATACATGTCCATGAAAAAAACAAAGCATAATGAAACAGAAGAAATTGATGTTATTAGTTTTTCAAATTTTCTTTGAATTTCTATAAATATTAAATTTTCTGTGAATTTTATAATATTATTTCCATTAAAATATAGCTGGCATTGAAGTGTTCTATTATTATTTAGGAGGTTGGAGGAGGAGGTTGAAGCAGGAGGTTGGAGGAGGAAGTTGCAGCACTTAGCCTGAGAAAAGGTGATCTGAGTTTGGCTTCCAGGTTTTGCCACTGGCTTCAGGTGCAGTCATGGGCAAGTCATATAACTTCACTATATTCCTCTTTCCCACACATAAAGTACCAATAAATTTATAAATGACCCAAAGGTCATTTGAGGATATGTGCTTGAAGCACTCGGAGGGCTCTCTGAGTAGATGTCCATGTGCATCAGTATGAAACATACTGCAGTCAAGAGATTGGCACATTCATATAAATAGCAGTAGAAAAGCACATCCACTTGTGACTCTGATCTTACTAAATTTGGGTTTAACTCGATTAGATGTTTCCAGAGGCAACCTGCTTTTTACTACTGTTTTGTTCTTGTTTTTTTTTCGTTTTAGCATTGTAAAACTTAGGGAATGTGAAGATAGGCATTGTTGTGGTGCCTTTGTGTTTACAGCCTGTCACAAAGGATGGTTGGGTTGGCTTTGCTTTGGTTGCGTTCACACCCATGACTGTGTTTGACCTCAGGTTCCTGATGTGGAGAACCTGTGGGTTTATGCAGAGTTGCTGTCATGTTCCCAGCCTTCCCACCTGGACTGGCCCTCAGGAACTCTGCCAGTGCCTGATTCCACATATAGGTAGTCCAGGGAGCTTAGCAAAAGACTGAGAATACATAGCTGAGAAAACATTACTCTGTCACCTAGACTAGCAAGTGCCCTTCTGGTGGCAGGGAACAGGGGCTGTCTCTTTTGACAGAAGCTCACCATGTTGTCATACCTTCAGCCCTGGAGATGCTTGAGTCACCAGTAATGTAGCCAGCCACCCAAATTTTCTTATTCTTTTACCAGCACAGAGTTTGTTCCACCCATAAAATGCAGGGAGGGAGTTTCTTAACCCTCATCTGTGCTGAAATCATGCTGCCAGCTCGGTGCTGACTTAGGGAGAGGCGAGGGAGAGCAGCACAGTGCTCTGTAGCTGTCAGACAGAGATTGGGGCTGTAAGCGTTTGTATCGATTAAGAGCTACTGGCAGCAGGCTACTGGCACAGACAAATGAGCATGAATAATTACTCAGCTGCAACTCAGATTTCTTTTTCCTGGACAAAGAACAGTTATGCTCCCAGAAGGCACAATTTATAGGATGCTTTAATGCCAGAACTTGCTATGTTTTCACTTCTCTTATGGATTATTCTTAAAAAGGAGACCAAAAAGGCATGGAAGTACTGCTTTGGAAATTACACATTTGCAGGATAAACCTCCTTTAATTCACTTATGCTGCAGCATTACGAGTATTTGTCTGTATCACTTTCTATACCACTTTATTTTAGCTATAGCTAATAATCATATACAGTGCAATATAAATTGTGTGCAGTTTTTGAGACATGATTAACTGTGCCTCATCAGTACATGAAGGAAAAAAATTATAAACCATGTAATTGGGGGGAGAGACTGTGTATATTGCGCTCTAACAGCGATGTTGTGACACATTGCAATCACTGCATGGAGAGCATGACAGTACTCACTTCAGCATCACTCTGCTTTTGAATGCCTCTCTAAAGCCAGTGGAAATATTTTCCTCTGAAAGCTTGTTTAAATATTCTAGGATAAGGCTGGTTCAGGCTTAAGCACTGAGTGCCTCTGTTCCTTATCAGAAAATGTTTGAGTGCGTTTGCATAGAATAGTTGGGGCCCAAAGCCATTAGTCACTGACACATTATGGAACATGTTACATACTGGAAACTCATAGCATGCTTCAATATTTAGGAAATCCATGGATTTTGTGTCATACATGGAGAAATCTGGCACAACAGACTTGGAAAATGGGCATATTGTTTTGGAGCATCTTCCTGTCCATGGAGGGATCACCATAGATGCCGTGTCTGGCATAGTGACTTCCTGCGGTCTTTTGTGTGCTTCTCTCTCTCTGCTTGTTTTCCATCTCTTGATATTTACCTAGGGTTGGGTCAGCAGAACCTGCTGTAGAGATCTGTTAAGGGATGGAGGCAGAAAAGGAAACTGCAGCCATCCGTGTGTCCTTACGCTGGTTTACATGATGAGCCAAGGTTAGCCCCACGTGCCGAAAGCTTGTGTGATTTGCCCTTGGGAGACCAACCTGGAATTGTTTGCATTGCCAGAACTAATGAAAGTACACAGGGCTGAGGAGATTGTGTTAAGAGCTGTGCTAACAACGTGAAGGTTTGCTGCTTCTGAGTCTCTTAGCTGTGCACTACTGGAAATTTACACAGCTTTTTGTTAGCTGGTCCAGGTAAAACGCCTGGATGTGACTGAAGGTTTGCTGTGACACCTCAGAGATCCACAGCACAGGAGCTTACATTGTTTCCACAATAACATCAGCCCCGTAAGGGCTCATGGCTGTGTACACTAAATCTCTGAAAATTTGGGACCTAATAAAGCAGGGAGTAACATCAGGAGTGGACTGAGCACAACCTTGAAGGGTTCAGGACCTGGCTGTGCAATGCCACAGTGACCTGTGTTGGCAGTTCATCTCCAAGTGTCTAAGCTGGACTTGGAGACCACCACAGGTCCCTTCCATCCAGTACTTTTGGTGATTGTATGATCCTGTGCAAGTTTGACCTCTGTTACGTAGTCCTGTTCTTCTAGGGAGTGCCAACTGGAAGCACACCTGCTACTGTCCTAAAATCACTGGGTTTGGATCTGGGAGCTACTATTATTTATTTAACAAGAAAGGGAACTCCATTTGCCCAGAGAAATCCTCTCGATTCTGTCCTGACTCTGGAAGGATCTGAAGAAATGGCAAGACTGCTTTTCATGACACCATAGGCCAGCTGTGGGTAAATGTATGGTCATAGTGGGCTCAAGAGTTTCAGGCTTCATATTTGGTTTCTGTACAGGATGTAACTCTGTCTTTGGACTACTTTGTGATGTGGTGATGCTGGGGAAGAATTGACGTGGCACATTGCTGGCAGTGGTACTGACAGATTTTAAAGAGCTAATAGTTGTTGAGTTGGATATTTTTGAGGATATGCTGCAGTGTCACAGAGCATTATGAAGGGGAGATGTGTTCACAGAGACTACTGTGGCATCGCTTGGAAGTAAAGAAGCTGCCAGATTTGCCCACAGAGGTCTATAGATGTGAATGTGTCGTGTTTTAACCTCAGCTGCCAACCAAATACTACACTGAGTGCCAGTCAACTCCCTCACCTCATCCCCTGGCTGGGTGGGAAGGAGAAAAAAAAAAAGAGTGAAAACTTGTGGGTTGAGCTAAGGAGTTTGATAATTGAAACTAAGTAAAATATAATACTAATAATAATAACAAAAACCCCAATTGTAATTAAAGACAGACCAAAAAAACACAAGAAAACCAAGTGATGCACAATACCATTACTCACCACCCACTGACAGATGCCCAGCCCCATCCCCAAGCAGTGATTGGCCCCTCCCAGCCAACTCTCCCTAGTTAATATACTGGGCATGATGTTCTGTGATGTGGAATATCCCTTTGGCCAGTTCAGCTCGCTGTCCTGGCCATGTTCCCGCTTGGCTTCTTGTGCACCTGCTCACTGGTAGAGCACAAGGCACTGTGAAAAGTCCTTGGCTTAGTGTGAGCATTGCTCAGCGTCAACTAAAACATAGGGGTGTTATCAATATTATTCTCATGCTGAATTCAAACCACCACTTCTTTTAGAAAGAAAATGAACTCTATTACAGCTGGAACCAGGACAGGGGGACAAATCACACGTGAGATTCACCTTGTCTTTTGCTGAGCATGGCAGGAGGGAGTTGGTCCTTTGGTACGGCCGGGGTCCTGAGAAAGCTGCCCACAGCAGATCGCCTTCCAGGAGGTCTTTCTGCCCACTATTTTCAGGGTTATAGACTGGATGCTTCTCAGCTGTTTGTGCAGGCTCATTAGTTTGGGTAAAGCCTGGATGAGTGGCATGCGATTGCTCACTGTGCCATGCAGGCTGGCCGCAGCAGGAGCGCGAGCGAGGGAGGAGGCTGAGCGCAGCACACGTCCCCCTGCGCTTCAGCACGGCTGCATAAAAACCAGTTGGGTGCTGTGGCACTGCTTTCACCTTTCATATGTTTCTAGCTTGTTAAAATTATATCTTGATAAGTACATGAAGTCACAGCAGATGGCAAAATCTGAAACGTTCTCTCCAACTCTTTAATTAGGTTTTCAGTTGTCCCTTTATGAAAGGCGCTCTGCGAGTGTCTGAAAGTATTGCAAGTATTTAAATAAGCTCCTGGTGCGACTTCTCAGAGCTGAAGTCGACAGTGATATCTTTATGAAAGGCTTCCTTGGGTTTTTGCTGTTGTTTTTAACCTCTTGTGAAATGTTTTGATCTTGTTCAGGTACCAGTTTTTATCACTTTCCTTGATGTGGTGGTGGACACATCAAAACGTTGGCCATGCAGATGATCTGTGTTCCTTACCCCGGCAGTAGTGACACATGTGGTTTGGGGATTGGTCAAAATGCAGTTGTGCCTGACAGAGCTGTGGACAGCACATTTTTACATACTGTATTTACCATCACTGCCATGTTTACAGAATGCAGCAGCTCACAGGCTCCTGCCCAGAGTTAAAATGACTGCATGTTTAAGTAGTAGGCTGAAAATAAACTGTAGTGCAAGGCTGGAAGCAGTGCCTGGTAAAACATTTGACACTTTCTTCTATAATTGCGTCCAAAATGACATTTTTTACTTAAATTTGGGAAGAATTTTTTGGGAATGGCAAAAAACTAAAAATCAGTAAGACAGTAGATACCACCCAAGTATAGGCTTGAAAACATCTGAAGTTGGTCAGCTGAAATTCCAGCCTTCTTTCTTTTTACCCATAGTTTACTTGAGGCACCAAATAGGGAAACTTTCAGTTTAGGAGGTTAAATTTTATCCAAATTATAAACAGCTGGCAGGATATTGGTTAATAAGAGACAGTGCTGACCATGCCACCCATAGTTCCTGTGTAAGCACAGGAATAGATGGACTGCAGCAGGGTAGAATTAGCTGGCCTTTGATGGTGTACTTCACATACAACCTGTATATGGTACCAGAGTCGAAGTGGATTTAATGATCTGTTGCATTAATACCAAAAAGGTTTCAGAATAAACTCATGAAATGATGCTCCTTTCATCTGATATGGCTCCAGTAACATTTTACATGATGTGATGATCTTTACCACATCATTACGACACCAGAGAATTCTTACGTTCCTGCTTTGAAAGCTGTACATAGTCGACACCAAACATGAGCTGTTCACAATGCAAAAGGTCCTACTTCTAGGTACAGCTTAGTATTATTACTTTGTAAAGGCTGGGTGAGATGTGAATCATACTGTCCTAGGTGCTATGCATATAATTCAGAAAGTATCAAAGTCTTAAAGGATAAAAAATAATGTACAAAGCACAGGAGATGACAAATGGATCTAATCCAGAAATTAGGCAGCACAGTAAGTTTATATTTACTTTCAAAAGTATTTAATCAGTGAGATTTTGAGGACAGCACTTTCTGTACTGATTTAATCTTCTGTTGCACTTTGTTTTTTTCTTTTTCTATGTTTCTCTGAGTGTGCTTCCAACAAAAACTCCTATTAGGAAAAAATTACAAAATGTTTTGTAGCAACAAAAATACTCCTGCAGAATAATTATGATTGATAATTATATCTGACATAATTATGTATTATAATTACTGAATAAGATTTTAAAAATATGTTAGCTAGCTTTATTTAATTATTCCATCTATGCAACTAAAAATGAGCATTTTCTAAGAAAATTTGTGGTTAGGACTCAGTTGAGAACCATTCAGATCATCATTATTTGGGACATAATAATTATTGAATTTGTGTAGATGTAGAAGGTGTCTTGCTGTTTGGTCTGTCAAGGGGGTTTAAAGAGGAAATAGATTTCTAGTCCCTAAGTGGCAGCTAGGGAGAAAGGTGAGGAAAAGCATCGACAGGTAAAACAGCTGTTTTGGAGAAAAACAAATGGGTATAAATGACTGAGTAAATCGAGGTGGGAATTGGAGGGTGTTGGTAATCTTTGGTTAAGGTGTGCTCTGAGACACTGCTTGAACTGCACCAAAAAAATTATTTGTTAAAACAGAAGTAGGAAACAGCTTTTTCTTTCATGTGTCCATAGTTTTGCTGTAACAGGAGCAGTGCTGAACACAAAAAGAGCCTCTGCAATATTGTGACAGCTTTCTAGAAAGAAATTGTTTGTCCACACTGCAGACTAATTTTACTCATTTTAGTCTGTAAAAGTAAATTTGATACTCCAAGGACAGATTTTGTTTTCTTTTTTCCCATTTCCCTTCTTTTCTTCCCTTGATATACCTGACTATTTTCTCAGTATTTATTGCGTGCTATTGCAAATGCCAATTTTTGGTTTAAAAAATGTGGCAAATGTGTCAGTGCGGCAAAATTCCACATTGACAGTAAAATCAGGGAAGCAAAAGTTGGTTTTTGAGCTAAAAAGAATAGAAAAAAATGAGAACATACTAAGTTGAACATAAAAAAATGATAACATACTAACTTGGTTCTTAATGATTGCAACGCTGTAATATGGTATCTGTTCATCTTTGTTGTTAAAAAGGCTTTCAGTGCAATCTGTCAAACAATTACTAAAATTACTAGACTAGTGACTTTAATAAACTTCTATTTTGTATCAAATTCAGTAGGCATAAATACTTTAAAGGTATTTATTTTATTTTAATGATTTTGTTTAAAGGTATTCATTGTTGTAGAGTGGTATTAATCTTCAGCTATAATTCTGTCTTTTATCTCTGTTGGTTGGTAATTGACACTGACCAGTGTGAAAAATAAGGTAAGACATTGATAACTCAGTAAAAGTCTCTACTGCCAAACAGGGATCTGAATTTTCATACAGCTGTGCAGTTAGAGGTAATATAATAATAGCAGGGTAATAAAAATGCAGTATATGCAAATGGGTGTATTTTCATTCATTATCAAACTTGGCACGAACGGGTAATAAACAAATTAGAACTTTCGACTTAAGATGGAAGCAAGTTGGTTTCAGGCACTCCTTTTAGAAAGGGCAGAGCTGTTCATTTCTCACAGGTGGGTGGCAGGGAGAAGGATGGACTGTGTCCCTGCGGGATGGATTCTCTGGTGTCCCTGCGGGATGGGTGTAATCTCTGGTGTCCCACAGGATGGGTGTAATCTCCGGTGTCCCTGCAGGGGGTGAGGCACAGGCAGCCCTGAGTGCAGCCGTGCCCGGGGAACAGCCCTGCAGATGCCTTCTTTTTTATCTTTTTTTTTTTTTCTCCCCCTCTTTTTTACCCATGTGCTGAATATCATTTTAAATCATCTCTGATAATGTTTTTGTCTGCTCAGGTTTGGGGACTGTGCTTGCTGCAACGCGTAAGGGAATGCCTCTCGTCCTGATGAGTTGAAAAGTTAAGCTGTGGTTTCCAGATGCGTGTTCACGTCTTTAATGAAGGTTTTCTTTTTGTGTTTGGCGCAGGGCCGTATCTGCAGAAAAGCTGGCAAATCAAAAAAGTCATTCAGTCGAAAGGAAGCTGAAGCAACATTTAAGAGTTTGGTGAAGACCCATGAAAAATATGGGTGGGTCACCCCGCCCGTCTCTGATGGCTGATGTTAGAAACCTGCACTTGACAAAAATGCTGAACAAAAGTACTGTGACATCTCCTCAGTGCTGTACACCGCCCATCCTTTTCTACTTCAGCTTCAGTTACATACCATGAATGTCAAGGAGACATCTAAGTTATTTATGAACAGATGTGTTTACAGAGGGAGAGAAAAAAAAAATGCTGTGTAGGATTATATTTCAAGACTGGAGAATGGTCATCATTGAAGTCACTTGAGCGGATGCTGAGATTGCGTCATTTGCCCCCATACAGCCCACATTGTCTTCAGCTTCTTTCCATGACAGCAGCACCAAACAGCAGTACTGGAAAGTCTATCCATTACTGCTCAGTTCATTTAAATGTAAATGAAACAGTTAATATTTAATAGGGAAGCAGTGCATTGCAGGTACATGTTTGCTGTGCTGTTTATCTTTGTCTCCTAGCAGGTCAACATAACTTGAAGATTTGTCTTTATGTGGAACTGTGGTCTGCTGTGACTAAATTTAGACCTCATTTGTGCTCTATATATGACCTTTAATTCATAAATGAAACCAGAATTAAAATGCTGAAAGGTCCTAGTGTTGAAAAATTATTAAGTGGAATCACCCAACCGGTTACAATGTGCTCTCTGTGCTGATATTGTGATGTGCTGTTCAGAAATAAACCAGTGCAGTTAGCTGAAGGTTAGGTGGTTTTTTAAAACACGTCCACACCAGGGCTTAGAGGGGTTGGTTGGTGGTAGCAGAAAAATGATTACCCTGGCGGTACCTTCTGCAGTAGCATGTGGCCTGTCAGTTCTTCAAAACAGCAAAACAAATGAGTGGAAATGGACAAAGCAACCTTAAAATTTTATCTGTTTAATTTTGAAATGATATGCCAGTAACAGAGTAAAAATTTTCAAGTCAAATGGAACATGGTTTGTAAGATGATTTGCATGACTGGAATTTTTCTTTTTTATTTTTACTCAATAGACATTGTATGTACTTAGAGCCCAGTATCTGAGAAAACCCACTGATGTATATAAATGTCCTATTATTTAATCATTAAAATTTAAGTTTTCTGGTAAACAAATTGAAAAAAACAACTTTCTAAGGGACTCCATAAAAGCTGAAGGTAATATTAAGAATGGTATAGAAAAGCATTAAAAAATGTGGATTCCGAATGGAAAATCGTATTGGACACGTGCTGAATAAAATCACCAGTATCGTTTCTGTTGCCTCAGGAATTCAATCATTTTGGCCAGCTTTTGTATTCAAAGTAATGGGTTTTCTGTTGTGAGATTCTAAGCACCATATAGATGTATCTGTTGTGGTGGTATTTTAATTGAAAGTAGGGCAGTATCGATTGTAAGACTGATTTGGAGGGGGAAAGCAGTGTGTGTTTGGAAGCACTTTCCATTATATAGCTAACACAAGAACAAATCGAAATGGTTGACCAGTTTCTGTTTGTATTACAGCAACATTGGAGACTATACAGAGAGCTTGAGGGTCTGGAGTTTGATTTAAAACTACATGCAGCATAGAAGAACAAAAGGAGTACAATGGAGTTCAAACACAAGAGAAGAAGCAGCGGAGCAGATATTCTTGCAGTGATGGTGCAAAAACACTGTTCAGTGAAGCTGTCGAGCTTCGTCAGCTAGATAGAGAGAAAAATAATCAAAGCCTTCACCAAAAGGAATATGCAGGTCAGAGCCATTCAGTTTTGTGGGCACTGCAAGAACCTGGTTTCTTGCACTTCTGATCTCCATCAGTAGTCACTTCTCTTTCTCCTCTGATCATTTGTGGTGTGCCTTAAGTTAGCTACAAAGAGAAATGCTTGGTACCACAAATCTGCCCAGAACTTGCTGCCATTTATCTCAGTCTGCTTTACACTTGGAGACAAGACTATAAGCAGTGTATACATGTACTTTTCCTCTCAAACTGCAGATGCATTCTGTGCATCCAGCAGCAGAATGTGTCTTTTGGGGGAGGAATAACATTTCAAGAAATTCACTTTCTCAAAATTTTAAAATTTTATAAAGTTTATAAACTTTCTTTGCTGTGCCTTGTGGAAGAGGAAACTGGTATGTTTAGTTAAGCATCAAATTATTTGTAATCCCTAGCAGGACTCCCTGAGAACATAGAGAGTGATCTAGCACTGGAAATCACAAGGTTTGTTATTTTCCTTCAGAAAAGCTCTTCCCTCATCAGCACGGTAAAATTATGTTAAAAACAGCATGAAGGTGTGGTAAGTCTTTCGGGGGGGATTATTTAATTTTCCGCTGGTTTTTAACCTGTCTCTTTTTTTCTGTCAGTGGGTTATTTTAAATCTTCCTGAGAACCGTATCTTTAATATTTAATTAAAGGGTTAGCTAAAAGGAACATAGTGGGTGGATTGCTACCACTTCCCTCAAACCTACTTATTATGTGTCTTCTTAAGTGTGCTTTAAATAGTTAGAGCAAACATCATCGCTAAAAATCACAGTTACTTTCTGGCTGTAGGAGGTTCTCTGCATCACTCAGTGTCTTGGAGCAGTAGGAGAGGCAAATCAAAAAATCTGGAGTGCTTTGAAGCTGTAGCAGAAGGGGAGCAGAGTGCGTGTGATGATAAGCTGCGGCAACAACTCGTGCAAGGAGGAAAGAAGGCAAAGTACACTGCATGAACTAGGGCAGGATGAAGTTCCTGCTGCACCAAAAATAATCCTGCTGCTATTAAAGAGACGATGGCTTGTGGCAGGAGCAGCCTGTGCTGGGGGCATGCAGGAAAAAGGGGACAGCAGGGAGTGCAGAAGCTTTGTGATTCTGAGCAGGAAGGGAGGGAGGGAGATGGCTAGGAGAGTGGTTAATTAAGAGATCTATTAAGAGAGTTTATCTATTTTAGGGAAAATTAGTTCATGGTTTTTGTCTTGCTGTATGCTAGACAGGTTCTACTTTCTTTGCTACAGACAAGCCTAAAAGAAAAGTGAAGGAGAAATTGGGAAAGGAAAGGTGTTTGAGGGGAAGAAAAAGAGGAAGACCTGAGAAGAGAGACAAAGAGAGAGAGAGAGAGAAGGTATGGTCTGGAGAAAATATAACTGGGCAAGTAAAACACATGGCAATAAAAGAAGGCTGATAATGGAAAGGTATAAAACGAGGGAAGCAGCACAGCATCAGAAAAAGCATTTTAGGTAGGACATACTGCAGGAACTTATTGCAGAGCTGCTCCAGGTACCTAAGATCCAATAATGTCCTTTTGTTTGTATCCCAGAAAGTGAGAGCTTCTTCCATGTCCTGTCCTTCTGGCAGCTGAGAAGAAGGATGTTAGGATTTGGAGCTGTGTTGTGGAAGTCAAATCAGGCTGTCACGTCTCTTCTGTGACTGAGAAATAAACTCAAGTGTCATTCCCAGATTCTAAATTCCAGGAGGCCAAAACGAAAACAGATTGGACAGTCATCTGCTTGGTCAAAGTTCCTCAAAATCAGCAAAGTGGGAGGATTTCTTTTGCAGACAGCAAACCTCAATATTCCCCATTTATCCAATCAAAAGTCTCCTTAGGATTTCTTGGAAAATTAGCAGTCAGCACAGGTCCTTCAGCTCTCATTAGACCCATTTTATCAGGAACATTATTTTCCATCTGCTGTCCCCAGAACAGATGATTAATTTGAACCTATCATCTGGGGAGGTGTGAAGCTGTATTGGGAAGTTCCTAGCTTCTTTAGAATATATCCTTTTGGAGGATCTTCTTTGAGACTGAGAAAGCTATTTGAATGAATACAGGCATTGAGAAAAGCAAGCTTATGATAAGGGAAGAAAGCTGTCCCTGAATACCTAAATGCTGAAATATTTCCACAAAGAACAGAATTGATGATTTATATATGGGAGTGTATTTCTGTGTCATTAGAAATTGGTCCTAAAAATTCAACAATCGAAACCTTAGCAGTCAAAGACCTCTTGAACTTATTGTCCCAAGCACAGTGTGTCTCCTTCATTCCAGCCTAAACTTCAGTCCTGAGCCCAGAGAAAGATCATAGGTATGGTCTGTTTCTTTGGTGCTGTGATACTTTATTATGTTAAAAAAAAGAGACTAGTTTCATTATCCTTGTCAAAAGCAGTGCATAAGATCCTAAAATGAAACTTCTTTAGTGAACAGTAGGGTTGGAACAAAGCCTTTCTAGCATGACAAATACACATGATATGACAATGTAACATACATATATATATATACTTTTAGAAAACTCATTTAGAAAGTCACTGAGAGTCACAACTGCCAAGCAGTGATGGCTGTGATGGCCAGTGCTCCAATGTGCTTGCAATTTCCATTCCACAGGAACTTGCAGTAGAGAGAAATGGCTTCTTGATAGGCTGACTGTACAGAGAAAAATAGTGTAGAATTAACTGGCTTTGGGATTTAAAGAATTAATTTAAAGTAAATGTTTTTTCTTCTCCAGTTTTTAATTTATTTTTATTTCAAGATTTTCAGGCACCCACATGGAGCCACAGGTGTCTTCATCTTACACTGGCAGTACGATCAGCGTGGTAATTTACATGACTCTGGTGAGGTGGTTGATTATGAACACACTTTTTGTTGGAGAAGTTTTTAGAGGATAACTGACTTCCAGCTGAATGCCTGGGTGTGGAACTTGGCAGACACACTGAGGATTTACTTGTCAGTGTTACGTAGGCAGATGTGATGCATGCATGGGCATCCCAAAGCTTAGCTGAAAATCATGGGGAAGCATTTGCATAGAGTCAGAGCGAAAAGTTTGTCTCTTCCATGCAGTAACTTCTGGTGAAGGAGTTCCTCTGAAACTGTGCTATGATCTATACAAATTATATTGTGCCAGTGGGTTGGTCTGCTTAATTCTATTAAGTAGACCAACCCACAGGCACAATATAATTTTCCAGTTATGTTTTCCCTCCCTGAGAAGCAACAACTCAAATAGTCTGCTATAGACAACACAATCCTTCAGAGGATGACAATTAGTAGCAATGCTGAAGTAAAACTGGATATTATCTCCTCCAGCCTTCCCAGTGCATTCCTGAGGGGAAGATGTATCCCTGATCTAAGTGAACAAGAGAGACAGAGAGCTGTGCACATGGGCTGAGACCATGCACTGCCCTACAAAGTACCAGCTGTGGGATGAGGTGGGCAGCAAGCCTCTGAGCTTACCTAGACAATGTGCATCCTGTCTCGTTGTCAAATACTGACCTTGCAAACACTTCACAAACATGCATATTCCTTGGGCTGAATCGAAGGGTTCAGTACACCTCTGACCCAAGTTGCTGCTTGCAGAGCAGATGGGTTACGCACTGTGGGTTTTCGTGTAAGTTAGCAACACAGTTAAAGTTTGCTATGCTGGCTCTGAAGAATAAAGTGGCTTTCAAACTAGGTCTGAGCACAAATAGGTTGGAAGTGAGTCACCTGCTATTATCAGAACAGTTGCACTGTAGAGGTGGTTTCATCCTTAACATCAAAGGGTGGAGGTGAGGTACTGTAGGGAGAGTCACCGTGGAACGGAACATTGCAAGACGTTAAAAAGACAGCCTTCCTCTGTCATGTGTGTGTCCCGTATTACTGACTACTTAATTGCATCCTCTTAAGTGTATGTTGCTCTGCTTTATAAATGTTAGCCCCTTCAAAGTTTTACTCATATGCTAAGGAAGCATTAAGCAAGTCGAGTAAATTTACATTAAAAGCCTTCGTTTCAATTTGGAAGCACGCAAATGCCATGCTGACGCCTGTCAAATTTCACCAGCAGCTTCCTCACACAAGTCATGGACAAATCAGCGATGACGGTAGTTAACACAAAAATAGAACCTCTGTAATTTGGATGTTTGACTTTGTCTTTTCGCTGATTGCTTTGTCTTTCGGTTTGACTGACTGCAGACGAGAACGTCAAGCTAACAGCAGTGGAACTGTCATAGGATTTGTTTATTTATAACAGTTCCTTTTGTTCATGCTGCTAAATAAGGTGGCAATAAATATTCATTGCAGTTGTGCTTCACCCAACAGGAATTCAGAGATAACTCCTCAAACTCTGAAAACTTTGCATTTTATACTCAGTGTTTGCCACCACACATAGCACTCATTATCTTCTGCTGTCAGATATTCTTGTATTTTCTTATTCAGTGACCTCCTGTGTTTTAAATTATTTGTTGTTCACTAACAGAAATATGTGAAGTATGTTGCAGGTCCTCTTGGCAAAAATCAGTGAAATGTAACTGAACCAATTCTAGTTGCCTGGGTGATTTAGAAGTGTACTTCACTTGCCATTTGCATTAGCAAGATCTGCAGACTTTTACTAAATATTCCTCAACAAAACCAAGACTTCAGCATCAGCCCAAAATCCACGCTGACATGGATTAGCATGTGTGTCAGGTATAAAAGCAGACCATCTTTACAAGAAATTTAAACCATTTCTGCCAGGATCATTTTGTTCTGAAAATGCATTGTAGCAATACAACGCAGGTAATGCCTTACACTACATGAGGTTTTAATTGTTTATTACATAAATATAGTTTATAATGTATTAATAGAATTTATTATAATCCCAGCAAACTGGGAGGAGTGATTTATGTCCTGGAAGGCAGGGCTCACATTCAGAGGGACCCAGAGAAGCTGAAGGAATGGGCCAACAGGAGCTTCATGAAGTTTGACAGTGACAGTCATTAGACCCTGTATTCAAATGGAGCCACCCAACTGACCAGGACAGACTGGGGCTGTCTGGCAGCACTGCAGGAAAGAACTTGGGAGTCCTGGGAAGACAGGAATTACAAGGGATCAGCACTGCACCCCTGTCTCCAGGGCTCAAGGAAGACCAGACACACACTGGGCTGCACTGGCAAAGGCATTGCCAGCTGGTCAAGGAGCATGATTCTTCTCCTCACTTGTGAGTTGGCATCCAGAGTATTATATCCAGTTTTATCCCCCCAGAACACAGCACATTTTGACAAATGGAAGGGGCACCAAGAGGGTTCAGGGTCTGGAGCCTATGATGTGCAGGAAGAGGGTGAGAGAGCAGCTTCTGCTTAGACTGGGAAGAGAAGGCTGAGAGGGGGCTGACAGCAGTCTTGCACTACCTGGAAAGGGATTACAGAGAAGATGCAAGAAGCCACTTCTCTGAGGTGAACAAAGAGCAAGAGGTAATAGATGCAAATTGCAGGAAGCAAGGTCCCAGCTGGATGAAGGGAAGAACATTTTCCAACCATGCAAGAGGCAGGCACTAGGGTAGGTTGCCAGCAATAATAGAATCTCCACTGTGGGAAATTTTTGGGACTCAGCTGCATAATGCACTGAGTAACCTGATCCATGCTTGGAGCAGGCATTTTGATTAGAGATCTCCGTAGGTCTTTTCCAAACTAAATGCTTCTATTATTCTATTATATGTATTATAAAATCCTGCTCTTCAGAGGTATTGGGAAAGCAAAATTTATAGCCAAAAATATGCCTGATTCATAAAGCTGCTAACCTCCAGAAAGTATAAGGTATCCCTTTCCAAGCACCCTGTGCTCCAACTTCTCTGCATGGATGTTGGAGTATGAAGTTGTACAAATACCTGCTGGAGGTATCACTAATTCACACTAAAACTCTTGCATACCTACACCAGCTACAACTCCACTGT
This sequence comes from Pyrgilauda ruficollis, assembly GCF_017590135.1. NCBI lineage: Eukaryota > Metazoa > Chordata > Aves > Passeriformes > Passeridae > Pyrgilauda > Pyrgilauda ruficollis. The sequence goes on from NW_024525156.1 coordinate 4,521,999, forward strand.
TACAAATATTTTCTATATAAATGGATGTTTTGAGAGAACTTTTAATTCTGCTTTCCCTGAAGAACTTTAAGCTTAAGGGGTTTGTCATGTTGTCTGTTTTCCTGCAATGCAAGATTGAAAAACACTTCCCTCAGTAGAAGTCATGGAAAGTAAGCCTGGAGCTTACAGAGGGGATATCCTGCAAGAAAGATATTTAAATTACAGAAAGCAAGCTACTAAAATTGAGGTTGTGTCACAGTGCAAGTCTTTCACAATTGCTAAGGTGAGCTATCCTTGAGTTCTTAGGGCCAAATTCTCAATATTGCTCTAGTTTTACCTCCCCTCAAGGCCCTTCACCATTTTTGTTGCCCTCCTTTAGATGCTCTTAACAGTTTAATGTTTTTCTTACATTGTGGCACCCAGAACTGCCCCCAGCACTCGAGGTGAGGCTGCCCCAGTGCAGAGCAGAGCAGGACAGTCCCCTCCCTTGCCCACTGGCCATGCTGTGTCTGATGCCCCCAGGACAGCATTGGCCCTCCTGGCTGCCAGGGCACTGCTGGCTCATGTTCAACAAGGACCCCCAGGCACCTTCCCTGTAGCACTGCTTTCCAACATCTCATTCCCCAGTCTGTCCACCCATCCAGGATTGCTCCATCCCAGGTGCAGAATGGAACACTTGACCTTGTTAAAATTCATACAGTTGGTAAAATTCATACAATCTCAGATAGATTGCCGATCTCTTTAATTTTTCAAGGTCTCTCTGCAGAGCCTCTCTGCCCTTGAGGGAGTTCCTCCCAATTTAGTGTCATTGCAAACTTTCTTAGTACTTCTTCAAGTCCTGCATCCAGGTCATGTCACAGTACAGTTCTGCTTTGCATTTGATGTCCACATTCTGCTGTACAACAGATCCCAGTTGGGTCAATACATGTACTTCCCCTGTCCAGCTCATAGGGTCAAAGGTTCTACAGGCAATAGGAGGACCTGGATTTACCTTTCCTTCCCTGCTCCCTTGTATGCTTTACATCACTGCACCTGAATACAAAAGCCTTCTCTGATTTCACTTATTTTGACCCCATTTCTGAGATAAAGTTGTGTTGTCAAGTACCCCTCCCTCACAGGGACAGTCAGAGCACTTGGAAAAACAAAGGGATGGAACAAAGGGCTCATGTATTCCAAGTGAGTCGCCCTAGAGCACAGCTGGTAACATTGCCACAGTGAATAGTGCTGTGATTCAGCTCCCTTATCCTCTGCCACCCGCAAAATGGAGTCACACTGGAAGTGCCCTCGGTCTGAATGCCAGGCACTGCAAGAGCAGTTTTGCTGCTTTGAGTGAGCACAAGTGGTGCCCAGCCTTTGCAGGGCTCTTGCAAACAAGGTGCACCTGTGCTGAGCTGCTTCTCCCCTCTCCTCCATCACCAGATGAAAAAGCAGAGCAGAGAAAAATCTGACTATCTGACCCTTGTCCTGACCTTCTGAACAGTTACTCTACGGCCTGTCAGTTATTCCTGGTGTACTTTTATTTTTTATATATATTTTTATTTGGTATTTACTTTTATATATATATATATATACACATACACGTGTATATATAGGTGAACCCTGGACCCAAATCAAGACCAAAGATGAAACACTTTATTCTGGTATTCTTTTGACCATAATACCCATGAGGTTTTCACATCTGGCACATAATTATATAGACATCTTCTGCAGGACTTCAGGTAGAAATAGCAACTTTATCTAGGGCCACTTCTGCTCTTCTTTCTGTACTGGCAGTAATAAATTTAAAGGTTCCTGCCCACTGGGAGTGACCTGAAGAGTCCAAGTATTTTGTGACATGAATTTCATGGACAGATAATGTGATCCATCCATTGCTAGTTGGAGCTATCTACAATTCACGCACCAGCCCTCAAAAAGTCACAGCTGGATGCTGTCCATAATGCCCATGGTAAATTCTTTATGGAAGAAGCATAAATGTAACTAGACAAGCCAGGGTACGAGTGGTGAGGACCCACCATGATGAAGGTGGCAAAGGAGAAGGCAGAAACACCCTTCACCAGTACATCTCCTGACTGTTCCTGGAAGAGCTTACAGGTTCTTTGGAAGGAAAAGAACCAGAAGTTACTGAAGCCTCCTGAGAGAGAAGATTCAGTTTATGCTGCAGGTTTCTCTTGAAATCTTCTTTTAACAGAGAAGAACATTCATTCCTGCCAGTAAACAAAGCCAAAGAGGGATGGATGAGAAGTCAGGGGTTGCCTAGATATTTGAAAGATGACAAGAAAATTCTTTATAGCTCTTTGTCCTACATTACTTCACATGCCTTGAGCAGCTATTCTGTTAAATATGCCTTTCTACCTTCCCAGTGTTTTCCCAAGTGATTTGAAATACATGTGGATTATACTCAAGGGGTCCTGTCAGTGACATCATCAAAGGCCAGACTCCTTTTAAATGTAAAATTGCTGGTAGGAGGGAGAGCACTCAGAAACCTTAGTGTATTCCCTGCATCCTCAGCTAGCAAGCAGAGGATGTAACTGCAGAGCTATACTTAATTTGATATGTTCTTTCCAGGGAGTTTTGTGCAATGTACCAGCTGGAATGAGAGAGGAAAGTTGTCCTTAAAAAGTAAATTGAAGTGTGTGTTTAGCTTAATGACCACAAAAAAAAAACAAAACATGCTGTGGCCTTTGCATGGCTTCAAGTTATGATTTGCTGGATCAAAGCAATTCTGGCAGCCATCTCCTCTTAGAGCTAGATGTACGAATCTGAGAGTAGAGTCCTAGTTATAACAAGGTCATCTCATCTCTGCCACTGAAATTAATTTCAAGAAATAGATTCTCTCTTCAGGACACTTTGTCAAGTGATCTGAGATTTTGCCACATGACGTGTAACAAGAGCTCTAACGTAATGGAGAAACTGAAGCAGCATTTTGATTTCCCAGTACCGACATCCTTTTGTCCTCTAATGCTGATGCTCTTAAACAAATGAGGAAAGCTTAAGAATACTCATTAACTCATGAAAGTAAACAGCTGGCATATCCAGCTTAAACTGACGTGAGCAAAGCACAGAAGGTTTTTTAAACATTTAGCCAGATTTTTCTCTACATAAGCAGAAACTAGTAAAAGGGTAGGACTTCCCTGTTTCCAATAAAAAAATGTCTTCAAAGGATCCCTAGGAATGTCCTTAACTTTTTACAGAGTCTAGTTTTACACCAAGGGCAAAAAAAATCTCTTTTAACCAGACCCCCCTGCCACTGTGCATTGCTTCCAGCTCCACAGACGTGTCCTGCCTTACTGATCCTCATATGTTCCCTCATAGCCTGCCAAACTAGGAACTACCATGGCTCAGTAGATGACAACACTGGCAAAGTTCAGTCAACATCTGTAATGCAGAGAGATTATCCTCTGTGACTCAAACAACTAGTCAAAATGTAATACTTTGTAGTAAATTATTTCAACAAGATTAAATTTTTTACTTTGGAAGAGAAGCATTTAGATATCTTTGACGGAATCCACCCTCTTGTAAGAAAATGTGAAGTCTTAGCTTCTCCATTTAAGAAGGAAATATGCAATAGGAGACTGCTTCTTATTTCATAGCTCCTTGACCAGAGACATCTCTTTGTCACCAGGCTGCCTATAGAAAAGAACATTTTTTCCCTTCCCATTTTTTTACTTCTCTAAATGAATCATCTGCCAGTGCCTAATAATAAATCCATCAGATTCCTTGTGCTGGGCTAGAGATGGAGGGAGAAGAATAGGGTAGGGTAACGGAGAAGAAAGGAAAGCAAAGCTAACACAGACCAACCTGCAAAGATGTTACTGATCTAGCCAAAGGGAGCAAATGCAGAGAATCAGCTACAAGAAAATTAATTGAGCTGAGACAGACAACCACCCTCATGTCACTCCTGCACTCTCCCTTTTTGGCAAACATCCACAAAAGGGACTAATACAATTAAATCTCAGTTGCCAGGAAATACCTTGTCCTCCCTTCATGCATCCATTCCTTCCTTCCTGAGCAACATACCACTTCAAATCACTAAAAAGGAAGCTTCACCTTTTCAGAGACAAATGTAGTTAACATCCTCACCCCCCAAAGAAGACAACAAAATCATATCCATTTTATAATTATATCTAGTTACAAGCATGTTTTTTACTCAAATAAAAATAACTTTTAACTTAGTGTAAAGAGACCCAACTATTTCAGAAAGTGGAAAGTGACCTTATGAAAATCAGTAAGAGTTGGTGTCAACTTCAGTGTGATCCGTGTGTCATTCCAAAGACAAGATGGCTTCTCCAGATTGCTCCAAATGACTCAGCACTGGGTATGGCACTGAAGGCTGCCAGAAGGCACAGCATTGCCTCAGAGCTGTGCATGCCCTCAGGGAGCAACTGAAAAGGATGAGAATCACAGAATGACAGAATGGGGTGCTTTGGAAGACACCTTTAAAGGTCAGCTAGTCCAAGTCCCTGGCAATGATCAGGGTCATCCTCAACTTGATCGGGTTGGTCAATGTCCAGCCTGACCTTGAGCTTTTCCAGGGATGAGGCATCCACAGGCAACCTGTGCCAGTGTTTCACTATCCGCATCGTAAAAATTTCTTCCTTATGTCTGAATTGACTCTCTGTTGGAAGCCGTTCCCCCTTGTCCTATCACTTCATGCTCTTGTGAAAAATCCCTCTCTTGCTTTCTTGTTGGCCCACTTCAGGTACTGGAAGGCTTCTATAAGGTTTTCCTGGAGTCTTCTCTTCTCCAGGCTGAACCACAAACCTATCAGCCTTTCCTCACAGGAAAGGTTCTCCATTCCTTTGATCATCTTTGTGTCCCTCCTCTGCACTCACTCCAACAGTTCCCTGTCGTCCCTGTGCTGGGGCCCCCAGAGCTGGATGCAGCACTGCAGGTGGGGTCTCACCAGAGCAGAGCAGAGCAGAGGGGCAGAATTCCCTCCCTGGCCCTGCTGGCCATGATGCTTTGGATGCAGCCCAGGACACATTTGGCTTTCTGGGCTGGCAGTGCCCATTGCCAGGTCATGTACATCTTTACATTCATCGAAGCTGCTCAGCTTGCAGTTAGAGCTTTGATTTTTTTCTATTATTGTACCTGATCCCTCTGCTCAGAGCTGATCAGAAAGGAATCTTAGTTTTCACATGGTTACATGAGGGGCAGCTTTGGCTATTTGGTAACTTTATTGCCAGGATATTTGAAGGCTCAGAACATGCTCTACAAACATACATACGCTTTTCCTAAACAATGCCTAATGATATTTATATATTGTGTCTTAAAATCTGTCCATATTACTTGCAAAATTGAGCCTGTATGCATGATGTGCAATAAAAACAACTGCTTTATGTTGTGCTAGGCAAGATTTGAAAGATCTGGTTTGTATTTTTGGTAATAGAAAAATGTTGAGATTGGTACAAATTAATTGTCCAGCTGAATGAGAATGTCATCTAATTCTATATTCTGATGGCTCAGAGGGAAGAGTCAGAATCTTTTCCTGGGGATCAGCATGATTCAGCTTGGAATGGAGATGATTTCATTCAACCCTTTGCTCCAAAAAAGGTTATCTGGGACATTAGATCAGGTTCCTCAAGGCATTGTCCTCCTGAATTCCAAATATCTCAAAAGGTAGACACTTCCCCACCCCTCTGGGCAGCGAGTTCCAGTGCTTATTTACCCTCTGGGAGTTTCTCCTTTTCCTTATGTCCAGTTAGTTACATGGCTGCTGGCTCTTGTCTTTATGGCAACCTCTGAGAGAGGTCTGCATTGCTGAGAAGTGAGAAAACCAGGTCAAAAAGGAAGAGAAGAATGGCCACATTTTCCCAGTTTCTGTCTCAAGGTGATATTTCAGTGTTTTATTGTCAGGGAACCTCCCACCAAGCAGAGGTCTCCATGAGCTGCCTACAGCAATGCCCAAATCTCACCACCATGTTGGCATTCTCCCTCTAAAATTCAAGTGTTTGAAGAGGTTTGTCTTCTCCTTCCACTTCTCTTTCCTTTGTGTTGACTATGGAGGGCCATTTGTCATGGAATCCTCCATTTACTTGTCTCTCATTAGGTTCTTCTTCATTCAACTTGCCTTGTAATAGCCCCAGGCTTTAACCAAAACAAAGAGCCTTGACGTCTCCACAAATTTTGCTGACTCACCGTTCACATCCCCTTTCCAAATGTCCACGTATTTAATGTTATGTAGATCACCTGTGAAGCTTAATGTTTTTAAATGTTTTGATGTTTCTAATTTTTTGCCATCCTGAAAACTTATTTGTCTGTTCTACTCTGCATCTTGTATCACGGCCAGATTTGTAGCCATAAGAAAAGTCTGCACTTTTGTAGCTGCTAAGAAAGGACTTCCTGAAAGGTTTTTGAATGATTGATTGCATTATGTTGTCCTTCGTATATGTTTTTATTATTATTTGGCTTGTTGGTTTTTTTGTTTGGCTCTTTTTTTGGTTGGTTTTTTTTTGTTTGTTTGTTTCAAATAATCAGTTAAACTTATTTGCCAGCTGCAGGCATAAGTTTTACTGGCTCTTGATTCTGAGGATCACCCAGAAATCTTGTTTTTTTTTATCTGGAAAATAAAAAAAAAAACCAGCAGAACAAGAGAGACACTCAGCATTTTGCGTCTCCTTAACCTTCTAGCGTAAAATCAGGATTCAGTGAGAAAGTAATGTCTAATACGTAATAGATACTATTTTATATATTATGTAATATTATTTATATAGATAGACTATATAATGCAACTTTATACATATATTTTATGCATTCTATAATGTAAATATAACTGCTTACATTGTGTTATATAATAAATCATAATAAATCAAAAAGGCTTCAGGATAGCCTAATTGCAGGCTTCCAGCACCTGAAGGGAGGTTACAAGGAAGATGGAGAGGAGCAATTTACAGGAGCTTCAGACTGAAAGAGAGTAGGTTTAGATTAGATATTAGAAAGAAACTCTTTACTGTGAGGCTGATGAGGCACTGGAACAGATTGCCCAGAGAAGCTGTGGATGTCCCATCCCTGGAAGTTTCAAAGTCAGGGTTGAATGGAGCTCTGAGGAATCTGGTCTACTGGAAGGTGTCCCAGCACATGGCAAAGGGTTTGGAACGAGGTGGTCTTTGGGGTCCCTTCCAACCCAGGCCATTCCATAATTCTGTGAAATAATATATGATATTTTATTGTGTAATCTGACGGCACATAGTATATTATATAATTATACTAACATGTGCATATATTACACACCCTCTGCTATATAAATCTGTAACAACATTCATATAGAATATACAGTGTATGTAATAGTTTATAATATAAAATACACATAGTTTATCAATAGTCAGTACAATTTAAAAATAATAGATTTAAAGTAAAAACAAATATAAACATTTAACACAAAGTAAATCAATTAAGGTAATCTGAGTATATACACATTTAATAAACATTAAATATAGAGTATGCAGTGAGGTTTACCATGTGTTATATACTATGACATAATTTCATGTGCATCCCTTCAGAGTCACGTTTATGCCCCTTCCAAGCTCTCAAGCACAAGTCAGCTGGACTATTGGAACAGGCTACTCTTTTATGTGCCACATTGGTTTGGTGCCTCCTCTTTTGTTCACCAGTTTGTTCTGGTACTTCCCATCCTCAGAAGACTTTACCATCACTCCTGAGCCCAGAACTGGCGTCTCTCCAATACTGTCTGCAGAGGCGGTTGCTGTCAGGAAGTCGCGTTCTTGCCTCGCAATGGCTTTAATTGCTCCCTTCCAGCACCAGAGAGAGCAGCTCTTGCATGGACACATTTCCCTCAGGAGCCAGAGCCAGTAAGTGCATCAGTGCTTCATCACGTTGCTCAGTCCTGGAAAGCAGCAGTTCCAGTGCTGTGCATACACACAATTCCCCAGAGGCATCTTTTCCTTTTAACATCAGATGTTTGACCTTCAAAATCCTTCCACATGCCTCTCACCCACAGCCAGCTGCAATACTTTAAATTGCTTGTTATTCCTAATGTTGCAGGATTCCTCTGGCTCCCAGCAATCTTTCCCAGCTTCCCAAGTTTATCCTAGGGCTTATCCTCTGCCCTCCCACTTCCCTTCCTGTTCATCCCTTCTCCCTGAAGCTTCCCCTGCCTTACAGCCTCCCTGGGGGCTGGCTGCCTGTGTCACCTCCCTGCTAGGAATCCCTTTGTGAATGGATGCATCCTTCTGGGAAGAAGCAGGCACACAGCATTCAAGAGCATATCCAGAGTCAGGCCACACAAGATTTTCCCTGTGCCAGGAAAGCACTGCAGGGGCGCAGCGCTTATGGAAAGAGAAGCTTGAACTCGGCATTTGCAATGGTTCCGCTTGCCTACCTCTGAGCACTTGGGCACTCTGCTCTTGCCAGGGCTTCTTCAGCACCCTGGGCTCCTCCAGACACATCCTACATCCCCCAGGGGTGCAGGGAGGCAGAGGTTTTGAGCATTTCTTGAACAAGTTCATGCCCCTCTGAAGAATACTGATACAACAAGAGCTTGTGAAGCTGCTCTCAGAGGCTGCCTTTGCTTTGGCTTCTCTTGGGATGCTGTGTCTGGGCATCCCAGACCTGTGCCATACCTGAGAGCAGTTTGGTGCTTGTAGCCAAAGCTGCCTTTGCTTTGGCTTCTCTTGGGATGCTGTGTCTGGGCATCCCAGACCTGTGCCATACCTGAGAGCAGTTTGGTGCTGGTAGCACACATCTTCTAGGCAGAAGGGGATGAGCAGCTCTAGAGCCAAAGCCAGTCTTTCTGTCAGAGACCTTCAATCCCAGTCAGGGGTCTGGAGGCAAACACGGTTCTTGGGTCTTGCTTAGAAACAGTAGCTGGCATCTGTGCTTGGTGCAGCCAGCCATAAACACAACTGTTGTCCTTACCAGCTGTTTCAGGCTTTTTATATTTATCTTATGACTAGCATCTACTGTTCATTCTTTCACAGTAGGGCTCCTCTATTGGCAGTTTCAGCAGTGAGCCTGACAAAAGTTATCATCTCTATATTCTCTCTCTAAACCAATGGTAATTTGTTGGTAATCAGTCGTCTCCTACTGAGACCTATGTACTGTGCTTTTTTTTGTGTGTGTGTGTTAAAACACATCTACAGTATTTCAGGAAAGCAGTGTCTGGAAAGCTGCCCATTGGAAAAGAACCTGGGACTCACCTAGACCCTGAGCAACCAGGGAGGTTGGCCCTTAGTGGTGCAGGAGGCTCACTGCACCACCTCCCCAGGTCCCTTCCAACCCAGCCTGTTCCACTGTTTGCACACTCCTACATGCTGGGTTTAGGGGACAGAGTTGATTTGAAACACAGTCTCATTCGCTTCAAGAACAGAGCCCGGAAATTAATCTAGAGAGAGACGGAAAATGACATCAGTTTCTTGTAGATGGCTGGCATGCTACAAAGAATATAGCAAGGAAATACCCTGTTCCGTGATGTTTACTCTTTTAGATTAAATCTGATTTAATGTGCTTTTCTATAAACTTCAGGAAAGAATCAGGCTGATTTTGACTTTCCTTTCAATGTAGTTCATGGAGGTCAACAGCATCACCCTGTTATCACAGCCCTGGACCAAGGTAGCCTGGAGTACAAAATGTTAATGTTATTCCCTCTGTTCAGACACACCATTTGTATTACATTATCCCCCCTATTTCTTCTCCAAGGAAACAGCACAATCTCTGTAATAGCATGATCAGCAACTTCATAGTATTTTAACCCTGTAAACCCTCTTGTATGACATCAGTCCTTAACAAAGTGTGTCACATCCATGACCTGTTGCAATTTGTCACAGGAAGGAACACATTAAAGAATTAGTTATTTTTTGAGGCTTTTGAGTAAGGTATTATGTGAGTTTTCCAAACACTGGATGTAAATTCAAATTCTTTTTGGATGTGAAAAGCAGAAAAACTGGATTCTCCATAGGAATCAAAAAAATTGTTCATCAGTTGTGATGACTGCTTTTGCTATTTGCCACACATTTTCTGGGTTTCTCTTTCTCTCCCCTTTTTTGCCGGTGTTGCTTGAGAATGCTTTGATTAGAAAACAAAACAGTACAAAGCAAAAAGCCAAAGACCAACCAAAAACCACCCCACAAAACAACTTTTTTTTTATCAGAAAGAAAACCCAGATTGCCTAATATCAGAAGCAATTCAGTTAAACACTGAAGTCCCACCCACATGGAAGTAAGGCTCAGTTGCTCAGTTGCCTTAATGTTGTCTCTGACTGTCTTTAAGATGTCCCAGATCACCAGAAATATCTCCAGAGGCCTGGCTGACATCCTGTGTGACCTACAGGAGACCATCAGCACACACCTGTTACTTCTCTCCACAGAACACATCTTTTTAAGACAGTCAAAGCACCTGCCTGCTATCAACACCTTCCACTGGTATTTCTTCCCTAGAGAGGCAGGTCCCAACCTCCTTGGAACATCCTGTAGTCCCACCAGGACAAGTGCCTCACAGCTGCCATTCCTTTTGTACCGTCACTTCCTTTTTGAGATCATGAACAAACTGAATCTCCTGCACCATCTGATTTTACCACACACCAATGAGCAGTTTGTACATCTCCCTGGTCAAAGCTTAGGCCTGGGCTGGTGCTTGCTGGGGTGGGTGGCCATCTCTTGACCAAAACTGAAGGGGGCATGGGTTTTCCTGTGCTGTCTAGTAACCAAATAACCATGCCCACTTTTTTTTTTTTTTTTTTTTTTTTTTTTTTTTTTTTTTGAGGGAATAAAATAGTTCTAAAACTGCTCAAATCTGTCCTTTCTATCTGAAATTCACAGTCATTATGTACAACTCATCCTCTGCCTCTAGAGACAACATAACATTTACAGCTGAACATACGACTTAATGAAAACGGGAACAATTCAGATCTGTGGATGCCTCACATTATTCATCTGCTGCAGCTCTCCTCAGCCAGCAATGCAGCATTTTGGAACACAGGACACAATTCCCCAGCCTTGTACCTCTGCAGTGTTCCTGAAGTAACAAAATAGTGGTAGTGGTACAAAATGCCACCCTGGAGATTCATTTCTACCACAGCAATCTAACATTAACAATTTAATCAGCAGTTTCAACTCTTTTATCCTCTGATTCATGATATAGTTGATAGAACCATGGAGTTATTCCTCCTGCATTTTGACAGATTACACTGAATCAGCTTGAATTACAGAAAAGGAAAAGCACTGGCAATACCAACCTACTGTACATGGTCAGTAAGGGATCCAGTAAATGCATTCTTAGACCACTGCAGACTGGTTTAACTCAAGTTAGAGAGGTGCAAGTGCTTTCCCAATCACTAAATGCAACATTTCCAGGTCTCAGAATCCAGAGGTTGTGTGAAGGTGTACTCAGCAAAGTCTCAGGGGGCTGTGGCTGCCTGTGCTTGACTGAAGGCATTCACTGGAAGTGATCCTAGAATCAGAAAAAGACTAAGGTTTGAATCAGCTCTGGAGGAGAGCTGCTCCAACCCCCTTCTCAAAGCTGAGCTGGCTGCCTGGCGAGGTCAGCTTGTTCAGGGCCTCACTCAGACAAGTTTTGAAGATCTCCAAGACTGGACATCCATATCTCTCTGGGCCACTTACCTCAGTGCTCTGTTCCTTTTCTGGGGAATAATTTTTTCCTGATGTCCCACTGAAGCCTCCCTTCTACATCCTCATATCCTTTGCTGTGAGTCACATCACTTTGCCCTGAGAAGTGTCTTTGTAAAATGAGATTCCACTTAGCAAGAGAACTTCAGGATAACAAGATACCATTCTCTGCAGTTTGTTCTTACCTTGATGAATGGCCTAAAGAAAATGCTGATAAATATATTCAAGAAAGAAGGATCAGCAGATGATTTCAAACTGAGTTCCTATTATCTCTTTTGAAACTGCATTCTCCATATAGTAATTTTTGTATCTAAAATGATGACCTAGCCCTTTAACAATAGGAGGCTGTTCATGCACATATCAATGCATGTTCTTCCTCTTAGGGACCAGAGGAAGAACAAGAGAGTAATGAAATAAGTTACACCAAACCAAATCAGACAACTTCACAAATTAGACAAGCCTGATAAACATCATCAAAGGATACCTAGAGAAGTAGCTTTCACTGACTCAGAAGACTTAGCAGTCATCTAAAAAACTGAGTATGGGAGATTAGAAAAGAGCAGATGTCTTTAAAAGGCTGAGAGAGGCGGGGAAATAATGGAACAATCAGCTTAACTTCAAGGCTGTCAATCTGCCACCTTTCACAAGCCCTACAGTATTTTCACCAATAAAAAATATAAATCCAGATAACCTAAGCTGATTTTCCAGCAATGAATTTAAACACCACCATAACATATATTACTAAGGCATAAAAGAAAAATAGTTCTAAGGTGAAGACCATTTCAGATCAGCTGAGTGCACTTGTCTCTCTATATTCAGATTCAAAGTTAGGAAATTTTAAGATAGAGAAAATGCAAAGTTTTCTCTAGGGTAAAATGACTTTAAAAGTCACTTGGGACAAATGACACAGACATTTTTAGTATTTCAGGTTGTTTCCAACTCCTTCTTCACTGCCCTGAATTATCAGCTGAAAATATGGACACACAGTTGGACAGCGTACCAGACTAACAGCTGGCCAGGGAGACATCCAGACCTACAAGGGCAAGAAATGCTGGTAACACAATGTACAGAATATCACCTTGCTGCACAACAAGTTAGTTGGTGAATTTGAAGCCTGAGAAGCCATGGAGGAGTTTAGGGGGTGTCTCTCAAGACCCTCCTTGGTAGTTTTCTAGGTTAATGAGCCCTGGAAAAGATTCGAGGGCAAACTGTCAAAAGTTTTGCTGTGCTCCTAAGGATCTTTTTTTCCCCTCCAATAAGTTACTATTTTCCAGACAACATGAGAGTATTCTATGAGAGTATTTTGTGGAAGTATGTTTAATGATTCAAATATTAGAAAGAAAATACTATAGTCTCTCTGGGCTTAGCCATCCTGCTCAACAGCATTTTGAAAAATTCCTTTCCTGTGACTCAGTCATAACGAAACAACCAGCTTAGGATCCCTTCAGAGCAACTAAGGACCTGCAGACTCCAAAAAAACTGTTCTGGGTGAGATACAATTCAGTCAGCAACTGGTTTAGCTCCAGCTTCAAAGGACTGCAGAAGGACCTTAAAGACTAAGGCAACTGAGTAATGAAACAGCAAACAAATCTTAATGCAGACAAAAGTGACTTATGTGGGGGAAAATAATGCTATCAGCACCTGTAAAAAAAAAAAAAAAAAAAAAACAAAAAAAACAGATTCTCACTCAGAACATGATAATGAGGCTATGACAAGCAATTCCAGTGAAAACTCAGCTTGATATTTAGTAGCATGAAGAATCACCAAGCAGTGTACTGGAGGACAGAAGAGTGAGCACATGCTCCCACAAACACCACGTGCAGTTATTCCCCCTGAAAAAGGACATAAAAATTGAGAAAGTTCAAAAACATTTGATAAAGATGAGAAAAAATCTGGAGTAGTCTCCATAGAGGGGAATAAACAAGTCAGCTAGGACCCTTCATCTTATAAAAAAAGATGACTGATAAGGGATATGACAGAAGACAATAAAATCACAAGCATCCTGAAGAAACTACTCAGCAATCTGTTCCTTGTTGTGGCTTTCAATACAAGAAGTGGGGATCATGGAGCAAAACTATTAGATGCTAAAATAATTCTTCACACAACAGGAGGTAGGATTTTGGGACTCTCTGCTACAGAATGTCACGAGAACTAAAAGTCCACATGGTCTCAGGGAGTAAATTTATGGAGGACCAATACATAAAGGACCATTAAACCCAAAGACATAATCTGTGTTCCAAGAAGCTCCTGGGGTGTGGAAGAATATTCTGGGCAAGGATCACTGTATATTTACCCCATTCTTACATAAACTGTAAGAATTGTTTTGGCCACCAGTCATATTGGTTTTCCCTTCGAGAAGAGGCAAAAGTCTGTTATTAACACACCTAAAAGCATTTGAGTGACACCAAAACAAAAACAACTAGAGAGAAGTCCATAATTGCAAGGGATCACAAAAAGAAAATGGGAAGACAAAGGCAAACCATCAGAAATACAAGGAGGTGAGGCAGGAGTGTACAGGCACGTTCTCAAGTGATGGTTTGGAGTTACCCATCCTGCCAAAACCATGCATGGATAAATCATTTGAAGAAAAAAATTGGCTACCTGGGCAAGCACCTATGTAGTCAACGGCTTGCTTAAATGTTAAGTGAAATACCGAGTGCCAAAGAAACTTAAATCTGTCACACAAGCAGCCCCGCACTAGAAAAGAACATATTTTGGTCAAAAAGCAACACTCGGGTGTGTTTAAGAAACGCAGAGCAACAAATGAAACGACAATTAAATACAGCCATGTATTTGGCACAAGGGTGAGTCACGGGTGTGGCAGATCCCCCTGGAGTGAGAAAGGTGCGGGCAGGGTCCGCACCGCGGTGCGTGTTTGATGCTGCGCCCTCTGCGCTGTCTGATGCTGCGGGCCGTGCGCTGTTTGTTTGATGCTGCGGGCTCGGGGGTGTTTGTCGCTGCGGGCCCTGCGCTGTTTGTTTGTCGCTGCGGGCCGTGCGGCCGCTCTCCGCGGGCGGCGCAGGCTGCGGGCAGCACACGTGCGGAGCGGCCTCGCCGCGCCCCAGCTGCAAAAGCGTGCGGGCACGCCGGCCAACGGGATCGGGACATGTGCCGGGAATAACAGAACTGCTGTTGTGTCCGCCTCGCTTTGCTGGGGGTTGTTTACAAGGCTTGTCCCGGGCGCAGCCAGCGTGCCCAGTTCAGCTCCGGCAGCGGTGCAGCATGAGCTCGCCACCGACTGTTTCCCGGGACGGAGTTTTCCCGCTGGAAGAAAGAAATGCGCTGATTTTCCTTCGCCGCAGCTTCAAAAAGGGGCTGTTATGCGAGCTAAATTGCTTTCTTTTGCTGTTTAATCTAAATTTGAAATTCATGGCCTGGATTTTTTTGAAGGGGTCTGTGTACTTTGAGAAGCCTCATTGACTTTTGATAGGATTCAGACCTTTAAGGAAAAAGAATAAATCACCTCAGTGGCACCAGGCTATGGTATATTAATTTTTCGGCAAACTAAAGTAAGAAAATTCTAAAAAATGTCCAAAAGTAACAACTTACTAACATCAGGTAAATGTTGAAGAAAAGCATCCCATGTGGTGAGTTCCCTTTTTTCTCTCCTTAGCTTTCTAGGCTTTTCAGTCAGCAGATTTTCTTAAGGATCCAGCAGTTATTACTGAGGACTTCTCTGAGCAGCACATCATCAGACTATTCACTTAGATGCATGAATTTTTTTTCTGTTTTCCCCTCTATTACACATAAAACCCACTGCCATCAGTGCAAACATGTACAGTCCTGTGTTTCTAAAAACCAGCAATGCTAACTAGAGAAATCTCACAAAATTTAACAGGGACTAGTTACGAGGATAGACTTCATGATTTGTGTTCAAGCTTAATGTGTTCAAGCTCAACGTGATTGCTGATCACTTTTCTTTTGTCTTCCTTTCAAATCATTTGCAGCAACCACCCGGGCAAAGAGAACACACCCATTTCATCAGGCTCCCAGCCTGGGAAACTGGGACAGTGCTTTCAGCCACTACCTACACAATTTTGTGCATCTTCCTTTCTGGCTATCAAGGCAAGATCAACTGGGACAGAGCAACTGGTGTAAGGAAAATTGCAGTATTAGCATCTTCCTTTCTGGCTATCAAGGCAAGATCAACTGGGACAGAGCAGTAAGGAAAATTGCAGTATTTAAAAAAATACAATAAATCTGCAATCTCTGGATTTTCTTGGAGATATAGAAACTGCTGAACAGCATAAGAAAGTAACACTCCTAGTTTCTGAGTTTTCTCCCACTTGCACTTGACAGCAAAAAAATACACCTCCAAAAAGCCAAGGGCAAAGCAAAAAAAAAAAAAAAAATCGTAGATAACACAGAAAGGGAAAAAAAAAAAAAAAAAAAAAAAAAAAAAAAAAATCATAGATAACACAGGAAAATGGGACTACTGAGACCAATTACGGGCTCTTATTCTATTACAAGTCTAAGTTATACCAAATTTCAGTCAGTTTATGATACAAAAACTTACTTTTCTTTAGCTGCCAGATAAAAGCTTCCTACTCTCATTTTAGTCTGCCAATCATAAGCTCAGTCAAAAAACCCTAACCATTCCAGGAATCAGGACAGTTCATTTTCTATAGTTAGCTTTCTGTTGGATTGTCTATATCAACAAGTATTCTTCTCAGCTTAACCTGTCAAACTTGTATGCTTAGCAGAGCCACTGACTGAAAAGAAGCTGAAGCTGCTGCTTAGGAACATCAGTAGATACAGTAACAGCAGGCATAATTCAAAACAAATTTTCATTTCTTCACACAGGTTTTAACACTTGACCTTTTTATAATTTATGGAGATTGCCAGAACATAAAGATTAGATGGATTCAAATCATGCTCAGGGCTGAGTACTGCAGAATACAATGATGACTTTTAAGTGACACTGGCCTTTCCACCCTTCTTCCATTTCAAATGCCCAATATGCCAGAATAAATGCAAAGATATGAAAATATACTTGAAGTTTCAAGTTGCAAAATCTTTTTTCTCATATACTTTAAGGATTAAAAATATGCTCTGCACACCTCTCTGCTCCAAAGAAAATTCTGCTATGCTGCTCTTCAGCCTAAGGAGCTGCCAGAACAGAAGCTGTCCCATCACAGCTCTCGACTCAAAGTACAGACTCAAACCTTGGCAAAATACAAGGGCAAGAACTGATTTTTTATTAACCTATTTTATGGACTCTCAAGAGGAAAATGAGTCCTGTCAATGGTTCCTCACTGCATGAGACTAATATCTCATCAGAGGACATGGCATTATTTCACTTTTATGTCTGTCCCTCAAGAATTCTCCCTTTGATGAAGTAGTTCAAGGGCAGACATCAAAAAGTCTGTTGTAGCAAGGTACAGCAAATGGATCCAAGCCACATAAGACTTCATAAATAAAAATACACATGATAAAATTCTGCTTGACAAGCATAGCAAATATTTGCATCACTATGGCCCTAGAGGAGGACAGTACCAGGTACTGCTGGTCACTTTCAGACCAACTTGATAGAAGTACAGAGAGAGTACTGCTGCAACTAAGCCACAAAAGATAGAATTTATATTCCAAGTCTCCGAGGTAGCCAACTTTTTTGAAGTCAGATTAAATGAATTACCCTTCTAGACCTAAATAACCTTTTAAATATCTACTATACAACAACATATATAGCACCATGCTTTTTCTTTTACTGTTATTTCAGCTATAAACAAGTTATCTTACAAAAATTAGAGATGACTCCCACTAGAACTGACAGAGGAATAGATGACCACAGCAGATTTGAGTGACGGTCACAGACTCTTCCCAGGCACATTTCAAGACAGGAGTCTGAGGCACACTCAGCACACCTAAAGCTCTAGCTAACAGTATTTACTAGCTGGGTCTGTCAAGCAATTAATCACTCTGAAGAAGAACCTCAGACATCAGTGTCTGATAAAGTGCATTCTGCTTTTTTTTCCCAGGATGCTGGACATGGTTTTCTTCCAAATAACCATGCACCAGGCTGTCAGTCAGACATCCTGTATGTGCCCTTGTATGGATACACCGATTCTCTTACCCTTTAAAGAACCTGCAGGCATCAATAGTAACCAGATCAGGTGGTAGGTGGGGTAAGCAATCATGGGAGAAAAAATGTTTTTGGAATCTGTGTGCTTTGAATGGAACCCCAGGCTTTTCTTCTGAAGGAATTTTTGACCTGTTACACACGTGCAGTGCATTTGTACATACCACTGTTCCATTAAAAATACAGACTTGAGATTTTACTGGTGCTTGCTCTGTTGCCAGCAAGACACACAAACCCACCAATAAAAAAAAAGTTTAAAATGGTGAAAAGAAGACACACTTGAAGGGAAATCTCTTTATAGCTTTCATTTAAAATATAAAATAGGTGAAACTTTAAAAGAAGAACATCCCATTCTGACCAAATTTTAAAATACAGTTTCATGCTAAAAGCAAAAGTCTGGATGTGAGCCTCATGGAAGCTGCCAAGCAATACAGTAAGAAACTAATCTTTCACATTACTCGCATCCGTGTCTTTGCCTCCCTGGCTTACTTGAGTGTTGGCATTTTTACTAGAGTGATCTAAATCCTCAATTTTATTTTCTATTTCCATAGCACTGCTTTTGACAGGACTCCGGGAAGACTCTTCACCTATTTCTGCTTCCATTTTCGTGACTAAATCATGTTGTTTATCTTCCACATCCATTCTTTCCTCTGTTTGCACCAGTCTGTGTTGAACTTCTTCCTCCGTTTTGTTTTCCAATTCCTCCTCTTTCCTCTTTGCTTTAAACACTTCCACTCCCATCATCCTCAGGTAATGAAGTCTCTCATTCTTGGGGACAAAGGCACGCAGTGATGTCTTCCCTTGCCAACCACACAGCACTATAGGACACTGAAGATCATGAGGTTTTCTGCAAACAAATAGTTCAGTCAATTATGAGAAAATTAATCTTCAAAACTTCATTTTACAGCCATACACCAATTCAGTTCTAACACTGAATGCATTTTGTAACTATTCACAGAAGATGAAAGTACATTGTTCTTAACTTCAACACCTACACAGGCACCTGCTTGTCTACAAGCAAACAAGCAAGCCAAAACCCCAGAAATCAATGCTATTAAGTTTCTGCAGCAAGCAAAATAATTTTCTGGCTCTGGGTTGAAAACTAATACAAGGAACAGCAAAAATGGAAGTTTACATTTAGAAAATTCTCAAGAGTTTTGTTCACAGAAGTTATTTTATCCACAAAAGGGAACAATAAAAACTAACTTTTTCCATTCCAAATGCTGGACTTGACAGGGAAACAAACAAATAAATCACATGCAGTGATCTGTTGATCTCTGGCACAACTACCAGCTCTCCTTTATGAAGCTAAATTCTACACTTCTTTTAAGAATTCACAGACAAGACAGCTTCTTTTCCTGTCTTTTTCTGTGTATCCTGTATGGTTTTACTGTTTCCCTCTGCACCTCTATGCCTCTACTTCTGTTTTTGCTGAGTGAAAATAAATTCTTGTCCAGGTCTTAGAAGTGCATAAATGGAAAGCAACACATCTACTTACTCAGGGTCTGGGTCGTACTTCAGAACTATACTTCCCATTGCTAGAGGGAAGAGAGAACAAAAACAAAACAGATGTGTTACTTGGTACAAAGATACAATGAGTGCAATCTGAAAATATTCAAGAAAACAATATTTTAGATGAACCCAGAGCATGACATGGTTAGCAGTTATCCACATCAGTACACTGAACTATAGAAGATACCAGATTTTATTCCTTTTTTTTTTTCAAACCAAAGTATTTACATAGTCACAGATGCGATTGCCAACACTGGCTCCTCCAAAATCCCAAACAAACAAATTAAAATACAAAATCCACAGTGGATTAACTCACTCAGTGAATCTAGCAAGAAACTTTTACTTAATTAAAATGAACA
This sequence comes from Pyrgilauda ruficollis, assembly GCF_017590135.1. Classification (NCBI taxonomy): domain Eukaryota; kingdom Metazoa; phylum Chordata; class Aves; order Passeriformes; family Passeridae; genus Pyrgilauda; species Pyrgilauda ruficollis. Next base: position 4,541,507 of record NW_024525156.1, read on the forward strand.
TAAGAGTGTGCCAGACCAAACTTCAGAACATTTTTTCTTCCCCTTTTGTCTCATGAAACACGGAAGTACAAGGATCAGCAATGAATTGGAAATAAAACAGGAACAAAAGGCAGAAAACCAATTTTCATATCTTTAAGCATCCAGTGTAGAGGAAATTAAAAGTTTATATGAGTAGACATCACTCCCCATATTTAAGAAAATCAAATCTGAGTAACTATGTTTGATACATAAGGTCATGACAAGCAATTGCAGATGACAAACAGTTTCAACTGGAGCATTAGCAAGCAGAAAAACCAGAAGCACATATAAAATCTTTGTTCATCCGATATTTTAAATGCTGCCTCACAGCATTACTCCACAGAAGTCATAAGTCTGGCAACTCTTCTGTTCTCTAAAGCTCAAAACCCTTGGAGGCTGCAATCAGAAAGAAAGGACTACAATTTCTAGCAGCACAATGGATTTAAGTAATGCTTACTTACCTAACAAGTGTATTTAAGATAAATTTAGTCTAAATTTTTGGCAAACACAGTTTATGCTACAGAATTTTATAGCCTTATGTACAAAGAAGAAAAATAATTTTGTGACAGCAAAATTAGCAGGCTTACCCATATCTTTGACTTTCTTCTGTGTTTCACTGCTAAATTTACTTAAGAATGGATTTTCCTGGGTTAGCAGAATTTTGACATCTTCTATGCAGACATTTATAATCCTTGCATGAATGAATGGGTACAGAGTATAAATGCCCTGTTTAAGAAATAAAGACAATTATTTCAAAATTTAACCACTGATTTCTGAAGGAAAAATGTTAAAAACAGTATGCGCTTTACCTAATACCAGAAAAAAAATTTTAAACCATACTGAAAATACAAATTACCATTAATCTGACAAAGTTAATGCCAGCTGTCTTACAGGCTCTCAAGGAAACCAAAGTATCTCCTTTGAGAACACAGTGCTATGCAATTACCTCTTGTGCTAATCTGAATGCACATCCAAACTGTTCACCATCACTGTTGCGAGACCAGACTTTTATCCCTGTGTTGATAACCTGCGAACACGAAAGCCAATAAACATCAGTAGGGGGCATAAACTCTAAATTTCCACTCTGAACTTGTTTTTCCTCAACTCTTCGACTAAAAGTTCATTTGAACTGATTAAATGTGAAAATTCATTCAAGGGAAAAAGGAACTCCTGCTATAAAAATGTGGCGCTCCCTTAACATAAAATGCCTTTCACTCCTTTCCATATTGAAAACTGAACAGTGTGAGGAAGTGGCAGTTTTTAAAAAAGTGCAAGAAACTACTAATATCTAATTTTAATTTTAGTTTGAGTAAGAATTTTCTGTATGATTCTGGGAAAGTCAATCAAGGATGGGATTTCAAAAATGTGCAAGTGAATACTATTTGGACACTACCTATCCTTTGTGGTACTCAAAGCCTCACTGCCTAATGTAAAGCACCAGTTTCTTAAAATTTTGTCAATTATGTAGCCATTTCCTGCATAGGGGATAAAAGAGTAATTGTTTATCCATCTCAAAGATCTGTTGCAAAGACGTACTGAATATCCCCAAAAATTTTCAAGATTTGACTGGATGAGGCCCCAGAAGGTATCTGATCTAGCTTTGAAGTCAGCTCTGTTTGATGCAGGAAGGAAGCTGGACTACCTAACCTCATTCAAACCTAAATTACACAATGACTTTTGAGACAAATCTTTAGCATTTGCAAGACATTTTCCACAGGGAATCATTAAAAAAATTCCCTCTAATTCACAAAAACTACTTATTATCCTATTATCACTCAGCTTAATGAACTTTCAAAATGTTTAATTGTTAAAATCACTTTGAAGCAATGTCCCTATGTAACACAGCCAGTAAATAATTCAGCTGAACTTATCTTTTTGGTTGGCTTTCAAAGCTCTTAATACTTTTATAATTAAAGGGGTGATAAATACAACATCGCAAATGTAAACATGTAAAGTTACCTGAAGACTACATAAAAATGCTGGCACACACATACGAGAGTTATATATTCCCTCTTTCTACTTTTATATATTCCCTCTCTCTACTTTTAAGTGCTCTTTCATCCACCAAAAATGTTTTCATCTCAGAGACTGTTATTTACCTCTCAGAGTCAACTTTTCATCTCTAACACAGGAGGGACAGAGAGGAAAACATTAATCTAGACTTAAAAAAAAAATATAGCCTGTCAGAGGGCTAATCCTCTATGTAAACAGTACACTTGGCAAGTTCAGGAGATACACACTGATGCTTATGAACCATACCTTCATCTTCTCACTATTGTTCAGAAGCACATTCCTTAGCTCCTTAGAAACCATGTACAGCTGCCTCTTTTTTCCTTCTTGAGTTCGAGTCAGTAAATTCATCTTGGGAAATGATGGGTCCAACGCATAAAACTTCCTGTGGCCATAATACTTGTTTTGATTAACTGAGCAATAAAATCACATACTCAAAATGCATGGTTTAGCGCATTTCCTCCAGCTATCTCTGCAAACACTTAGCACTTTGGCTTCAGAACACAAAGATTAGACTTTCTAAGCTGCATGACATCAGAAGAGACAAGCTGTTATAGACACTGAGACACACTGGAAATTTTCCAGTGCAAACTCTAGTTGGCTATTTTCATTTAAGTATTTAAGTGTTGAGGAGAGGGGGCCCTGGTGCAAAGTCAGGCAAAAGCTGTTATGCAAGACCAACGAGACCCAACCTTTGTAATGAACTGAACTTGAACTACCAACATCCCTGAACCAATAGGAATCTTACTGCCAAAACAGACACATCTTTTTTCTTACTGGATAGGAAGGAACAATGGATCATCTTCAGGGAGAAACACAAAGGGGTCTTCTTTAAAACCAAACAACTTCATTTTTTTAGATGGTGGTGGTCTAAAAAAGAAATAACATTGCATTGTCAATTTCACTAAAATTTCACTTGCTTCAAAATCAGTGTATTCAGTTCATTTAGTCAACACTCAGCTTATTCTCTAACAACAGTATGCCAAAGAGAATATTGGCATTTTCTTGTGCTTCACTAACACTACGTACAACTTAACTTGTTAAAATAAGGAAATGAAGCAGTGCTTGGAGACAGAGTTCACAAAAACAAGTAAACAGAGATTTCTGATAGAATGATTGTGAAGGCAATACAGATCTTCCAACTTCTGAAAGTATTTTTTCCCTTAACAGAGAATAAAGTATTAACAGACTTAACAAATGCTAATAAGAAAACTGGTTATTTTCCAAACTTGCCGACGAGACAGAAAACATGGAAATGCAAGACAACTGAATGAATTAATGAATTTTTTTATTGACTTCTAAATTACAAAAGAACTACAGAATACTCAGCAATTGCAGAGCTGTCAGAGGACAAATACTTAAGACATGGACTTACCCGCATACTCCATCCTTTTTACTCTGCTCAGTGTCCAAATTCTGCAATTCTTGCATTTTATTAGACTCTTCATTTTCAGCAAGTGTTGGTTCTTCAATAATACAGTCAGAACCATTACCTGAATTAGCTGCTGTCACTTCAGTGTCTCCTGTTCTTTGTGGTAATTTCTGATGAACCTATTTCAAATTACAGTATTTTCAAAAAAGCAAAAGTAGTATCCAACTTGTAACAGAAGGCACCTATGTTCTCTCTTTGTACGTGCTTAATTCCTGTCAATTTGTATGCAAGTGCTTAAACAGATTCATTCAGGGAGTTAATCTGATTACTAGATCAAGATACCACTATAAATTGCATTTACCTCCAGTACTGATCTGGACAGTTTCATACCAACTGTCCAAGAAAGCTATTTTTGTACCATCTACAAAATCATGTTCAAGCACTCAGAGAAGACTATTTTAAAACAGGATCTGCTGTTTTCCTCCTAACACTCAAAGTGACACATGCATCCTGCTGCTGCACACCTTCTGTAAGAGTGCTACGATGTTTTAACTTAGAACATCATAAACTATTTGGAGGGTGCTTACTTCTGAATAAATGCTTCTTCCCCATTGCCACATACATTTTACTCCTAGTTGTTCTAATGAAGCAAATCAAATAAACACGTAAAAGGGATTCACAACAGAAGTACTCACAGACACGACAATCTAAGAGATCAAATAAATCACATCAACTTAAAACCCTGTTGACAGGATTTTGAAGACAATTGACAACAAATGGATTAAAGTCAGATGGCTGAAGCTGCTGCTCCCAACAGTTTTACATCCATTCCCCGTGCTGCTGATCTGCTAATCTGCTAGTGAATCACTCCTGAGGAACCAGCCACAGAGTGAGATAAACTGACATCAGAATTAGCTTACAACACTGCAGAAAAAAGCTTTTTAGCTGGGGACCACACACAGCTGAAGGAAGTGACAGCTTTAGCTATCCAATATAATCTGCTTCTGTAATTCTTTCAGAGCCTTAATTTTAGGGTCAAGATTTAGCTTGTTATTTTACTACCATTTCAAAATCCCCTTTCTTTGTTTTTTTCTATTTTAAAAGTTTTCATGGTTTTTGTCTTAAGTACTTGATGGATTTAGGAATTTATTTTTAATTGACACACTGAAGGGCAGATACAGAACACAGTATGTCTTCTATTATGTGCAAACTTAAAAAAAATCCTGAAACATCATTAGTAATTTACATTTTAGATAATTTAAAAGACGTTACCTTAGGCTGACGTTTATTCCATGGCATTGGAGACTTTTTTATTAAGACAGCTACAAAGAAGCCACCTGTGTTCTGGTGATGTGGCAATATCCTAAGACTAGAGAGAAAAGAAAAAAGAATGTTGCACATTCATAGCTGCATTCAGAATCACAAAATACTAGAAGGCCCACATTTTTTACTTTCAGGATAAGGTAAGTATTCCTAGTAGGATTGTGCGGATTTATCAAACTAGAAAGAGGATCTAAATAGAGCATTCTGGCAAAATTACTTCCATCAATGAACACATTCATTCACCATTCACATTTGAGCTTTAATGACTCATTTCTAAACAATATTTTTGGAATAGCTGTGGAAAGCCTTTAAAAGCAAGTAAGTCACACTGTCAATATGTTAAAGTTCTACATAATTTTTCAGTAATTTTGACTGTTTATCTCTATTGGATGCAAAGAATTTGACCTTTTCATGTGAGCACTTATTCCTCTTATGCAACTAGCAGTAATTTCCCCTGATTCACTGGAGTTAAAATATTGTGCACTGCCATTACATATGAAGCCATCAAAATACACTCAGACTACACATTCCTAATCTGACCTAATTATAATTTGCCCACAACCATACATGTTACATCAAATCCTCACAGGATCTACTCTGGGAAAACTTACCAGCGCTCCAGATTCATTGCCTTTAGCTTCTCTTCATCTTTCACTGGAAACATAGTAGGACGTATTTGCGTTTGTCTATTTGAAGGCACATCTTTCCACTCCTCAAACCACTGTCCATCTTTCAGCATCACCTTCAAAGGGTTAAATATAAATTCAGTGAAGAATATAGGTCACCATTTTACAAGTTTTAATTAAAATACTTGCAAACCAAGGTTCAGACACCAAATAAAGAAGTAATTTTCTGGTACAGAAAATTAAGTTCTTTAAAGTGTATTGTTTCTTTGTGCATTGTATGTGTGCGCTTCAGAGCAGGAGATTCTTGCCAGCTGCAGCTCTTTGCTCCACTTCATATGCTTCAAAAAAAAAAAAAAAAAAGCATGCAGTCAAAGTGTAGATTGGTGCTGAATCAACTACAAAGATCTCTGTTAACCTGCTAAAACATTGATTGACCAAAATCCAGTGGACGGACAGTGGTGAAATATGTAAGATCAGTGAGACATCAGATTTAAGATACACTACTCCTTTTTTCCCATGAGACTGGCTGTGAAACATTGTGTTAGAGGCAGCTTCCAAGCAGCACACAAGGTGAAAGAGCTACCAGTGGAAGGACAGTGGTGAAATATGTAAGATCAGTGAGACATCAGATTTAAGATACACTACTCCTTTTTTCCCCATGAGACTGGCTGTGAAACACTGTGCTAGAGGCAGCTTCCAAGCAGCATACAAGGTGAAAGAGCTTCTGCAGTCTAGTAAAGATCAGAACTGAAGAATCCCAATGTCATTACCTAAGAAATATGCAAGAGTGCAACACAACAGCTTGGTAGGCAGAAAGCTGCTTGACACAGGCATATACAAGTCACTGACAGATGTGTTTGTGGAGAGTTGCTGAAGAAACGTCCCCATGAATTTTCTAGCATCTGTACCTTTACTTAGAACTCAGAACAAATCTACAGATCTGCTCTAAGACACTGTGTAGACATAACATCACCTCAGTCTGGCTAGGGGTCAAAGCTTTTGATGAACGCTTAAGATACAAGCAGAAGGCTAGAGCCACAACTCTTACAGGCATTCTTTCGGAATGCTCTTCAAGCAAGGATACTAAAGTGAAAAAATAAGTCAGGGAAAACTTGACTTCAGAGCTCTAGATGCCTGGTTTTGGACTGGATGCTAAACTTGTAAGATGGGTCCCAAATGGGGATGCACAATGCAAATGCATAAAATTCATCACTGGAATTAAGGCCCATTTTTGTTGTTAAGGCAACTAAGTAAAGCAGTTGCAGTGATGGCAGCTTCAGGACTGGCAAATATGGTGAAATGGCTTCATGCACCTCACTGTGATTGTCTTGAAAGTTTAATCAAGTGCTCTAGTGGTAACTGAAATGTAACATTTATCTAGACTACAATTTCACTAAGAACTCTGGAATGCAGATTTCAGCATCATGAAGTCTGGCACTTCTCAGACACTGATCCAATCACACCTTGTGTCTTTCTACATTTCCTGAAATAGAAATTACTGTACTTTCAGAATTAGTATTTCAAGTCAAAATATGCTACATTTCATAGTGCTAGATGGAGACAAGACAGACTACACTTTTGAACCGCTCTTCTTTGGAAGTCATGACTCAAGCTTGAGAAAAACCATCAATAGGACTGATAAATAACCAAAGTCTAAAAAAAACTATTTAGGTTTTCCCTAAAAACTGCCAGAAAAACTGCCTATCAGTCTTCTGCTGTTCAGTTTTGGTTTACCAGCCTAACTGGTAAGTTGGTGTGACTGGCAGAATGACAAAGCACCAAAGAACACTCTGAACTCTTCTCTATTGCACATTTTACTGACCACCTGTTAAAGCAGAAGGAAGAGTAAAAGTGTTGCAGGAACAGATGACCAAATCTGGAGTTAAAAAGGTGTCTTCCTTCAAGCCCAAAATAATTCATTGGAGTTCGCTCATCATCCGGCTTAAGGAGGGAGTAATGAATGCTATTTCCAAGCACCCAAGTGTCCCTTGAACAAAACCCTATTTTTGTTTTTGCTGTTTCCAGAGATTTACAGTCAACTCATGTTCAGGAATATCCAATGCAGTCACAGAGCTCCTAGAAAACAAATGCTGCACCAGGAAACAAAAGACTACACAAAGTAAAAATAGCACCAAAGTAAGCAAATACATCCACAGTGACATGCTAGCCAGCGAGGCATGAAAATATACAGTAGCAGCAAATCACGTCTGAAGAAAGCCTAGCAAACTTTCAACACATTTTATCAGACTAGTTTTTAAAACCTGTTAGGGAGATTTACATTTTAACTGCGAACAGAGAAATAGATGCTACAGGGAATAGAATTAGTGATCATTACATAAAAAGGCACTATATATAGTGCCTTTAAGGAGTACCAAGAAAAGGTAAAATTAAGATCACAGAACCACAGTTATGCGTTACATTTATTCTTCAGGTACAAGTGTACAGTGCAAACTTTAGGAACTGTGAGAAGAAAGAAATCAACTTGTTTCTAAACTGCATTTCCAGTGGCAGAACATATAAAAATCTTTATTCCCTACATCTTGTTCATTAGCCTGTACACAGGCATAAACCTACATGGCATTGCAAGAGACTAGTGAGATGGTAAGACAGAGGACCCAATAGCATTGCAAAGGCACACACTCATAACTAAAATTTAATCAGTATCTTTCCCCACTACCAGGATGGCCTTCTACTTTTCCTGACTATACTCTTGACAGGAAACTGAAGCAGCTTTGGGTTTTTTGCCCCTCCCTATTAGTGTGTTTCCAGAACTGAAATCATTTAAGGCCTGGAACAAAATACAGGATTCTATTACTATTCTAGCATTAATCACATCACTGCAGGCTTTAAAGTTTATTTGCAGAAACAGTTTCACAGCTTTTACTTCCAAACGAATAAAACAGACCAGCTGAAGAGTGCAGAATCTAACATCCACGGACCCTGAAGACAGAGATGGATGGCTAACATTAAAAGTGGCTGAAATTATGTTGCCATCTACAGGCCACATACACGCAACAGAATAGGGAATTGTAGCAAGAAAGTATAGGAGACAGAGGAAAGAAACTTAGAAGTAAGGGGACAGCAGATAAGGGGAAAAGAACCTACCCTCGCAAAGACTTTCAGCTTAGCTCTCTCCCCTAAACATCAAATCACTGCCATTAATGAAGCTCACCCTAATTTTGTGAAATGTTACACTTCAGCATGCCCCTAATTTAACACTCTATCACAGACCAAGAACTTTACAAAAATATCAGGTTAAGTACCTTCCATTTTGTAATTCCTGGCATCCTCTTCAAACCTGGTAACTCAGAAGAGACATCAGCAAGTTCTAAGGCACCTGAAATCCCAAGAACATAAATGTTTTCAAAACAGAATTTAAGAGTTATGTTGCCAATTGACTTTTATAAAAAATAGTTTTCCTTAAAGCTTTAAGCCATTTTATGAATAGTACTTTTTAAAACTTTCAAGAAATAAAATGCTATACAACTTCTACCACTTACATTAACAAAGAAGGTGAGAACTGTTAATAATAACTACATAAGATAAAACCATAAAATACCCAAAATATAATGGTTAGATATTTTTGGAGCAGCTGCAGAGAAATACTCTACAGCCTGTATCATTAAACATCAGTGTTTCAAGCAATGGAATCACTGAAGTTCTTATTCTCATTTACTCAGTATTTGGATTTACTACACTGATTAAGTATTTTTCAGGGAATAACTTTTGGTATAACTAAGCCTTCTGAAATGCCTACAATATTCTAATTTCAAGGACTTACAATCTCAATATATTCCAGTGAGAGAGAAAAGATAAATTGTTATTTTTAAAATGGAAAGGAAAATTCCAAACTGTTTAACAGTAACATGACAAAAGACTATGTGCCTAAAATATGTCAAATTACTAAATGAACCATCAACAGGGTATAGCTTAATTTACTGAATAAAATCTTCAAACTGCCCAAAGTCCAGAAGGAATTATATAAAAAATTTACTGCTTAAATAGGTGATCTCCCTAGTAAAGAATAATTTTTAACATTGCTTTTCTGTGATTCTAAATACTTAAGTTATTTAACAGTCAGGTAGGCTTTTCCTCATATTGTACACAATTTAGCAACCTGTTCTACACGACTATAACCATTTACTCTTCCAGTGACAGCTTAAGCAAATCTTTTAAATAAATGAAAAGGAGATACATGAATTCATAGAAAAACTCAAAAATGACATCTCAAATGTGATTACACTTAATGTTTTGCATTCATCCTTTGAATACTCCTGCCTCCCTACAGCATGACTTCAGCTGATGTCTCAAGACTACATCAGACTTATCAGGCACTGAAGAGTCTGTCAGAAGTGCTACAGTTTCCAATAGTTGCTACATGGTACAAAATGGCCTTCTCCCTACTCCTTCATGCCTAAGGGCAAAGCAATCCCTCATCTCCTGCACAGGTCTGCTTCAGCAAGCTAACACTGCTAGAAACTACCAACAAACCTTCTGGACTGACCTGGACTAATTCTTGAGGTACAATGCCCCTTGCAGACCACTGCACTGCCTCTTTACGACTACCTTCTTAAACTACACCTGTGTTCAAGTTCCAAGGGTAACATTAACTTGCTGGGACACATCACAGCCTCCAATTATGCCTCAAAGTACCTCCACTGGGCAGACACTAGATCTGAACATCATAGCCAGTCCTTCCTTTAAAGTATGGAATTTCTCCCAGGTGTTGCAATTGCTGGCCTCCACATCCTACTGCTTTTGTGTTCCTATCTCAACTAGATCTTAATGCTTTCCAATCTTGTCACTGTTAAAATTAATGCTTGCTTACTATGGCCTTCAATAAGCCAAGCATTCTGTAATTTACTGGAAATGTGTCTATGATTACCAAAGAAACTATTTCTAAACAAAAGTGTTCCTTCACAGGATAAGCTGAGTTGGAAGGGACCCACCAAGACCCATCAGGTCCAACTCTGGCCCAGTGCAGGACACCCCAAGAGTCACACCCTGTGCCTGAGAGCACTGTCCAAAAGCTTCTTGAACTCTGTCAGGCTGGCGCTGTGACCACTTTTCTGGGGAGCCTGTTCCAGTGCGCAGACACCCTCTGGGTGAAAAACGTTTGCCTGATATCCAATCTAAACCTCCCCTGACACAACTTTAGGCCATTCCCATGAGTCCTGTCACTGGTCACCTGCCCTTCCTCTTCCCTTCATAAGGAAGTTTCAGACTGCAATGAGGTCTCCCCTCAGTCTCCTCCAGGCTGAACAGAAAAGTTACTCCAGCCACTCATCATCAGGCTTTTCCTGTAGACCCTTTATCATCTTTGTTGCCCTCCTTTGCATGCTCTCTAATAGCTTAATGACTTTCTTATATTGAAGTGATCAAAACTGCACACAGGACATAAGATGAAGCTTCCCCAGTGCACAGAAGAGTGGGAGTAGAAATTACACAGTCAATTCCTAATGAACCTGCAAGCACTTTAGTTAAAGTGCTGTTTCTAAGACAATGAAATTTCATGCATAATTTGGGGCCAGAATAGCTACTGGCACAAAGTAAACATTACACAAAACAGGCTACCAACTTCCAGAGTAAGTGCAGCTCCAGGAGCAATAGAGCTGGTTCTCCTCTGTAAAACCTTAAAAATCTGTGGAACTTTTCATGCCAAATCCAATTAGATGTTTCCAAATTTCAGGTTATTGATTCAGAAAAAAACAGTATACACCAGCTACTAAATGGGCTACTGAACCCTACTATCACAAATGATGCAGTGCAGCTTCCCAGTTCATCTCAGTTTTTCCATCTCTTGTAACTTCAGCCTTCACATGCAAGCCAAAAATGCAAAAAACCCCATGAGTTACAGCACATTAAAAATCCAAGCATGTCAAAATGTGGGGCAAAGGATACTAAAGGTATCAGTGACGCCCACCTGCTGGTGTACAATTACTTCGCTCTAACTGCTTAACTACACTCTGGACTTTTTACTCCTATAGTGCACAGCAGCAATGTTCCACACTGAGTTTCCCAAAGGAATTACAGTTGTCAGACATGGATTCCAACCAGTGAAAGCAGTTAGTGAGAGCCAGATAACAGAGGCTGAATGCCACTGATATGTAGAAATGTCTTCTGTATCATTAACACAACTCTTCAGGTTTTGTATTTGCAGCTGATTCACTCTCTTTTAAGATGACTGCTCATAGCAACATTAATGAAATCCTATTAGTACGAAAAGATTTCCATAGTTGTGCAAACTAGCAGCATATTACCCACACTAAGGTTATCACTAGTACCATCATACACATAGCCTTTTTTGGGCTGAGGGGAAAAAAAATAAAAACGAAAGAGTTTCCCATTCTGTTCAAGCTCATTTTCTCACCTTGACTCTTTTCCAGCAGAGATGCAATCACAGCTTCATTTTCGATGGGATTCAAGGAACACGTGGAGTACACCATTCTCCCGCCTTCTGCCAGCTGTTCAACACCACGGGTTGCAATTCTCAACTGCAATCTAACAGAACATGCTTGATCTAGCCAGCTATCATTCAGGAACCCACAAAAAGCTTTACTGCAGACACACAGCTCTCCATGGACTAAGCCAGCACTTGGGGAGTTCTACAGCTGTCAGCAGTACACAAATTATAGTCACTGTTGAACTAATTCAGCTTAGTGCAGTCTGTACTGCAGACACACTCACAACAACACCTATTAAATTAAAGCAACAATGAGGTCAAACATTAACACAGCATAACTTTGAACATAACATTCTCTATGTTGTTCTTTCTAGTGCACAATCAGTTTTATTATGAAGTACTCTAGAAAAATAACACCCGAAAATATGACTCTTCTCAGAAATCAGTTAAAACAAGGAGTAATCTGACTATTACAAATATTATGGACAACATAGCTTAACTAGCAGTGGCCTTCTGAGAAAGGTATGACTGAGCTGGACCATGAGTTTAGACCCTACCTTCATACTTCCAACTAAAATCAAACCTTCAATAATGAATGAGTTGCCAAGAAGTCACAGGTCAGCTGAGTCACAGTAACCAACAGTATCTCCAGCTTGTTAAAAATACACAGTAAAATGTTCTGAGTTTGTTTTCAGTTACTACATTTTACCATGTGCCTGCACTAGGCTAAGTACTTATTCACCATCAGTTTACATACATCCATCACAGGTAACTGAAACCATTTGTATATGATCTCTAGAATCCTAAAGACTTTAAAATAGCACTAATAAATTTTACAACTTACTGTATTTTCCAGCAGTATTTTACCTGCCTAAATGCTAAGCATCCCAACCAAGTGATTTATTCCATTTTATTAGCTATCCTGTCTAAATAAATTCAATAAATAATTCTATGACAGATATTCATAACAGTACAAGCAATTTAGATTCACATGCTTCCCTCCTCACATCTGAAACCCTACACTTCTTCTCAATAGCACCAAGCTCTTGATTTGAGAGAAAAATTACTCTTCCTAGTCTCTGCTTGATCATATATTAACATGTGAATGTACGCAGATGTTAAAGATACAGAAAAAGGAGAGAAAAATGAAAGAAGTGCAAATGTGCAAATAGCATTTTTACCCATGGAGCTGCAAACTGTTTTGTGTTGTCCACTTCTTCCACACATCAATGTTTTTCCTCATGGTCCCATCTCCGCTGCAACAGAGGTTGAACAGATTTGTATTATTTGTCTTTAAGACTCTTTCCATATCAAAATCATTTACAGCAGCACAAAAATACCAGTCCCTCTCCCTTGTAACTAGTTCTCCTACACTGTTCTGTTTCTTTACTCTCTTTGTATTTCAGTGTCCTGAACATAAGGTCAAAACTTGAAGCCCTTCAACTGATCAAATTAAAGGACCACATGGAATGAAAAAATTCACCTCGATTCTGTATCCCCACACTTAAAAAAGGCATTCCAAACTATAAATCCTAACTCACTAACCTACTCAAGTTTACATGCAAGGTACCTGCAGGGGACATCACATAAAATCCTATCATAGAAGAGGATCTCTTTTCTTCCATCAACATCTATTTGAAGGTTAGGAATGCTGGAGGCATCATGATTTACCACCATGATGCATGGACTGTTTAATCTCTTAGCCTGATGAACCAGCAAATAGCAGCGCTTGTTGTCGACATCATTGGCAATTACAAAACCACCTGGGAACATCAAATAGTGAGACAATGCTTTATTATTCAACAGACAAATAATTTTACATAGTTTATTACCTTATCTCTGAAAGAGATAAGGTAAACCTTTCACTAGAGATTTTTACTTATAAGACTGCTCATGAATAGGGCAGCCCTTACTGTGCATAAAACAAAGCATATTGCAGGTTAACTGATGTGTCATAGTCTCAAGAGTTTTAGCTCCCATCCTGTGGCAGTAAGACACAGCCAAGGGCCCTTCAACTTTTCAAAGGAAAACCTCTAAAATAGAAAACACCCCCACTGCCACCAAAGACAATCTCTGCATCAGCGAAATTTCAGTACAATACAGAAAGAATCCACACATTCTCTACAACTTTACAGTGTTAAGGGGCAGTATTTTCTGTGAGCATCTAACCAAAAATAAAGATTCTGAAGCTTACAAAAATGATAAATATGACAATTTCTTCAAGTCGAAAGCAGCTTAATCCAGTGTTTGCAGGATACCACACAGCACAGAGGCTCATGGGCTGCCATCTACTTAAGTAAACCTGATTTATATACACAAATTAGGCTCTAATCACGTGTACTGTAATCTGAACTGAAAAGATACATATAATTCATGTCGGTTTTTCAAGCAAAGAAAGCCCGTGAAGTTTCAAACAGGTACCTTTAATCTCATAACAACCCCTTGGGGAATTCACTGTGTAGTTAAATGCAGTTACTCATCTGTGACATTAAAAACAATCTACTACAAGAAAAAGCAGAAATTCCAAGTCACAACATTTTAGTTTTCCAGACTTACTGGGAAAGGGAACATTCATGTCTGCATGCAACATTTCAATGAGCTGTGCAGTCTTAGATCCAGGAGCAGCACACATATCTAGAATCTACAAACAAGAAAATTTTTTAAATTCCTGCCTTCCACTTTTTCAGTACTTGAAAAATTTACTATGTTCTTGTTTAAATTAGGTATTTTTGAATATGTAGAATTATGACTGTTCTGAACACCAATTTGAAAAGAAAAAAGTACAATCCTGTTCTTTGTATGATTTACCTTCAAAGGTTGAAAATATAAAAAACTAGTTTGTAGGGAACAAAAACATCAGCTGAAATAAGATTTGAAACAGGAACCCAAATACAGATTTGGGGATATGATCTTTCTATCAGTTCAAAAAAATTCCAGCTGAAGTTATCTGCAACTTTACATATATACACATATACTGAAGAAAAAGTTACATTCAAGAGCAAATAGTACTTTTCTTCAAACTATTAATAAATTAATCAGAGACAGTAGTTTATATAGATTTTATAAAAATGAATTGTTGTCCCTCCCTACACACTGACATTTCAATGTACAAAATCAGGGCAGTATAGGTCTCCTGCTTCTTTACCTTGGAAAAAGCACTTGGGAAGTGTTTGAACTGCCCCGAGGCAGCTGAACATAACAGCAGAGACACCAACATCTGAATTCTAGTGTATTTCTCCCTCCTAATGAATGTGATGGAGTGATGGAGTCATTGGTAGAGTCACTTTCACATCAGAGCAACTGACATCTCAATCTGCTCTCTTAAGCAAGGAAGTTTAGTCTTTCCTCTTGCCTAGTTACAGATCTTCAGAAACATAAGTCTATCTCCTGGACCTTTGGCTCCAGTAAAAATCAGCTGAGATCGTGCAACAGGATAAAGGATGGGAACGATCTGCTCAGATCCTCATGCAAGCCCCCGCAAAACCAAGACTAAACCTGGAGACAGCTCCCAGAGAAACACAGAGAGCTCCAGGGAAAGTGTGCTAATTGCTGCCGTGCGTGCAGCAGTGCTAACACATCACGGAACACACCCTGCAAGACAGTATCAGATCTGCTGTTTAAATTAGGAGATGTCATGCTACTGTTTTCTGCTTCTGCAGATAATGCAAAAGATGATAAAGAATATACAAGGCTAAACACATGCTAAAACTATCCAGCTAACTGATGGTGGGGGAAAACTAAATGGGAAAAAAAAAGATTAAAAATGAACACAGCTATGGGAACATCTGACAATCATCAATTTTATCCTTTTTATCCTTATCCTTGCAGAAAATGGAATCAGCATGTTACGTGTAATACATACAGAACATGCTGGTTAAGCAAAAGTAACCTGCAATTCTGGTCCTAACAAGCAGCTCCTAAGTAAGGCACTAAGGACCATGAAAGGCCCTAAATGACAAGTCAGGGCATCATTATGTCATTAAACATTTGCTGGTTTGGCACAAGAGAGGATAAAGAACCTATTCTTAGTCTGATTTATGAAATCATACACACATTTCTGGAAAATGCTGCAATACTCACCCAAATTAAACATTCAGTGTAAAGCCTATATACTGCTAGCTTATCATATACACTGTAAGGTGTGTGCAAAAATATCCCCACAATTTGTGTTTTACATTAAGATGAATGTGTTCACCACCTGTTCAGTTGCAGACAGAAATCAAAATACACCTGTGACAAATCAGGACTGAGACTTTCAATTTACTATTCACTTAAAAGAGATGAGAAGACCTTGCTTCATATAAAACAGCCATAGCTGTCATACACTGGGTTGGGGTGAAACTAGGAGAAAAAAAGGTGGAAAGTTATGGATGGTAAGTACTGTTAATATAAAAACAACTGTGTACCAACTAGTCTTTAAAACACATGTTAGAAGTTTGATAAACATAAAAATTTAAGATACAGCATGAAAATTTAAGAAAGAAGAACACAACATGGCTGCTGGAGATAGCAAGACAACTAGCTCATTAATTTAACAGATTAAGAGAGTAAGGCCACCTGACAGATTCAGTCTGCAAACAAGCACAGAGTATAAAAACATCACAAAGTTAAAACAGGAAGTTTGCTACCAGATATCCTCATTCCTATGGCATGCCCTAAGAAAATACCGTAGGCATTCCTTACACACTTCAGTTAAAGTTAGCACTCTATAGTGTTTAGCCACCACCAACAGCATGTTTCAGCTCACCCAAAATATTTCATCTAACAGATTATTTATAGAGTAGAATTTTTCAGCTCCTACAAAAGGCATAGAGGAGTGAAATCTATGAGGTAGGGAATATTATCACCTGCATCTTAAAAACTACATCTGTTCACAGTGTGATGAAGAGAGGAAGTTAAAAACAGTTACTTTACTTTAAAAGCAGGTTGTAACAAGAATACATAACTGAGATGCAGCTAAACACATTTACACTTTGAAAATAAGACTGTGCAACTGCCTAAAATCAAAGTGTTTCTTGCAGGTATTATAAACAGCTGGAAAAGCAGATGTTCCTCTGGTAGTGTTTTTGTGACCTCAACATCAGCTGGGTGTTGCTGTTGATGTGCAGAAAGCATAAAATGAACCAACACAAAACAGAACTGAGTATCAGCCCTGATACTGCTCTTGTGATTTATAGCTCAATTAAGCTGATTTCAGGGAACAAACTTTAGCACACGTTGTATTCTAGACTCACCTTATGATGAGGGCTAACATTAAGCAGCAGAGGTGGGATCATACTAACAGCCTCCTGACGACTGATGTTTCCCTTGAAAGGAAAAAAGAAATTAAATTTATTTTTATTCCATGAAAGAATGCATTTCTTTTGCAATAAAACTTTTACATTGCTACATAATAAAATAAGAAAGCAGTCAAAAACACACTACTATGAACTTAGGACTAAATTCTGTTAGAATTTAACAAAAATATCACAGTATTTCACCCAACTGTAATTTCTAATAATTGTGTATTTACTCCAATTGTATTAATTCTGCAGTTTCCGCTCAAAAGAGAGGAGAAACTGACTCCAACCAAGTGACAAACATCCATCACTTAAGTGTTAAGTGTTGTCATGCCCATGCTGCACTTTTTACCAGGTTTAAACATTTGGTTTCTAACAGCAAATGATTATTTTACAGGGACTCATTTTAACATCCCCAGCAACAACAAAAAAATGCAATTAGTTCAGGCACATATTTGTAGCTGCAGTTATGCACCAGAATCATTGGATGCATCACTGTCAACTGCACCATAAAATCCAGATTCTTCTGGGCTTTTGAGAGAAAAGGTAGAGTCTCCATCTTTCACAATATATTTCAATAAAGCATTGCTCAGAATATGCCAGAAAAAAATCAATATCTATCCAAAACTTACACATTCTGTCTCGCTAACCAGAAACTGATGAAACTTTTCCAGTTGCGGGGACTTGCGTAAGATTTTTCTACTCAAATTAGTGTGCCAGGCCAACTCTTCAGGATACCTGGTGGAAAAGAGACAGGAAAAGAACAGAGGCAGAAGAAAGACACCGATGAGCCAGGCTGGTTGCCGGGAACACGCAGAATGCCTAATCTCGCCTCCAAATCACTCACCAGCTCAGCGACTGCGGCATCTCGACTTTTTGGCCGTCCACCTCCAGGTCCTGCAGCTCTCGGAAGTACTTTTCCTTCAAGCAGTGGAGAATCTCTCTGGCGTGGCTGCATGCGAGAGACACCCGGAGGGACACCGGATGGAGAATCACAGAGTGGTTCGGGTTGGAAGGAGCCCTAAGGACGGCGCAGTTCCACGCCCCTGCCGTGGCTGGGACACCTCCCCCCGCTCCAGGCGGCTCTGGCAGCGCAGTCCGGAGCCCCCGGCCCGTACCTGCGGTAGCCGGTGATGCGCAGCGTGGCGGGCAGCGGCTCCCGCAGCGCCGCCATGAACGCGTCCCACTCTCCGGCGGGCACGATGCCCAGCTCCCGGTAGTACCGCTCGAACAGCTCATTCTCCTTCACGATCTCGGGGTAGCCGCCGGCCCAGCCCTGAAGAAAAGCACCGCCGCCGTCAGCCCGACGGCCCCGGCGCTCCCCGCCCCGCTTCACCTCCCCCGGCCCGGTTCTCACCGCCTGGTCCCCGCCGCCGCCCCGCTCCTGCCGCTGCTGCTGCTGCCGCCGGCGGTCCCGAGCCCTGCGGCCCATGGCAGCCAGGCGGCGGCCGAGCCGCGCCACCAGCCCCGCCGTGAGGAAGAGCGGCCGCTCCCGCTCCGCTCCCGACCGGCCGGAGGGACCGCGCGGCTGCCGCGTGCTCCCGGCGCGCAGGCGCGGACCCGCCTTTTCCCGGCGCTGCTTCCCGGCGGAACTTCCCGAGCGCCGGGCCCGGCCCGGCCCAGCCCCGCCCCACCCACAACGGGCGGGGCGGCGGCGGGCACGCCCCCGGCGGCCACTGGCGGTGCCAGATGAAGCGAGGCGGCGGAGCGCGATGGGGTTTGCCGGCGATGGCGGCGTGTGCGCGCTGTGGCGCCGGGCCGAGGGCCCCGAGGAGCGGCGGCTGATGGAGCTCTTCTCCTACGGGCTGATGGCGCTGGGCGCCGCCTCCGCCCTGCTGCTCTGCTTCATCCCCATGCCCTACGGCCGGTACTCCTCGCGGCGCTTCGGCTGGCTGCTGCCCGCCCGCCCCGCCTGGGCGCTGCAGGAGCTGCCCTCCCTCCTCGTCCCGCTCGGGCTCGCCGCCTGTGGCGGGGCGGTCGCGGCCGCCCGGCCCAACCGCGTGCTGCTGGGCTGCTTCCTCCTGCACTACGCGCACAGGTGCGGGGTCGGGTGGGCGGCGCTGCCCGCGGGCACCGGCGGGGCCGGGGCGGATGGCGGGGACTCGTGCCGTGCTGGGGGCAGGAGAAGGGATCGGTCTTCACAGAGATACCTGCTTGCTGCTTCCCGACCGAAGGGGTTCAGGTTCTGTTAATGAGCGTTTGTTACTTAACATAGTAGTCACTGACGTCTCTTCTGCTTCGCTGCAGAAGATGTGCCCTGTGTTGTTACGGTAGCCGGGTGAATGGCCGTGGCGATGCGGTGCAGGCTGCCTTGTGGGCGCAGTGCACTGTGATGCTCCGGCGTGCAAACGGAGCGCCGGGCGCTCCCGCAGCGCGCCGCTCCATCCCTGTGCTCCTGCTGCTGCTGCTGTGACTCCCGCTTCAGCAGTGGATTGACCAGACCGTCTTAAGGTCACTGTGTTACAAGAAGGAAAGTTCAGCACCGTGTACTGATATAATCTTGATGTTGCTAAACAATTGCTGTTTTCTAATTATATTGTTTAACATTGTCTTTCAACATAGCGTTCGTTGCAGGAGTTGGACTGGATGAGCCCTGTGTGTTTCCTCCAGCTCAGCATATTCAATGATTCATTAAAATACTGGCAAAGCTGAGGCTGAGTGCCCTATGTTGTCAGGTAGTCGAGAGTATTCAGGCATTTTTTAAAAATACTTAGAGAAGGCAGCTTAGTTGGAGCCCAGGGGCGATCTTGCTGTTCCCTTCAAGTTATGGACAGTAGCTACTTGTCATACTCCACACGTAAATTTGCCACCAAGACAGGAGGGTTAGATTTGTCAGGTTTGTTTTAAGCCCCTTGTGTGGCTGATGTGTTATTTTCTGGTACATATTGAGAAAAGCTCTTGCTTTTGATCAAGAGTATTTGACAGCCTTGCAGTGGGAAGGTATAAGACATATGGTTTGCCTGGAGGCTGCCTTTGAAAACCTACAATTGTGTCTTTGCTCCCCCTTTTTCGATTCTTAGGCGTAAATACATAAGTTTTTACATAGGATCTTAACTCATCCTTGATGTCTGGGAATTACTGGGAATGTGAGGAAATGATTTGTACAAAAAGATGAGCTATGCTGCAGTTTCTTTTTTTCCAGTTGCTTATTGCTATTGCCAAACCCAAGGGACTCTTCTGTAGGTAAACGCAGACTGGAAGAGACCTCTGTTATCTAGTTCTGTTTGTTGTAGCATTGCATGCTTTAAATAATCCTGTAACAAAATTATTACTCTTTTTTGAAAGCTGTTAGGGTTGTACTTCCTTTGGAAAGGTTATTTTGAAGTAGTGGTCCTTGGGTAGGTGGAAAACACGTGAAGAATGCTCAGGCTTCAGTGATCCTGCTTCTGTATTATAGATCATAATTAAATCAATAGACAATTGGGAGTTGGCTAGTTCCACAAGAAAGAGCACAGGAGCATTCACCTGCTCTTCTTGTTTGGAGCTAGTTTGTTTACTTGCATAATCCCCCAGGAAAAGCAATCAAGATTCCTTTCCCAAATGGGATGGCAATTGTGGGTTTGTCAAGTCTTTAGAGGTGTCATAGAGTAGACCAAAACTGTCAAGGTGAAGCAATTAATGTTTTGGCTTACAGGGTAGGGAGGAAACTGAGGTCAGTTAATTTAAAGGGGATTGACTTTCCCCCTGAAAATGCTGGGGGAATTTAGTGGAGGGTCTTGTTTCCTAGCTCATCTCAGAAAGCTTGATACAACTGAGGGTTTAGGAACAAAAATGGACTGTGCTTAATATCAGTTGTCTTTATTCCTGTCATCAAAGTAATTGCTTTGGATGCAAAGTTCAAAATTTCTGCCATACGGTAGAGAGGACTGGTCTTGTAATTCCAACTAGGAAAAAAAAAATGTTTTAGATGTTAAAGCAAGTGCAGCTATCCTTTCAAACAGACACCAAGGGCTGGTGCTGAGAATTTGTAAAGTAGGGTAGCGTGGACAGTGTTTGGACTTCAAAACTGTCTTTTTTTTGTGGTTAATACAATACAATTTCTTTTCTTTGTTCACTACAGGGCGCTCATCTTTCCTCTTCTGATCCGTGAAGGAAAACCAACGCCGTTTTTCACTTTTGTGTTAGCGCTTCTGTTCTGTGTTTTCAATGGGTACTTGCAGGGCCGAAGCTTAACCACCTATGCAACCTACCCTCCAGGCTGGCTGGGCGACTCACGCTTCATTACAGGTGAGTTAAATCATGCTATGAGAACACCAGGTGTAATTTTCCTCTGCCTTCATAGCTCTTAATTTTTTATTGTGATTTTATAGTATCTTCAATGCTGTTTTATAAGTCTTCTCATAATTTTCTCATTGGTGTAGCTGGAGGCCTTTTAACCTTTTTTTAACCTGTGAACTGACTCTTCTTTCTGCAGTGTTAGATGATCTGATTGTCATCTTTACTCTCTAATAGCCAAGTGAATCCAGGTCATGTATTTTTTTTTTTCTTGTAGAAGCTTGAAACCCTACCTGGAACCAGCAGCATGCAGGTTTAGAAGAAGCCAAGCTTTTTTGTCTAACATGTAGATTAAACTGAAGTAACGAATTCATGGCGTAAAAAATCTAGCAAGGGTAGCTGCTAACCACTGACATACCATGGCAAATGCTTCAAGTCCTTGGTGTCAGGATATCTACACTGGATACACACACAGTGCCAATCCAGCTGCCCTTGTAATTGGGGGGTGACTTTGTCAAATGACAAACTGGCCACACAAGGAAGGGGTGGAGGGGTTGATCATTCACTCCCAATTGGGAAGTGAGGTTACAATTATACTTGAAGCCAGGGATATGATTAAAAACCTAAGGTGTTTAGCGACCAAGTATTTTATTTACTCAATTTTTTTGTTTCCTAGACATCTACTTTTGCCTACTGTCAAAATGATAGTATCATTTCCCAATGAAGTCTTTACAGAAAGATAATTTTCATCGAAGATAGACCACAATATTTTGCCTCATCAGTCAAAGGCAGAGTAGTGGACTGTGTAGATCCTTGATCTGAGTCAGTACCCTCCTTTTTGTTATTCTGTGGCCAGAGCAAGTTAGTGTTTCTCCTTTATTTCTCAAGCCTTTTACAACAACAACAACAAAAAAAAAGGCAATTTTTTTGTCTTTATTCTAGTGTTATTTTGGATGACAATAGAGGACAACTGTGCTGCGTGCTGTCATGAATATAAGGTTGAAGAAATTTCAATATAGGTAGATTCTCTTGCCAAGATTAGGAGGCAGTTCTGTTTGTCTGCTAAAAATTGAGAAACTGAGGTACAAGGGAAAGACTTCAGAGGACACTAGACTATATTTGAAATTTTCTTGGTCATTTAAAATTTCCATTTTCCTTAAACCAGGATCCAGAAAAAAAAAATTAAAAGACTATTGAAGACTGAATCCAGGCAGGCTTTTTTTTCAGTACCTTAGTTGAAAGATATCTCAATACAGGGCTGTGAATGAATCATTATTAAGGAGCCATAAATCAGTTCCTCCTTACTCAAATATCTTTTAAAAAAATCAAGTTAATAACACTTGTTGCTCAAGTTTCCTTGGGTTCTTTTGGGTGGGTTTTTTGGTTTTTTTTTTTAATTTTCAAGGATTTCTGAAAGATTCAAATGTATAAATGACAATTCATCTGCCTTCAATTATGAATACTTCTGTGCATGAATTAGTTTGGTTTGTGTTTGTGGTTTTGTTTGTTTGCTTTTTTTCCAAATAATACCAGTTTGAAATACATGCTTATTTATATTTCTAGTACCACTAAACATAAGTGAAGTGTTGCTCTGGTGACTATTGTTAGTCAATATAGTGCTTTAAAAAGTTATCCTGAAAATTAAGGAGGTGAAGATTCCTGGTGTACATATCAACCACTTTAACAGTGTGACCACTGCTGATTTTTTAAGATTGTAATTCCAACAAATCTTGAGATAAAATTTGGCATGCCCATTAAACAGCTAAACTGAAGACTTTATTTTTCTTTTTTTTATTCCTGTAATTAGAATATCTTTTGGAATTTTTTTGTTTTGTAGTTCATACCAACATAATTGGATCTTAGCAATTTATAATTGCTATTTGGTGTTCATCCCAGCTGGGAACCTCCAAATACCTGCAGTTTATGCTTATGGCTTTGGTCAAAGCTAATGCCAAAATGAAGCATTGTACACTCAGTACTCCCTGAACAACTGGACTGTTATGTTCTAGTACTTAAAAAATATCTGACAATGTCTTTAAGTTTCTGTTTAAAATTACTAAAAAAAATTACTAGAATATTAGAAAATAACTATAGCAAGAAAGCATGTTTCCTGGTAATTAATAGGATATTTCTTAAGCTGTATGAAATTAAATGTGGAAGATAAATTAATGTCTACAAGTAGCAGCCAACCAAGGTTCAAAATCTGGAAGCTGAAATGAGAAATTTCCAGTGAGTACAGAAGTTTGGAGAAGTCAGGCTGATTAACTGTCATGGTGAGAAGTTTCAGACAAGTGGAACCTGTGAAACCTTATTGTATGGTTTGTCTGTTTTGGGGAACACAATAACTTATGTCTACAGCAGCAACTTATTTGGAGCAGGAATGTTGTTTTAATGTCATTTTCTCATGGTTTCTCTGGACTGTGTTGGTTTAGTTCAGAGCAGTGAACTTACGTGTTTTCAGAGGAAACAGGAATGTTCTGCTTCAAATGCAGAACCATGAGCTTGCAAACAAAGTCATAATCTTTCACCATGAACCTTACACCTGTATGCCAATAAAGATCTTGTGAACTTACCAAGAGAGCTGGTGATACCCTGAAGTGGTGACTGCAACAAACAGGACACCAACACCTCTGCGCCTCACTCTTGTGTCCTTTCTTAATCTATCTGCACTTTTAGATGGAAACTCCTTTCTTCCTTTGCTTGCTTTAGCTTCTTCAAAACCTTTGCAGTATGCCATGTCTTTTCTTGCTCCTTTAAGTCCCTACTCAACTGCTTCCTTCGAGTGTTGATGGCTAACTGTTTTGTGCATCAAAACACTTCTTTAGTAGCAGCTCTGCAAAGCAGAACAGCACCTGTAACTCACAAGGTGCAGGTTACAGAACATCAGCACCTCAACTGTTGCATGAAGCTTTTTATCTGGCAACCAGGTAATTAAGCACACATGTCACCTCTGCTCTCTTCACACATCAAACCTGAAGAGTGTGTATGCACTGTCCAAAGCTGGATATAATCTTGTAGGCAAGGGATGTGGGTTACCAGTGTCTCTCCAAATATTGATAGGTATCTGGATGCTGCAGATTATTGTGTCTTGTTGGAAAAACTAATCACAGCATCTGAGATGAGGCACTGGTTAACCTCAAAACACAGACCTTATCTGTTCTTTATCAGCAGGGAATGGTGCCTCCAAGGGAAAACAACATAGGTAACATGTTGCCAAGGGATAAAAATACTGAATTTTAGTCCTAAATTCCTTTTGATTTATCCCACCCTCATGGCAACATAAGTATGCAGAATGTGACAACAATCTCAGTTTCTGTGAAAGGCTGTAATAAATGGCTAAACCATTTTGCTGAATGGCACGAGTAAATGGTACGTTAACTCCTTCACAGTTGTATTCCTTTTATTGCACAGAAGTCTGTTGGGTAGATTCTGATATGCTATCAGTAAAATAGTCAAAGGAGAGTGGGGCGAAGATTGTCCCTCTGGGAAGATTAAAAATGGTTGTTGCTTTCAGTGTGTAAAATTTTAGCGTATTTGTTTTTCTGTGTTGAAGTTAGGGAAACATACACATTACATCTGCATCTATGCACATACATACATTTATATAAGTCTACCAACATAAGAAGTATGTTCATTTTTACAGTGCTATTTCCCAGCTAGGGAAGTGTTGATACTGTGAGCTCTGCTGATTGAAGAGCACAGTGTGGGACTGGGACTGTGCAGGATGTCACCAGAACTGTTTATGCTGCTTACCTTACTACTGCCTTGAGACAATATGCCTAATATAATATCAGACTGCAGTTTCTTTTCTGAACAAACACAATGCCCTAAATATAGTATTTTCAATATTTCTCTTCAGGTTTTTTAGGATGGTTGATTGGTATGGCCATCAATATTCATTCTGATCATATTCTCAGAAATCTGAGAAAACCAGGGGAAACTGGTTACAAGATACCAAGAGGTAAGTAAAATGGTACAGAAATTAATACAACAAAAGGAAGTATCTCTCATATAAGAAGAGGTGGAGAGAGCTTGGACTCTTTAGACTGGAAAAGAGAAGGCTCAGGGAGATCTTACCAAAGTTTATATATTATGAAGAAGAGAGAACCAGGCTCTCCTTAGTGGTGAGACGGGACCAGAGGCAGTGGACACAAAATTCAAGCACATGAAATTATATCTGAATTTTTTTTTTTTTTTTTTTTTTTTTTTGGCTGGGAGGATGGTCAAACACACAGGTGGTTGCTCAGAGATTGGAGGGAGACTCAAAACCAGACTGGGCATAGTCCTGAACAACCTGTTCTGGCTGACCCTGCTTCAACAGTGGAGGTTGAACAAGATTATCTCAAGAGATCCCTTCCAGTCTAAAATGATTCTGTGTGAAAATGGCCTTCTAAAGCTTGGTGTATTTTAGAGGAGATAGCAATTTATTATATAAGAGGCAACTGGAAATAGCATTTTGTTTTCTACCACAGGAAGTGATTTTATAGTTTGGAAAACATTTTTTTTTCCTCTTAAGCCAAGTATTGTAAGGAATCTGTTTCATTATATCACTTGGCTTGTGCAAATCTTTGGGTTTCTTGACCAACATTGGCTATATTTTTTAAAAGGAGTAAAATTGTAAGAGCATTGCCCAACTTTCAGCAGGTGGGTGGAAAAGAAAGACCTAAATTATTCACTTAGTGTGGGGGCAGCAGGGGAATGAAGAAAGCACTTGGCATGTGACCCATCTCATGTCTGATATAAGAGGGAGGTTCCTAAAGTAATTGGAGAACAACAATTTTGAAAAGGGAGACACAGGGAAAAGAGGACAGAAGTCCAAATGAATTTGGCATTGGAAGTTCTGGCCTTCATGGAAAAATGGAGAATATGAAAGGCTTTCTTATGGAGCCTATACTGAAATGTTACGGTTTATTATCACTTTTGGGAACAGGCACACATCTGGGTACGTTTTACACTCACTGAGAGCAGAAAGATAATACTACCTCTGAATTCTGTTATCTTGCTACATTTTTTTTTAAGTTGTTGCTTTTTCTTGGTTGTTAATTTTTTTAAATAAAACTGTAGTAACTAAGATATATAAGGTATGTTATTTTTCACTAAGAAGGTGAAAATAATTGTAATTTTACTAGATGTAAATTGATGTGCTCATGTGAAAAGTTAATATGAACATACTATAGTGTGTTGAGTGTACAAAAAGGTTCTGAAGGAAATGTTATTTGCTGTAAGATCAGGAGGAGCTGGTCTTTTTGATGTTGTTTATCCAGTTTAAGTCAGAATGTCACTTTTCTTTTGTCACAAAAGTAGTGTAATTAGAGCAACGTCAAAACATGTCCTTTATTACATTTGCCAAATACTTGTTTGTTTAGTCCCACTGGTAAAGCAAATACTGAGATGTTATCCATTTGTGCACCAACTTTGGAATTAGGGTGAAATTCTTAATTTATAAAATTCCCAGAAGCTGAGTACTAATTGTTTATGCACAATTGTCTACAATCGAGTTAACACAGATTGCCAAATTTTCACTGAGTGTAGAGGCTGAAACAGCAGATCTGATGAGGAATGGGAACAAAAGTTCAATAACTTTGTAAGCTAGAGAATAAATTTGGAACTTTACTTCATAATAATAATATTGTTCATAATTCACTTTTTTTCTAAAGTACTTAAAGAAATAAAAATTTGTAGGATAACTAACCCTATGAGTATTTTTCTGGGACTCAAGGGGAGTATGTCTTCTATTTCTACATATTTTTAAAAAGTTTTAGTGTATGATCAAAGAACATGTCATTAAGTAATTATTCACAAAGGCATGTACTTGCTTCTGATGCTAGTAAATCTGCTTTTCTTTATTTAAAGAGGAAAAGAGGAGCTACAAAAGGTCTGTTGTAGAATGAGGTCTGAAGTGTACATAGTTCTTCATAGTACAGCTTGAACTGAAAAGCAGTCTCCACTGCCTTTAAAGATCAAATAGACACTGGTGATATAGCTCCTTGGTGTACAGGAAAGGTAACATTGAACATCTTTACTATGGTATTTTGACGTAACTGTCCTGCTTTCAGGAGGAATGTTTGAATATGTCAGTGGAGCCAACTTTTTTGGAGAGATCCTGGAATGGTTTGGGTTTGCCCTTGCCTGCTGCACCATTGAAAGCTTTGCATTTGCGTTGTGTACTCTCTTCATCCTGGGTTCAAGGGCAAGACAACACCACAAGTAAGTGTTCCTGCCTTGTCAGTTCTGTTGTCTCTATACCACGCTGCATTTCCATTTCACAAATTATACCTCATCCTACAGGGATGTTGCAGAGCAAGTCTTGTGAAAGAGACTGCTCCTGTAGGGCAGAATATGATAGAGAATACTCTGAGAAGATTAAGTACTGCAGAATTTCAGCAGAAAAGTACAGAGGATAAACACAGTACAAGAAGGTGGTCAAAATAATGTTTAAATGAAGATAGTTCATCCTGGATCTCTAAAGATTATAGACAATTTTAGCAATATTGTCGTAATTAATCAAATACTGTAGTTTCTCTTCTCAAATGTTTCTCTAATATATAAACTTCTGAAAATCACTCAAGCTGTCTTTAACAGGCACACTTTATGGTCATGTCTGTATCATATTGTCTATAATCAATTGTATGGATATTAGGAAAACAGTTCTGATAGATGATATTTAATGAAGTCTCTGGTCTGTTTCTGTTCTGTTCTGACTGTTCACATACTGTATTTATAGTGTGCTAACAAGAAGGACCTCCTGCTGACAAGAAGAACCATAGTTTGGGGACACTTGTTTCCTGAAAGGATTCTCATTAAGGAATAGCATGCTTAAGAGAATTTGAGCATGTTAATTTTATTTTGGTTATTTTCAGCTTCCTCCTTTGGTTCTCATGTTGAAACTCAGTGGCATAAGAGGAAATAAACATGAATTTAAGGAGGAAACAGGTTGAAAAACTCTACTGTCTGTGCAGGAAGCTATGTCTATGTCTAATGGAGTCCTAAAAACCTCCAGAAAGAGGTTTTCCTGTCCCTTGTTTGTAGGATGTTCTGGGTCTGTAATACCCTCCCAGTGAACAAGTTTCTTCCACTATCCAACCTGAGCCTTCCAAACCTGTTGCCTTTGACTGTCTCTTCCTGTTTCATCACCTGCTATTAGTGACCAGAATTGCAGAGTATCTTGAGTTGGAAGGAGCATTTGAAGGTTGTCCAGTCAGCTGGTGTGTGGCAAACCACAAGGCTCTGCCCAGTTGCCCAGGCCTCATCCAATTGAGTTCTCAGTGTCTCCTCCTTGCAAGATGAAGCAAGGACAGGTTCTCCTGCCTCTCCTTATATATTACCTTCTTCAGGCTCAAATTCCATGGTTGGTTTCCATCAATCTTAAGCCTTGATGGCACTCTTTCAGAACATCAAGAAAAGCTAAATGTTGTTAAAGGAAGTTTTTTACACTACAGGAAAAATGTATGAAAATGGAATAGGGGACAGGAAAAAATCCCCAAGCAACTAAAAATAGCAAATCCATGTAAGTGAAGAAACATGTTAGTGTAGTTTGTTTATTTAAAAAAAAAAAACTTAGAATAAATGACTGAAATGGGTAAATAGTGTAATAATTGTATTCCCTAGATGCAGGTTATCGTGCATTGCATGTTTTGTTCTGTTTATTCCAGCTTTGATCTTGCAGTTAGCTATTGATATTATGAATATCTGCAATTTCGAGGAGCCCAGGTGAACTTAGTTCTTTCATTTCATAAAAGCAGAATAAATATTCAAAAATGGGAGTGAGCATGCTTGTTATGAAAGGTGAAAACACAAATAATATCTGATAGTGCTCTGCATTTATTTAATTGTCTGGATTTGAAAACAGTGATGGCTTTTGAAGGTGTTAGCAATAAGGTAAGTACAATGTTCATCGTGTTGTTTGATTACCCAAATTCTAACTGCAGCCAAAGAAACTTCTATGCAGAATGGGACTCTCGTTCCAGTGTGTGAAGTATCCCTTGCTTCCACATGAAGTCATTATGCAATGACATGCTTTTGATTTTATTTTTTCTTCCTCTAATTTTAAAATGTTTAAATATTCAGTATGTGTAACACCATACGTTTTGAAAGAATGGGTTATTCCTTCTCTGACATATCTCACCGCATCTGTTGATTTGGTTTCCCATTGCTGGCACCTGTAACTTAGTTTTGTTATATTTGGTGATTAGATGTCATTAGGATGAGTGCAGTAAATGCCATTTTTCTATCCAGAGTAGGTTATAAAGTTGGTTTTTTTTTTGTGTTTTTGTTTGTTTGTTTGTTTGTTTGTTTTTGTAGACAAAAATGTGTATGGATTAAATTAAACACTGCACAATTATTTCATTTCCTCAGCAGTGTTTTGAAGACTCAATACTCATCAGATTTTCCTTTGTTTTTCAGATGGTACCTTGAGAAATTTGAAGACTATCCAAAGGACAGAAAAATTGTCATCCCATTTTTGTACTGAGCTGTGCTTTTAACACTTTGAGATGGATGCTTTCAGTAACAGCCAACGTTTTACAGATGCTGGCATGTTAGCAATACACTGGGATCATCACTGTGACAAAGCCTTTCTGTCAGTGCTGCTATTACTTACTGCTTTTTCCTCTTAATGGTAAACCAGAAATCTGATGGACAGGGTGAATAGGAACAGAAATGCTTTCCCAGCAGTGAAGCACCTTCATAAATACATTAGGCAACGAGTCTGAATTGGCATCATGGGAAGTACTGTGCATGACTTCTGATGCTTCTTTTTCTGTCTGTGAGGGCTTCTGCTGTTTCCACTCAATATAGCCAAGCTGTCCTGAGGATTGTGCTGTGGGCTCAGCCACCCTCGCTGCAGTCTGAGTGGTGTGTTTTGCCTACATACACAAATAGGGTTGATTTTATTTTTTTTCCTTGCCTTACTAAGCCTTTAAATTCCCCTCACCTGCATTTCCAGAAGAGCTGGTGATGTAGACCAAGGAATTAGATGAATGTAGTTGCTTTTAGATGAGAGGCAGTGTTTTTCCTTCTCTTTGCACTCTTACAAATATAGGAACACTGTACAGACAATATCTAATGGTATTTACATAAAAGTTGTACTGCTAATAGATTAATATTGTCATCTACCTCTTAAAATTGATAGCTATCTCAATATGCAATATGTGTTTTCTCACTCTAAACTGGTTTTGGAAGTCTACTTAGGATACTTAGGCCAATCTAGCATTGTTAACAATTGTGTAATATTTTCTAACTTAATTTATAAAAAAAACCTATTTAAAAATTTTTTCTTACTATACTTTTTTAAAAAAATCAAGTGTCTTCCTTCTTCTGTTGCTAACATTCTAGATGATTTTTTAATTCTAAAATTCTGGAGCCTTTTGTCCATTCTCATACCCCAACCTTTTGCTCACAAAGGACTCCAGAATGGATCCAAGAACATGATGAGATCCCAAGCATACAGATTTTCAAGTTATCTGTGTCTTTTGCATGATTGTAATAATAGGGAATCTTTTAGAATTGCTGACACTAAAAAAAAACAAAACCAAAACAACTCAAGGGAAAACTAAAAAAAAACACAAACAATCCGACAAAGCCCTCAAATGAACAACCAAATTCTAATAATTAAAAAAATTTTAAAAACAAACAAATGAACACTAACTTTAAAAAACTTTCCACAAAACCCCAAAACTCTGCTGCTAATATAATTTGAAAATAAATGGAATTCAAACTTTTGCAAAGTGTCTTCTGCTCTGTTTGCACTTCTGTGTTGGGTTATGTTCTTCAAAACAAATTAGTAACGTAATTTTGCCAGATGCTAAGTTTTCCAGTAGGGCATTGCAGTAAGATTTGTTTTGATGAGCAGTCATGATGCTTGCTGGAGAGAGAGAATGGTGAAGAGTTTGATTTACTACTCAATGCTAAAATGGAATTATTTGACAATGAAAGTTCAATAGTTCACTTAAAGCATATTCTGAAGATAATTTTAGAATCTTAGTCTTACATATCAGAGTATTTCTAAATCCTGTCATCTCTGCAGCATTTTTTAAAATCTTCTTTTTTAAATTATCCACCTATCAAAATCTCTTTTAGTGGAAAAAAAATATCAGATTCAAAAACCACTATCTACCCAAGGTGTTTAAACACTTACGTAGTTTATGGTGAATTAATATCTTTTTTTTTTGGGGTTGTGTGGCCAGATTTTAGTGATGGGGGCGACAGGAGTGACTTCTGTAAGAAGCTGCTAGAAGCTTCCCCCATGTCTTTCGGAGCCAGTGCCAGCTTGTCCCAGGGCCAACCTGCTCAACCTGCTCCTGACCAAGGCTGACCCCATCATGAAGGACAGCAATGTTTTTGTAATAACATATTTAAGAAAGGAAAAAAAAAATGTTCTTGGGCAGAGCACCATCTATGCAGACACCAAGTGGAGGAGTGGGGGGAGGCACTTCAGGTGTTGGAGCTGAGATTCCCCTGCTGGAGCTGTGCCCCTGCAGCCCATGGAAGACCATGGGGATGCAGAGATCCACCTGCAGCCTGTGGAGGATCCTCATGCCAGAGCAAGTGGCTGCCTGAGACAAGGCTGTGAATCCATGGGAAGCCTGTGCTGGAGCAGGGTTGTGACAGGAATGTTTGGATAGAGGAGCCCATGCTGGGGCAGGTTTCATGGTGGGGTTTGTGACCCTGTGGGGACCCATACTGGAGCAGCCTCTGCCTGAACAGCTGCACCCTGTGGAAGAGCAATCCACGCTGGAGCAGTTCATGGAGAGCTGTTGCCCATGGGATGGACTTAGACTGGAGGAGTTCATGGAGAACTGTCTCCTGTGGGAGGGACCCCATGTTGGAGGGGAAGGCCTCCTCTCCTGGAAGAGCAGGAGAAACCACAGGTGATGAACTGATCATGGCCCCCCTTCCCTGTCTCCCTGAGCCTCCCTGGGGGAGGAGGTAGACCTTGGGAAGAAGAGAAAGGTGGAGGGAAGGTGTTTTTAATATGTATTTCACTTTTCATTATCCTTCTCTGTTTTTGTTAGTAATAAATTCAGTTAATATCCCAAATTTGAGTCTCTTTTGTCTGTGGCAATATTTGATGAATGATCTCTCCTGGTCATTATCTCAACCCATGAAGCTTAGGCTTTGGTTTCTTCTCCCTGTCCAGTTATGGAGAGGAGTCACAGAGTGGCTTTGGTTTAGCCAGGACCAACCCACCAAAATGTATCTTCAGGGATAGTTGTTTAAAAATCACTAATGGGACAATCTACCAGTAAAAAAAAATCACCTTTCTGCAGCACTTTAGACTCTGTTTTAACACTTTTTTTTTTTTTACCTTTTTTGAAAAGGCAAATGCCCTTTTAATACTAAACAGTGAAAGAAAGGTCAGTGTTTATTACATCTCTATATTCCAGAGCTGTAGCTCTCTAGTCCTCTATCATAGTTTCCAGAAAATTTGAACAGATGTCTTGATTTTTCTCTGCTACTATGCTAATAAATATTTATCTTGCCTAAAAGTTCAGTTGGTTTGCCCACATAATGTTAATTTATGGATTGCCTACAGTGGGATAGGATCTGAAGTGTGATAGTCTGACAGCTTATCCCTGTTCTCTTGCTTGTTACAGAAAAGGAAAAGCTAAGGTCTGTGGGCTGTGAATGTCAGCATGTTTAGAAATTTTAGTTAATTGGATTAATAAAAAAAATCCCTAACCCAAGCCAGAAGGTTTTGTTCTTTGTGTGATTATATTTTATATCCTCATTATACTTCTGGAGCCTTCCCTAAGTAAAGATGTTATTTGAGGCAATTCTTAGAGTGCAGGTCTTACAAGGAGCAGCTGAAAGAGCTAGGACTGTTTAGCCTGGAGAAAAGGGGGCCCAGGAGGAATCTTACTACTCTCTACAACTGCCTGAAAGGAGATTGTAGCCAGGTGGGAATTCATCTCTTCTTCCAGGTAACCAGTGACAGACTGAGAGGACATGGCCTTATGTTGTGCCAGGAGATGTTCAGATTGGCTATTATGAAAAATTTCTTCACTGAAAGGGTTGTCAAGCCCTGGAACAATCTGCCTGGGGGAGTGGTGGAGTCACAATCCTTGGAAGTATGCGTGTAGTTGTGGCACTGAGGGAGATGGTTTAGTGGTGGACTTGGTAGTGCTGGGTTAAAGGTTGGACTCAACATTGAGGTCTTTTCCAACCTAAAGGACTTCATGATTCCCACATTTCAAGACCCAGGTACATTGGTGAAAGCATATTATCAACTTGGTCAAATGCTAGAATTGTCTTTTGTTTAAACAATATCCCACTTATTTGTCATCACTTGAGATCCCTTTCCTTTTCTGCAGCTCTGACCGATTTTTCTGTTGGAAAATATCTAATACTGAAACCTTTTCCTCAAGAACATGTAATGTGAAAATGAACTCTGTTCTATGCATTCCAGAGGGAGAAAACATGCATACTTGCTACTGGGTATATCTGTAGCTATTTTTAATAGAGATGCTTCTAGTCAGATTGATACATCTTTCCCCCAAATCCCTTACTAATAAAACATGATTTGTGGTGTCTTGCTTGAATAATTTTTTTTTTCTGTTAGTAATCCCCACTCTAACTTGTGGAGATTGACCAAGGCTTTTGTACCAACAATTTCATTATCCCAGCTGAGATCTTGGGGAGTATAAAAACAAGATTGGATTAGAATGACCTAGATGCATGTGTGAACTTGATGAGATGCACTCAAAGCAGTTATTAAAAGTCACAAGGTAAATTTGTCTAGTGATACATTCTTAGTTACGTAAAACAAAGTATGTAGCTGAGATGTTCCACACTTGCAGTTAGAACAAAGATTAACAGAAGCAGAGGCTGCTCATTTGGGTTCCTCTCCTGCTGCTAGGTCACTTTTCACTTGAAAAAATGGTAGCACCTGCTGTTTCAACTGTTTTAATTGAGATTCAGCATGATATTATCTTTTGGGGGAGTGAAGATAGTGTACAAATGACTTTATAAACTTGAATTCTTTCAGCAGGCAGAAAATCCTGAGTGCCTACCACAGTTTTTATATTCTGTTTGTGACTGAAATATATTAATAACTTTAGTATGAGACTGTCCCAGTCTGTTCTCTGCTTCTCAGTTTTACCAATAACAGTTGCAGTTGTCAGGGCAGCCTTTCATACACACATCCATTTTGTAAGGAAAGCAGATCTCAAGTTAAAATTGCACCACTTTTTGCAGTGATGCAATGTTATCTATCACCATCTATGTGCTCATGTGCCCACACACAAATATGTGTAAGCAAGCAATTAAATTTCTGTTGCAGGACAACTGAAGGGCAAAGCCTTAACCAAGGTTTGCATGTGAAAGAATTGCACAACTGAAGCTTGCTCTTGAACTTCTTATAACAACATGTTTTTTACATCTCTTGCTTAAAAATCAAAGCTAATACAGGATGCATTGTTGTGTACAAGTGGGTAGTGGAAACAATAGGTTTTTTGCTTGCAGAGATGAAAGAAAACCTAACACTTGGTAACCTTTGGTGTAATGCTTCCCAGGAGATGATGCCTTACCAATGTGCTAGGAGTGTTTCAGTAGTGTTGTTTGTCCCTGCTCCCTCTTGTTTTGGAAATATCTGTCTAGTTTCTGAAAGGACAGGGGTGGCTGAATCCAAAGAGATAGCACTAGCAAAGCCACATTTTCCAGCTGCTCTGGGAGGCAGCACTCCATTTCTCTTGGACTATTGAAAGGGAAAACCACCACAAATTTAGTTATAAACTTCTTCCAGAAAAGAAACAGCTGTGTGATCTGGGAACAGGGGTTCAGACTTTGAGCAGCACTGTCCAGACTAAAGACCAGTCCAATGTAAGCAAGAAAAACCTACTTCAGGTACCTGCTATATTTGTGTCCTGCTGGCTGCTTCATGGGGTTGGAATCTAACCTTTTTAATTCATATCAGTGTGTTGGTGAACAGTCCAAGAGGCTTCCAGTTGTGTCCCCACTCAACATGTTTTTGCTGCAGAAGACCAAGAGACACATGCTGTGCAGAGTCAGGGTCCTGCTAATGTGCAAGGAAGCCCTGTGACAAAGCAGCCCAGTGCAATAGTGTAGATCTGTAGGATTTTAATGTTTTTCAAAGGCAAGTATGTTTCCTCTTTCATTCTCTTCCTGCCTCTTTGAAAAATGGTGATGGTATCACCATCAGGATGGAACAGGAGAACTGAATTAGAAATCACAAATAGTACTGTGAAAGTGCTCAAGTGTTAAAGGACAGTCATCAAGATATACTGAAATCAGTAACCAGAGAGAAAAATACTCCTTTTTACACTTCAAATAATCCTTGCAGATTTTACTAGACCTCAGAAGTAAAGAGTATTAGATTAAACATAATATTTAGTCTGAAACAGTGCAGTACATGATAACTACTGATAGAATAAAGTAATACTAGGAAGAGTAGTTTAGAAAATATGAGTAGCTATACAGACAGCATACAGCAGTATAATGTTATGAATAGAAAGCTAAGTGACCAAGAAAAAATGCACTATTTTCATAAGCAAAAAGAGAACACTACTCTAGTGTGGAGTCCTCCTTGGGCTGCAGGTGGATCTCTGCTCCATTACAGACTTCCATGGGCTGCAGGGGCACAGCTGCCTCACAATGGCTGCAAGGGAATCTCAGCTCTGGCACCTGGAGCACCTCCTTGCGCCTCCTTCCTCACGCACCTTGGTGTCTGCATAGCTGCTCCTCAGCATATTCTTACTCCTCTCTCCACTTGCAGGTTTTTTTGCCCCTTTTTAACTGTTATCCCAGCAATGCCACCATCACTGGCTGGGTTCAGCCTTGGCCAGCAATAGGTCTGTCCTGGAGCTGGCTGGCATTGGTTCTGCTGGACATGGGAGAAGCTTCTGGTAGCTTCTCACAAAAGCCACCCCTGTAGCCCCCCTATTACTAAAACCTTGCCATGCAAGCCAAATAAAACATTAGAATTTTTAAAAGTTCAAAATAAAACACTAAGATGGCACTTGTAGGAAACGTCTTTTGTCAATAGCTTTTAAGTGGTTTTCCTAAACTGCAATTGCCATGCAGACTTCAATGAATAATATGCTATAATTACTACTCTTTAAATGGTTACTATTAAAAGTAAAAAACCCCAAAGTAATTATACTTTGTTTCCTAATTCTTCATACTAGATGAATTGTCATTGCAACAGCTTTTAATTTCAATTCAAAGCAGACAAAACAATCTCCTTTGCAGATGCAACCCCATCTGCTACTGTGGCTAAACCTCAGAGATCTTCTTGAATGTTCTTGTTTTTGCATCAGATCAAAAAAAGATAAATTGCTAGTAACACTGCAGATGACAAACCATGCCTTATTTTTCATCAAGTAATACTGTCATCTTCTGCCACTTTGTGTCTTCATTAACACTAGGCTAATTAGAAACATGAAATGATTATCTAACATTTTCTAACATATAAAACCCAGTCTAACACTGTTCTCAATTGTCTTATTGTGACACTGCACAGATGTGGGTTTACTGGGTACCTATTGCATCATAGTTTCCAGTCCTCTCTAAGTACTGCCTAGAGCAGAAATTGTTACTCACAGCGGCAAACTCAGAGACAGTCCTCTCCTCCAGCTCAGGGACCCTGGAAGCAGACAAGAATGCACCCCCAAACAAGCATGAATAAATTACCAGCAGAGGTCTGCACCAGCCATCTGTGTCTGTGTTGCACAACATGTAGAACAACAAGGAGTGCTAAACTTCCTGCTCATGATCCTCTTTCCCCTTCAGCTCCCAACACGGCAGCCCTCAGTAAGAGACACCATCCTCTACAAAGTTACTGATAGCTAGACCAGTTCCTTGCCAGCACTTAGTGCACAGACCCTCCTTTGGTGTCACAGCACTCAGCCAGGCAGGCCAGGAAAGATGGAAGCCCACCCAGAGAATTTTTTAATTCAGCCTTTCAGAGGCTTACAACTTTTGTTTGGGCTTGGAAGTTTTTTGTCCGTTTCTGGGAAATACGTCAATGCAAATGTACAAAGTGGATGCCTCCAGCAGCTGGGCTCAGGCACTCAGTCTGCTCAGCAGCTGCCCCTGGATCTCAGTCTCCTCAGTCACTGGCACTTGGATGCATGCATGCATCCATGCATCCATGTATCCAAGCCCATGCATGCATGGGGACACAGTTTGAATCCACCACTGACTGTGCTCAGACACAAAGGGCATCCAGCAAGGGGCCCTGGCTCCTCAACCTCCACAGCTGCCACCACTTGGAAATGCAAAATTCTGAGAGGCCTGCAGCTGCATCCTGGCTGCTGGTATATTTAGTCTGTTCTTGCCTCAGATTTTCACTAAACACCTTCACTTAAATCAAACAAACAATAAATAACACCAGGGGGGAAAATTCCATTCAATGATTTATTCATGTAACATTGTTTTACACACAGTGAATTCATGGACTGTCTCATGAACTGATAATGAGAGGGGTTCCTGGAGAGTTTCCTGTGGAGAAAAGATTGCTTACCCAGGGCAAATTTTTATTTTGGGGTGGAATTTTTTTGTGTTTTGGGGTTTTTTGTTTGGTTGGGGTTTGGTCTGGGTTTTTTGGTCTTCCTTTTAATAATATCAAAACTCTTTATCATAGAATTGTTTGTGTTTGTGCTGGTGAATTTTTGCAAAGCACTGTTTACAGGAGGAGCAGAAAGGGAAATGCTGGCACTGACCAGAAAAGTTGGATTCTACATTTATTACCTATTTTCAACTTAAATATGTTCTAAAGTAGATGACTGTAGCATAAGATGTAGGGGAAAATAAAAAATACAAAGCACAGCTCTATTGTTTATAGTGATTGTTTTCCATAACACCATATTTTTCAGCCTAGGTACACACGTCTCCAAAGGCATTTTAAACAACAGCCTTTGAATGGGCTTTCATTTTAAGTAAATCAGTTTTCTGAAAGGCTCTCCAGTTAGGATTTGGAATGGATACTTGTGAAGACTACAGGTAATTTTCATTTCCAGGGACAAGGCTTCTTATCTTTGTTAGCCTCTGTACAGATTCTTCCAGAGAAACATACTGCCTCTTCCTACTCTTTGTCCAACAGCAAGGCCAGCTGTTTGGCAGCAAGGCTGGGCATTCAGCCAGAGCTCTACTTGATCTAGAAAAGGTTTTATCTTTCCTAATGTATACTGTAAATATTTTGTTCTAGCAGATCCAATTTGAAACTTTCCAGGATGATAGATGAGATCTGCCCTGAGACATCACAGACCATTTTTTCTTCCTTGTGGGTAACTGTAGATGTAATTCCTGTGAGATCAAAACATTTTGTCCGTAATTCGTGCTGGTTTCCATGTGGCCCAAACGAGAGAGTTCAAACTGAATGAGAGAGTTTGAATCAGGCCCAGCTAAGAATTATGCCATGCAGTAAAAATGTCAAGAAATTGTTCTTTGTAGCTGTGTAGAAAGCTGAGGCAGAGCTGTCTATCCTATATGGTATAAACAAGGTCAAACCACTTCCACCCTGTCTCCCAGCCCTATGCCAGAGCCATTGCTAGCAGTAACAGATGGTTTCCAGGCCAGCACCAGGCAATAGAATGTTGTTGCAAAGCCAAGCAGTGTATGGTTAACCATAACATGTCCTCAACAAGAAACATACCACACTCAGGGCAGGGAAAGGATTTCACTTGTCACAAGGATACTGAAAGCAGAAAACGGCAGGAAGAAATACAAGGCAAAAGGTGAAAAAGACAGCTTCCACATCTTTGTAATATATGATTTGGAATAATTTGTGCTTATGTGACATATACATGAAATAAGTTATGCTTGTAAGAAAAATTCTTAAAGTTTTAGACCCACAAGCCAGAGCCAGGGAAATTGCAAAACCACAGAAGGCAGCTAAGAGAAAGACCTAATTAACAAACAAAAAGACGTGGCTCCGTGCGGAGATGGGCCCCTTCCCGGGACAGTCCCCTGCATCCCAACACCAGGTTCCCGTAACTGGTAACTCGATGATCAGCATTCATCGCTTCCCAGAAACGGTTTTGTCCAGCCCAGCACAGAGAAAGGAGACTACATGAATATGTGAAACCATGAAAAAAATAGGAGAAACTCTGCCCCAGGGGGAAAAAACTGTATAAAAACTATCCAGACAGAGAGAGCATTTGTGAACAGAGGGGATCCGAAGCGGTAGAGTTTGGATCAGAGTTCACCCAGCACTGATCCTGGGCTCAACGCTGTCCCTTTGATTGTGGCTACTGGAGACTGAATCTTGGTTGTGAAGTAAAATCTATTTTATTAATTATTAATTTGGCTTTATCATTTATTACCTATAACATCTTCAGGACAGATTCTTGTATGTTCCCCTGTCTATCCATAACAGATCCAATTCACGGGAAGACTCTGAAGGGGTCTGCACTTCACAGCCAAGAGTCAGCTACAGATTTATGTGATGGAACTCCTGAAGCATCTCACTGGGTAGTGTGGGGTGCAGACTGATACTGTGTATGGTCCTCAAAGGTAAGTTATGGAAGAGAAGGATCAAGAGAGGGTCCCCACTAGAGGGCAGAGGGACTGATCAGTCTACACTGATTATTTCCATCCAACAAAAGTAAGTCTCATGGACCATGTCTGTCACCACCTCATGAGGAACCAGCTGGGATAAACTTCACAGCTATCAGCAGGCAACTCTGAGAAAACAGCTACATCCTGGTGATGAAGAGAGCCCTTCCATATCCCACCAGGCAGCCGTGGAGCCACAGCACATCTGCCTTGTGTCCAAATTAACTTGTTTCCCAGGAGAAGGAGGTCTATGCATCCTTGCTACCACATTGAAAGGAAAAAGCTGAACTTTTATGTTTCTGTGCATAGAATGAATACCTATCTGCTTGACAGCATCAGCCAACACCACATAATGAGCTGTACAGGAGACTCTGCAAGTAAAGCCTATCCCATTGCAAGTGTCATCTGTGAGCAACTATGGCAAAGATCTTCAAAGACCTTCAATTTGAGCTGTAGTACTGGATGGAGGTCAGACTACTCCAAGGCAGGCTCTTGGCTGCAGGGCTGTCAGATCCCTCACTCAGCTGAGAAGCACTAGAATCATCAGTGAACTGCCTGGACTCAGTGGAGTGGATCACCAGCTTGTGAAGCCTCACTGCAGGAACCTGGAGCTGTTTCCAGGCTTCTGGATGCTTTGAGTCAATGGTGAATTTGAGGCATGGGTAAAGGAAAAGCTGCCCCATCACAAAACTACACGGGAGCTTCAGCTTGGCACATGGCAGCAGGAATGGCAGCCTCTCCTTGCTCTGGCCCATGACCTGCCTGGAGGGAGCAACAGATATTCTATCTTAAACTAACCACAGTAACCTCAGGCTATCAGAAATCCTAATCTGTTTAAATGCTGGCAGTTCACTATTCCTTTCTCATGCTTTTTCTGCTTTCACCACAATAAATGAATGTTGTTTCTTCAATGTTACCTGCATGTCCACAGAGCTCATGAGCCCAGGAGCTCAGAGGCACAGACTTACTGTGAAGCCCATGTTTGCTGAGATTAGAGACTAACATTATGAACAGGCTCCTTAACCCAGCTTGCATGGCTGTGGAATGGAAACTGCCATTGCAGGTAACAATCATGTTCTCTTTGCTGGGTTCTGCCCTTGGATCACAACAACCCCCTGCAACACCAGAGGCTGGTGGAAGAGCGGCTGGAAAGCTGAACATTGGAAAAGGCCCTGGGGGTGCTGGTTAACAGTCAGCTGAACATGAGCCAAAGTGTGTCCAGGTAGCCAAGAAGGCCAATGGCATCCTGGCCTCTATCAGCAATAGTGTGGCCGGACCAGGAGGACTGGGGCAGGACCGGGAGCAGGACCAGGGCAGTGATCTTCCCCCTCTGCTTGGCACTGGTGAGTACTCAAATACTGCGCTCAGTTCTGGGCCTCTCACTACAAGAAGGACATGGAGGTGCTGGAGCAAGTCCAGAGAAGGGCAATGGACTGGGGAAGGGTCTAGAGCATGATTTTGACGAGGAGCATCTGAAGGAGCTGGAATTACTTAGCCTGGAGAAAAGGAGGCTCAGGGATGACCTTATCACTCTCTAGAACTGCCTGAAAGGAGGGTGTAGCCAGCTGGGAGTTAGTCTCTCCTCCCAGATTATAAGTTACAGAACATCGAGGCCTCGATCTGCACCAGGGGAGGTTTAGATTGGCAATTAGGAAAAATGTCCTGAAGAATGAGAGACAACTGTGAGAGTTGTCAAACATTGGCACAGACTGCCTGGAGAACTGGTGGAGTCACCAAGGGTTGACTCCCTGAAGGGATCCTGGAAGTATTTAAAAGATGTGTATATGTGGCACAGTTTAGTGGTGCACCTGGCAGTGCTGGGTTAAAGGCTGGACTCGATCAGACCTGGCTGGGCCAGATCTTTTCCAATCTAAACAACTCTGTGTGATTCACTGCTGATACCCACAGACAGGAGATACTGGCACTGCCATCACAAGGCGGGTTTGGAACGCCCAGGCATGTTCTGTTTATCTACAGCCTTCAGGATCCCAAAGGCATGTCTGTTGGACTGCATGTGTGTAAGGTCCCAAGGTGAAATGGTACTGACAAGCTGAAGAAGTGCTGGAGAAGTCCCAGGTGATGTCTGTCCACAGTCTGTCCATGCACTGGAAAAAGCTGATGGTGAGGCTGTTTTTTATTTCTCAAGGAAGGCAGAGAAAGTTGTACAGTGCTATATGATTCCAGTATTGAACCACAGGAGGTTCCCCACCATAGGAGAATTTGGTGCGAGAAATAGAAATTTGAAGTGCTGGTAGGAAGTCTGGGGGAGAGGTGCCTGAATACTCTTCTGGTTCCTGGCCTTGATTTTAGGTTCCTCAAAGAGCAAAAGGACATCTGTGTGCTGACTGATGAGTCTTCACTCTGACAGTTTTCCCAGCCCCCTGGCCAACATCTGCATCTGACCACTCCACCTCTTTTGCTCCTCTTATTCCTAGTCCAGATATTTCTCTACATCAATAAAACTGCCAGCCATGTTCTCTTACCGATGCATGCTTTACCTGTCTTTGTTCCTATCCTCATACTAAAGGAGCAGCTAAGCCATATCATTCTTTCTTATCAGTCCCTATCTAATCTGTCCTACAGCTGCTGCACATCAGCTTTAGCTAAAAACCCTGCCAAAAAATCTTGCTCTCCTTTGATCTTCTGTACTTCTCTTCTAACTTATCCATGGTCCAATGCAAATACAGCTCCGGTCAGCACTTTTATATTGGCAAAAAGCTGTTTCTCTTATGGAAATCTCCTTCCTGAGATGTCCAAGTGATTCAGTTGTGGCCCAAGAACAGTTAAAAATAATAGCTTTGAAGGTGGAGATGCAGGACATAGATATACTTACGGAGAGGGAGATGCATTGCAACAGAGCAGTTTCTATTTAAAGAGACAACTCGTGTAGGTATGTGCCTGTGCTGCCTATAGCTGAGGACCAGTGGGCAGGATGAACCAATGATAAATACTTAGGCAGCTGATCATGCAAGATAAATTATCTTCTCAAAATCTGTACAAGATCAAATACAGCTTTGATCTAGCATGGGATCTAATAAAAGTGGACTACATTATTCACAATGATAGTTTTTGCTGACACCTGATGTAACATTAATTCTAACCACAGTTGTTCTGCTATGTATAAATGATCCTTCCAGGTTTAGTACAGAAGCAGTTGGTGCCCTGTCTGATTGCCATGTTAACATGGCAGATCAGGGTTCCAGGGCACATCCTCACTAAGTGACTTTTACATCAGCTTTCTCACAGCTTGTCCTGTCGTGCTCTCCCCAGCAGAAAGTTTACACCCAGCAGATATGATGAAAGAGTTTTTATTCTAATATTGTTCCTAGGAGAAACAATGCATTACTTATAGGTTCTTCTCTTAGAAGACAGTCTAGCCAGATCTCCTTTTTCCTTCCATATTAGTGCACATGCAACCACACTGTGAGTTGGGATTCCCTCCCCTCTGCCAGGATTCACACAACACGTTCTGCATGCCCTCAGCTGTCCTCCGCAGCAGCCTGGAGAGTGACAACTTAAAGATGATCCTGGGACCACCTAGATGGGAAACACAAGTAAGGGAGGAATTCTAACCAGTTTATTACTGTGAACTTCCATGAGAGTGGCCTTAATATATTCTCTCAGCCTATCATTCAAAGGCAAGCAACCCTTCCAACAAAAGCAACTCTTTGCAAGGCTCCATGTTAACCAGGACAGGAAAACAGAGCATATGATTTCATACAAATCTACAGATCCCACTTAGAAAATTACTTTCAAAAGCTTTATAGATATTTAGCATAAACTTCATTTGTTTATGATCTCTCTCACAGAGTATTTTCTACAGCTAAAATTATACTTAAAACCCTCTTTGTGCTCGTTATCACAATTTAATTTCACATCTATATAAAGCTTCGAAGAAATAAAGTCTGTGAGATTTGTCTTCAATTAAGTGTTACTGCTGGCAGAACATCCTCTCTTATGAAAAGGCAGGATTCCCAATCCCTGAGTTAAAAAACAAGCCTTCCAAAACCTGTATGCTCCCAAACCTTCTCTAAATGATTAAAAGAAACAGAACACAAGAACAACTTTAAAACTTTCATAGAACATCCTTGATACAAAGAAATTGAATATGTCACTGAATACTGTAAAAATATGCTGTGTTAAGTATTTAAGTACTGTGTAACAAGCTAAGATAAACATTCATAATAAAGCAGATTTTGAAAGTAATCCCCATCAACATCCCAAATATAGCAATGGAAATAGACTGTGGGAATGTGAAGGCGGCACCTTTACCTTGCTCCTGTTGTAGCATTGCACATCCACACCATGCACAGAGTGATGAAAGGTCTCGGAGGCACAGTTCCCGCCAGAAGTGTTGACACACATCCAGCAGTGTGAGGCAAGAATCACACCAGGCCGTCCATGCACCCTCTCCCACTCTGATCCCACCCTGCATGCAAAGGGAACGGGATGGCTTGTGAACCACCTCCCACGCTTTCCCTATTTACCACACAGCTATTCTATGTCAGCAGCTAGAAGAGGATTTTCATGTGCATGAACATGCCTGGCTGGAAGCTGCAGCTGTTCAGCTGCTGATTTATCATGTGTTCAGCTTCTCTGACACAGGGCTGGCAG
Source organism: Pyrgilauda ruficollis (assembly GCF_017590135.1). NCBI lineage: Eukaryota > Metazoa > Chordata > Aves > Passeriformes > Passeridae > Pyrgilauda > Pyrgilauda ruficollis. The sequence continues at coordinate 4,585,880 of NW_024525156.1, forward strand.
CCCTTGTAAGAGCAAGGAAGACAGGGTGGGAAGAGGAGATGGCTGGTGGGTGACAGCTGTTTCAGGCTCTGTACTTTAATTGGCTCTGAATATACCTCAACAACTTAAATTTGGCTGATGCTTATGGTTCATCAGAAGAGGACATAGAGCCTTGAAGAGAGGAAGGACTGAGCCAAGTAGAAGGTTTAAGGGAGAAAATATAACATGGTTTAAGCCTGTTCAGGGTTACTCATGCCTAGACTTCTTTAATGGGAGACACAAGCCATTTTGAAGAAGGTAAAAGCCCGTATTTCCAGACAACAAATTAAAAGAATGCCCCAAATCATACCTTGTTAGAACCAGAAACTGATGTTCTGGATTTTTACTTGTCTCCCTGTTGTGATCAGCTACATTTGAGACATGAAAATGGTATCTCCACTCTCCCTTTCAGGAATGTATAGACTGAGGAAAAAAAAAAAAAAAAAAAAAAAAAGTGATGATAGTGCAGCTAAGGAAACTGTCTCCCTGTTACCTCCTCCCCAACATTATCTCCTGGTGACTAGCACACTCTGAAGGTCACTTGTTAGAGATGCACCTCCTTTGGTGAGACAGCCTTTCTCTCACACCCCCATCTAGCTTGAGACCTTGATTTGTTCAGTTCTTTCCTCTTCCTGTCTTCATCAGGTATGAGTGTGGTCAGATATACTGCTGAGCCCTAGACTCTGTGCCTTCTCCATCCATCCATCCATCCCACCATAGAACCACAGAATATTCTGAGTTGGAAGGGACCCTCAAAGACCATTGAGTCCAGCCCTTAAGTGAATGGCTATGGGCCACAAATGCTACAAAAGAGATCAGAGCTAGTGAAAATTAAGGAGGTGATGCATCAGAGGCTTGCAGTGTGATTGTGGGTGGCCAGAACCAAGGTCATATGGGCCAAAATCCAAATATCATGTCCAGTCTTTCCTTATACACTTCCAGGGATGGCGACTCCACTACCTCCCTGGGCAGCCCATTCCAATGTCTAATCACCCCTTCTGTGAAGTAATTCCTCCTAATGTCCAACCAAACCTCCCCTGGCACAGCTTGAGGCTGTATCCTCTTGTGCTGTCACTGGATGGCTGGGAGAAGAGACCAACCCCCACCTGCCTACAGCCTCCTTTCAGGCACTCGTAGAGAGTGATAAGGTCACCCCTGAGCCTCCTTTTCTTGAGCCCCCTCAGCCATTCCTCACGGAATTCGTGCTCCAGACCCTTCATCAGTTTTGCTGCCCTCTTCTGGATTCACTCCAGCACCTCAATGCCCTTCCTGATTTGAGGGGCTCAGAACTTTGAGGGGACACAGGATTCAAGGTGCAGCCTCACCACTGCCAAGTATGGGGGGAGACTTTTCATTACCTGCATCCTCACAAATTCAACAGTGGGAATGAAGATTTATCAAAAAGAAAGGATATTTTTGATCCAAACTGTACTTGACTTCCAAACATTCTGAGAATTTTATCTTCAGTGTGGAGTTTCACTCAGTAAAGAACAGCTGCATTAAAATCAACAAGACTTTAAAAAAATTTAATCCTTGCAAAAGAAGTTCTCACTTGCTACTTTTAGAGGGAAATTCTCACTTTAAGGAGGCAAGATTAGAAACATGCTTTATTTAGATTTCTCACTGGAGAGGCTAGAAACAGAGGAGAGAAAAAGCTGATGTTAGAAGATGATAATCTTGTCGTCGTGCCACAACAGACCACCGGGTATTATTTCTCCATATTGTACACATTTATGTAGGAAACATGTAATACCTCCTTTTTTGTAGAGATATTTCAATGTTGTGCTACAAGGTTTGATAAATCATCATGAGATAAAGGAATTGGTGTATTATCAAATCATTGCTTATAGATTTCTCAGAGATTTCCTTCTTCTCCAAGTACTTAAAATGTGGACCTTCAAACACACTGTGTCCATCCATCCATCCCATGTTTTCAATTACACTTACATAGTATCTGCTGCCTTGAACCCACACAAAGAACTGACAAAGCACTATTGTAGCTTCAGAAATTCTAACACAGCTTAAAGCCAGTGAGAGACAACTCTCTTTGTGGCTACTTCAGGAAACAGCCTAGCCTCTTCCAAGGCAGTGTTGGGATTGGTGAGAGTCTCTCCTCATTCAAAAGCTGTTTCTGAGTTACTGCCTCTTACAAAGCAGTGGTCTCTACCACTTAGACCTGAAAATGAAATTGAAGACAATTTTAGCAAAGAGGGAAATCAGGCTCTCTTGAAAGTGTCGACTTTTAAAAGAAGGCAGCAGGGCAGGGAAGCAAACAAAGAAAACAGCTCATGAAACTGTTGAGCTTGGAAAGATCTCCATAAGATTGGCCACTGTGTCTTTTTGGTTTCCCCCTCCACCTCTTCGAGCAACCTGGTCTAGTGGAAGGCGTCCCTGCCTATGGTAGTAGGGTTGGAACTAGGTGATCTTTAAGGTTCCTTCCAATGCAAACCACTCTGGGATTCTTTGATTCTGTGAAAACACTGATCAGTATTCCTTTATTTTAAGAGTTTTAACTCAGAAGGTTAAAGATGTGACCTTTACTGGATGTATGAACAGTCAAAACACGGAAATAAAAAGGCTGAGATGTTAGCTCTGTAGCTGCCTCAGCCTTTTCAGTATTTCAGAGCTGATCTACAAAGTAACTCTTCCAACCATTAGCATACCACAGCAGCTATGCTTGCAGAAATACTGTCGATCCTCACCTCTCCTTGCTGTACCCAGGCTGACATAGAGGCAAGAATGCAAAGTATTCAGGGCTGAAAGAAGAGACAGTGTAATTCTCTGGTTTATTTCTTACGGCATCTATATAAAAAGAACAGAGTTGAGGGGCCAGTTTATTTGTCTTGTTTCAAGTTCAATTAAAAGCAAACCAAAACAATCCAAAATCCTTTGGAAGATGAACCATAAAATGAAGCACTGCTATCAGTAACTCAAGTTGAAATCTCTGCTGAAGATCTGAACACTTCATTGACCATGCAAGAAATTGTGGTGAACATACTCCTACATGAGAAATAATTAATAGCTCTTTCATGTGGTTTGGGTTTGGTTAGTTTATTGTGTACTTGTATGTGTACTTTGGCTGTTAGTCCTGAAAAGAGTCCAAAAATAAATTAATGACCTGCTTTTTCTGAATGACTTCCGGTCAGAAATATTAGGCTGTCACCCTCGTACCAGTTTCCCTTGCTCTGAAGTTAAGGGCATAGTTCGAGAATACAACTGCATCAAGCACAACTATCTTTTGCTAACAAATGACACTCTTGTTCTCTCATCCTCTCTCCACCCCCTCCTTAGTGCCAGCTCTGATCACAAAGTAAGCTAATTCAAAATGAACAATGAACTGCTGAAAACTATTACTTTTCTTCCAAGTGCAGTCTTCTGTGAATTAAAAAGTTAAATTGGCTCACTGATCAATATCAGGGATTGTGCAAAGCAGCAGGGAAAGGAATTAGCAGGATTATGGAGAGCAGGACCTCTCCTTTTGTCACCTTCTGCAGCAGCTAGTTCATTCAAGAAGTACCGTGCAGCTGCATTGGAGGGCTGCTCTAACTATGATTCCCTGATAGTATTTGGCTTTATGCACGGACAACTGTTCTCCATGCTGTTCTGCAGCCACATTAAGGGCTCTATTGAATGGTCTGGGGAGTCCTAGACTGCTGGAGTTTCTGGGGGTACCTCAGGAGAGGACACTTTATCCATATGGATGCTGAAGCTGCTCAAGGAAACAGGCAAATCTCTGGATTAAAAAGAGAACCATTATGGACATCATTCTGGGAGGCTGGCTCTTAAAGCCAATCTTCAGATCATGGTGCGTCTGTGTCTGATCCCGTTCCAATAGCAGTGTCCATTTCATTTAGTGATCACTGCATGCAAAACCCATCCCTTAGAGACACCCCTTGTCACTGGCACTGTCTCCCTGTCCTGTCCACAGTCCTGGACTCAAGCTCAATAAAAACTGAAGTACCCAGCGGAAATGTGGTGCTTTGCGGTGCTGTCTTGGTGCTACCAATCCAAGGAAAGCCTTCCCATGGTTATGGCACTGCATGGTGCTGCCTGGACACATCATCCAGGCCTCCCCTTTCCCCCGGGGAGTAGAGTGGCCCTGCCCAGCTCCACGCTCTCTGCTGCTCAGCGTCCCCAAAGGAGGTCTGCCTGCATGTGCTTCTCCCCTGAAGACAAGTCCCTTTAACCCACCCTTTTATTTTTGTGGGAACTGGGTGACACTTCTCCAAAGGGATGAGCTGTGTCATGGAGGGGTCAGACAATGCAGTATTTGTGAGAAACCAACACGGAGGCAGGGCTGCTGCAGCTGTGCCAGCCGCTCACGGAGATGAAGGGAAGACAAGTGAGAGGGAATCTCATGAATGTCTGTAAGAATCTGAAGGAAAGTTGTCAAGAGGATGGAGCCAGGCTCTTCTTGGCGGTGCCAAGCAATAGGACAAGAAGTAAAGGGCAGCAACTGATGCAAAGGAAGAACCTACCTAAACATGAGAAAGAACCTCTCTCCTGTGTGAGTGACCACACACTGGAACAGGTTGCCCAGAGAGGTGTCGAGTCTCCCTCACTGGAGATTTTCAAGAACTGTATGGACGCAACCGCGTGCCGCGTGCCCTGGGACGCGTCTGCTTGAGCAGCACGGAGGCTGGACTACTGTGGTCCCTTCCAGCCGGACCCATTCCGTGACTCTGGGAGTTACGGAGCCGCGGGCACGGCGCCGCGGCCGCCCCCGCCCGCCGCCGGGGCTGAGGCACGGCCGCCGCGCTCCGCGCCGGCGCGGCCGGGGGAGCATTCCCAGCTCCCGTCTCCCTCCCGCTTCCCGCGCATGTGCGGTTGCCAGGGCGGCCGTCTCCGGTGAAGGTTTAAAATCTGCGGGACATGCGCAGTGCCGGTTCTGGCCCTGGCGAGGGGGACACGCCACATTGGAACGGCGAGCGGAGCGCTCCGGGCAGCGCCGGGTACAGTTTGCGCCGCCTTCGCTTCCTCCCGAGCCGCGCTCGTCTCGCCCGGCTCTGCCTCCGGCCGCCCTGCCGCCCTCGCTCGCTCCCTCCTCCCCGCGACACATGCCGCTGCTGCCGGGCCGCTCCTAGCGCCGCTGCCGGGCCGAGCGAGCGAGGGAGCGGGCGGTGAGCGGGCGGCGGCGCGGAGCTCTGGCCGGGCAGTGAGGGACGGCGGCGGGCGGGCGTGGATGGATCCCCGCGTGGCCTGGATCCAGCCCGAGCAGAAAGGACCCGCGAATGCGCTGTGGATGCAGATCTGGGAGACCTCGCAGGGCGTGGGGGGCCGGGGCGGCGCCAGCTTCCCGCACTACCTCTGCCTCAACTCCCCGGCGCTGGACTCTGCCGCCTCTCCGCCCCGCGGGCACGGCTGCGTGCGGCTCGGGGCGCCCGGCGCCTGCTGCTCCTCTTCCTCGCCGCCGTCGCCTTCGCCTTCCCCGCCGGCCCTGCTGACCGGACTGGTGCCCGCTGTCCCCGGCGGCCCCGCGGCGGTGAACGGCGGCGGCGAGGGAGGGCGGCGGCTGCAGAAGTCGCCTTCCGTGTCTTCCTCGTCCTCTTGCTCGTCGGTGGAGTCCGGCACCGAGAGCCCCGGCTTCTCCTCCTCGGGATCGTGCAGCGGTGGCGGAGGCGGCGGCTCCTCCTCTTCCTCCGGCGGCCCCCGGGCGGTGGCGGTGGCTCCTCCCGGGCTGCTGGGCAGCGGGGCTGGACCCGGGGAGTTTTTTAACTTCCACGAGAACAAAGTGAACGCTGTGAATGGGCACCACCAGCCGCCGCACCCGGCGCGCAGCCCGCACCCGCCCCCGGCGTCTCCCCAGCAGCACCAGTACCACCCGGGCCGCAGGAAACGGGAGAATAAAGCCAGCACCTATGGGATGAATTACCTGCTCTCCGGCAGCCGCGGCGTCGCCGTCAACAACTCCCCCCACCAGCAGCGGCAGCCGCCTCAGCCAGCGCTGCAGAGCCCCGGCACCCCCTGGAAGACCAGGAAATACAGCCCGGGCGTGCAGGGGTGAGCAGCCGGGGCCCCGGGGGCTGCTGCAGCCCCAGAGGGAAGGGGGGCCTCGGCCGCCTCCTGCGACCCCTCCGGGAAGGGGGGCAGTGGGCTGGGATCACACGAACTCCTCTGGAGCAGGCCGCGGCAGGGAGGCCGATGGCAGGGGATGGCGGGGCACCAACCCGTGCCCTTTTGTAAATCATCTTGGTCTGTGCCGGCTGGGTGGTTCTTGGCCGAAGCAGCGATTCATGCAGTGTGAGGGAACCCGTAGATGTAAAGGGTTAGGCCTTACTTTGTAATAGGTTGAGAGGTGAAGTTGTGAGGCCATCATCAGAGGTCACCTACAATAATTAAAGCAAGGGTGTGTGCAGGATGCTTGTCAGAGCTACCAGGTCTCAATTCAGATTGTAAGGGGGAAGTGGAAGGCTTCCGTTCAGAGGAACTCAAAACCTTTGTGTTAATTTTTAAATGCCTCTGCTTAGGCTGCAGCAAGCTGGTTAGCTTGGGGAGTGTTAGCAACATCGCTTGAAAGGGAGGTGCCGAGTTCTGTCTGAGATAGACATGAAAGTCAGTGTAGTCTTAGAGCATTTCTCTCAAGTATGTTTTAGCTCTAGAATAAATTGAGCCAGCCAATACCCATACAGAAATCTTGTCTTTTTGAAGAGAACGTTTTTATGACGCTTACCCTGTCTTGTAAGCCATACCTTTCTCGTATGAATGGGCAGTTAGTAAGGCCGAGTATTCAGTTTGATCTGGTTGGCATGGAGAAGGGACTAAAATTGAACAAAGCGTGTCTGGGATGCTCTATGAGATTGCTTTATTTCACCTGTCAAATTTCATTCAGTCAAGGGGAAATGTTACTTTCTAAAGTTGAGGTTATTTTATTCTTGGAAAAAGTGCTAGCTGCATTGACTGACTGTAGCAGATTTCTGATGTCACTTCAAAAATAGTTTCTTGGAACATCCTAACATCAAGACCCTTGGATGCCTGTGAAATAAAGGCATTGCATATTTCTAGAGGGGAAATAGCTAAAGATAACAGGGTATGAGCTGGGGATTTTTAAGTGAAAGATTTAACTTAAGGACTTTAAGTGAGAGATTTAACTTAAGGTATCTTCTCTTTCATGTAGTACTGTCAGGTGCTGAGTATGTTAAAAGTTATGAAGCAGTATTAAAATACATTTTTAAAGTTATATTTTTGCAAACCATAACCTCAGGAGGGGCAGGACAAGACTTGTGACTGCTGCTTTGTAATTCCAGACTGACACTGAAAATTCAAATTTCTTACAGGAAGCTAGAATTTGAATCTTTAAGAGGTGTCTTGCAGTAGGACCTTTGAGTCCTATACTAAGAAGTTTGTATGTCTCAAGTTCCAATAGTATCCTTAAAATAGTGTGAAGTTTAATTTTTTTTGTTTTCGTAGAGATGTGGTGGAGCACTGAGTTAACTTTTTTATTTAAGTCATCTCAGTGTAAGTGAGGCAGATCTCCAGGAAGGTGGAGGAAGGAGCAGCCTGAGTTCACCCAGCAGGTCTATGGCAAATGGCAAACCTGTGAATCAAACCCAAGTGCTGCAAGTTCTGTCCTGTAGTTGTTAGGCAGCACCACCTATGCCATTCACGTATCTTTATTTTTCGTCTTCTGTCCTTCTGTTTTCTTTCAGCTTTTGTGTAATAGTGGCTATGCCACTCTTCAAGTATGAGTTTCTAGAGAATCTGTACGCAAAGAGATTGCTTAGCTGAGATTCAGTTGCGCTGTTCAGTTCTGTAGTGTAGGTAGTTCCTTTGCTGATGTGTTAATTTTTTTTGCTAAATATCTTTGAAACTAGAAGCTGTGTTTCCTGATCTTCTGTCAAAGATCTCTGTTACAAAAGTGGGACCTGATTCTGGCTGTGGGATCCCAGTAACTGCAGCATGTGTGATCCTGTAGTTCCAGAGCGTTCCTTAAAGTACCAGAGAACTAACTAGTGCTGAAGGAGAGCATGAATCTTGAAACCATAGACCTAAATATGACAAGCAGTTTCTGCCTTAAAGTTTGAGTTCTGCTGCCCAAGGTGAATCTTGAACAAGTGTATATTCTTAAACAATTTCCTCTTTAGTGTTAGTAATTTTTTAGCAAGTGCTTGCATTATTGAAATAAGAATATTTTCACTGATGGATTTCGGTATCTATCTTCTGCAGTAATTCCTGTTCAGTGGTGAACTTAACTTTCTCCTGAAGCCTGGCTGGTGTGTTATTTGGCAATTCTAATGAAAATGCACTGAAAAGGCTGGGATGGGAACAGATCCCTGCAGGAGTTTCTTCTGGGTCCCTTATGCTCCTTTAGTTGCCTGCTGTTCCCTGGAACTGTCAGCCGGTTCCTGAAGTATCTCTTTGATAACTCATCATCTGTTGACAGAGCATCTTCACTGTTGCCGTCCTGGTATATGCAACTGTTGGAAAACGTGGTCCTGAAAATCTTTAGCTGCAGTCTGGTTTGGCTGTTGATTAGAGGAGGAAGGACTTGATCATAGGTGCTCTTACGCTTACCCTGTACATGAATGGTGGAGCTTACTCTGCTGGAAATGTTGTTCCTTGAACAACACTTTTCTACAGCAAGCTGAGATTTCCAAGTGATACGCAGTGGCTCACAGTGTTACTGTATTGTCTTCTGGTAACAGAGTAAGCAGGGTAATCTCTGTTAGCCCCCTCCCAGGCTGCAGTCGTACTTCTGATGAATTGTGTGCTTTGAAGCAGTACTGTGCTCCTGCTTTCTCACTCAGAGCTGAGGATGGTCTGTAGCACTGCAAGTCATTGTTTTATTCATGCTGCTCGTAGTCAGTGGCTTTGTGATGGTAGGGGTGATGATGTTTAGGAATACTGTACAAATGCTTTCCTCTGTTTTATATACATAATTCATTTTTTTCCAGTGGCCTCATACTTCCACCACTTTGATAGCAGCATTTGATACTTTCAGCACTTTGATAGCAGTCTTTGTAAAGGAAATTTTTCCCATAAACCACAAGTGTGAAAAGCTATGTTTGATTACATTTCATCCTATAGCTGTTATTTTGGATGTCCTAGATTGTCCCATGTCGTGCTTTTAAAAGAATTTTGGAAGGTAAGGAGTGAGGAGATTGAAGCCATAATTTATTCCAGTGCTTCAACAGAGTGATTAATGTAGCAACAGTGTAAATTCCTATGTGCCTGGGTTTAGTTTAGGACTACAGATGACTAAATGTTTGGTTTCAGATGCAAGGCAAAGAAGTATCCTTTATTATTATGAGGTTAATGCAAGCTGTTGTGACTGATGTTCAAAAGTGCTTGTTATTTCCTGGTACTGTAAAGTATCCTCTTGTGTGTAAAACTACATCTAGCCTCTTACTAGAGTGTGCATTCTTTGTTCAGCAAATACCTTCTGTTTCTCTAAAGTCAGTATCTTAAATATATCTGAGTAATTTAAGCATCCAGAGAGTTTAGAAGTGCTCAAGTATTACTTCAAAAGATGGCATTGAGCTATTCTAAACTTTTTACTAAGGCTTCTCCTGCTTTTGTTTGGATGCACAGCTAATGGAGTGGTTTCTCTGAAGATGTAGCTAATAGCTTGTGGACAGTATAAAATTACCTCAGATTTAATTATTTTATTTCTTAATATGAATTTAACAAAGTAAGTAAAAAATTAAAGCATTTTAAACAATATGAGTATGTACTGCTTAATACTTTCAACTAAATGTTCAGTCTAATTGTAGATGTTGAATGAGATTAGTGTGAAATACCTGGCATATCTGCTTGGCACATTACAGTGCTGTGCAGAAACAACAGAACTGGCTTCTTGAGTGTTAGTTTGGGTACCAGAACTGTTATGATACGTTGGGATGGTTTTCTGCCTGGGTTAATTAGTGTTGCACAGTGTCTGATGACCTCCCACATTCATTTTTCCTCTTATATAGCTGTTGTATTTAACTCTCTTTTGATAATGACAAACAAGTTCTGCCATAGAGTAAAAGAGCACCAAGACCTCCACATTTCCTTATGCTGAATGAGGATTCAGGGCAGCATTCCCTAATAGCTACCACAGGTACTTGGGGAGAGTTCTCATAAGCAAGGTAAGCTTATGACAGTGCTTCTACAGAAGACTTGTTCCAGTCTTCACCAGTTTGCAGCTGAATGATATTGTGCACAGAAAGTGATGTCTAGAGATACAGTGGTGCACCTCTATGCTAAACTTATATTAGATCATCTTTATTTCTTCACCTCTATGCAGTGTTTCTAATTCCAGTCTTACAGCATATTTTTTGCATTTTTTGATATATTTCAGAACTTTAACTAAGATAAATTTAATTACAGTTTAGTGAAATGCACTATTAAAAATCCATTGCATTCAGGGCATAGCTGCGGCTGCATGTTTGTCAACCCTTTCTTCTTATTATCCTGCTGTCAGAGCTGTCAGATACAAATTAATGTGTGGGCATGCCACATTGTCAGACCCTTCTGCAAATTTTGCTTTCTTGTACTTTGAGCTGAAAGAATGTAGACTTTGGAAATGCTCTGAAGCCTTTACTGTCTGCAGTGAGATGTCCAGCACTTGTTAGGGCTTTAGGGGCCTCCCGAGGGTGGTTATTCTTAACTTCTCCCTGCGCTTAGCAGTGCTGTCTTGCTCTAGTAAAGAATCAGCACAGTGGGCTGTGCTTCACCCACACTGCTGCCCAGTCCCTGGTGTCTGCTGTCTGTGGTGCTAGGTGGACGCCTGCAGTGGAAGTGTTGATGTAGGAGGCAGGTCTCGCTGGCATGTTACACTCAGTTCTTGTTTTGCTTGACTATAGGGTCAGGGTAGAAGTAAGCAGTGTATGCTGGAGTGTATGCAAGGAGAAGTGTGGAAGTAGTTACCTGTTAGTCATAGTAAATTTCTGGAGAGAGCATCAGGATGTAGGTAAATGGATTGTTTTCATGCCTGAAACTTGGTATGAAGGGAAGTTCCAGGGTAGCTGCTGGATGAATTGTCCAGAAGAACAGAACATCTGTTTTCTTCTGTGGTCAAGTAAGTTGCCTTGGTAAAGCACAAAATTTCCACGCAAAGTGGGTACGTAGTGTAGAGTTAGAGACTGATGCTGTGGGGAGTGAACGAAAGGAATGTTTTGGCAGCAGTAGGCTCCAGAGTCACCAGAGGTACTAGAGGTCAGAAAGGCTGAGCTACAGTAGTAAAACATAAGGAGGCCTTGCATGACAGGTGCTCTCATCTGTGTGTAAAGGAGAATGGGACATGTTTGGACCAGTTTAATCCTGGCATCAGCTTCATGGTGTTTTTGCTAGTTGTTAGGCTTTGGCAGCAGAGACAGCTGGCACCAAGAACATCAACAGCTGTACTGGGTGAGAGACCCTGAGAGACCAGTGCCAAATATTGGGAAAAGAATACATCAACATGAGCTTGTGGTGATATTTTCTGGAAGCATCTGCCAGCTTTAAATTATTAGTGGTTCTTGGACTACATGGGTTGTAGACAGTGCATTGTTATGCTTATTGTAGATTTTGTGTATAATGTGTCTTGCCTTGATCTTTTATGATCTGGGGTTACCAGATGACCTGTGGGAAGATGTTCCTCGGTAAAGCTGTTGATTATGTAATGATGGTTTTTTTTTCTATCCTGAGGCTGTCACTAGGATTGTAGTGGCTGCCAGTTGCAGGTCTGTGCATTACAGAGGCAGGCCGTGAGTGCTTTTTGCAGGGGATTTGGAGGAGGGGGGAGGTTGAATCACATGACTGTTGTTTGTTTTCTAGTCTTTTAAATCATTTCTTGTATTGAAACTGTTTCCAGCCTCTAGATGTTTATCTCCTCTGTATGCTTTGCAGTCCCTGCTTTATCTTTGGGACTCATGAACCATACCTGTGTGTGATAATGTCACAGTATTCCTGCATCTTGGGTTATCTTGTTCTATCTTGTACTCTGTCTCCTTATTACTAACATGGGACTTGTCTGGTGTTTTTGTGCTTGGAGGCTTCACCTGTGATCTTCCTTTAATATGGAAGCTGAGAGTTTCAGCTGCTTGTTTCCTGTTTAAAACATTTCTTTATCTGTATGAAGGGTCTTTCCCCTCATTCCATGTCAGCTTAATTTCTTCATGAGCCTGCATAAGGGTGTATGGGGCCATTGTCAAATGCCATTTGGAAATCCAAGAAAATAACAGATTTTCCTGTGTGGTTCTCTGATTCTTCCAAGTAGCTCTGAATGTTGTTCTTTTTTTTTTTTTTTTTTTTAAGACACTACTTCCATTCATGATATTAGTTATATTAATTAGTATCTTGATATAGTCATATCAAGAATATAGTCATATCAAATGAATATAGCTATTCATTTATTGCATTGATTCTGCTTTTGACCACTTTGAATGTCAAAGCTAATTCTTTTAAATGAAAAAAAAAGAATGATAACTACTTATTGTTCTGGTACAAATGCAGTATCTAGTGAGTATGACTTTTGGTGAATACTGAATTACCAGGAACAGGTTTTGCTGTGAAGTATTTTCTATTAAAAAGTTTGGGACAAGTTCTTCCTTCATAGTTGTGGATCAGGGAAGTCTCTGAGGAATTAAAAAAAAAAAATTAAATACTAACTTTACATATCATGCATTTGGATCACTTAACTTTTTCTTTACTGATAATTTAAGTCATTTAACAGAAGCAGGTTTTTGTGCTCTTGAACTAGTTTAGCCATTCTCAGTCATAGCTTTACATCTTGTTAAGTTATTCCTCATAATAATTTTTGATATCCTTAATCTTCCAATCCTCTTTTCCTGCTTTGTACATGACTTAAGGATTTCTGGAGACATCTTCTGATGGAATCCTATGACAAAGTATTAAAAGCTCTTTTTTTCCCCTAAAACCTGGTTAGTGATGCACACTAAACAACCAGTGTGGTATCTTTAGAAGACTGAAACACATTGTTCTTTTGGTTATGATTTTGAAGGCGCTTCCTCTATTATAAGGAAAACTGCAGCAGTACTTAAATCCAGAAAGTACTTTTCTAGCTTTTTTTTTGCCTTGCAGAGGTGCTGACTTTGAATGTGAAGGGTTTGTTGCCAGTAGTGCTTTGATGGGTGCATTTTGAGTTAGAGTCTGCTGCTCAGAATTACATCAAGAGTTGCTTCTCTTTAATGTTTCAGTGGCTAACCTGATGTAATGCATACCTGATCTACGTGGGCTAAATTAGTCTCTCATCACTAATATGTTTCTGCTGTTGCAGTCTGATTTGTCTGGGATGTTAATCGCTTGCTATCTTTGAGCATTTGGAAAAGAATGGTATTAAGACAGGAATTTCAGGGTTTAGTGCTTCTATTTATTGGCATAGCAAGCTTGCTGATTCAGTCCCAAAGTTTAATATATGGCATTCTCCTTCACTGGTGCAACAAAATGATTGTGATGTTTTCTTGGTGGTGTAGGGAGGTCCATCAGTCCAAGTCAGGAGTAATGCACTTCAGAAGCTTATGTAGCAGATCTACATTGCTGTGTATTTAATTGGAAAGGTACATCTGCTTATTTTTATATTTTTTTATGATGCAGCTTTTTCAGAGCCCATCCAGCCATTAATAAGGTATTTGGTTGAGTTTTATTGGATTGATATAGTTTGCAAAAATATTTTAGTTTCTGGTTTTCTTCAAAATGCAGACACATTCTGTTACTTGGGTCTGGAAATTTGCAGTGTAAATCAATCCAACAAACTTAGTTTTTGAGTGCATCAACTGTCAAGGTGTTCTTAAGAGGTAGAATCGAACTGGCAGGGAACTTGGTCTGAAGGTAGGATGGGCTCTGACTTGCATGACTCTGGGGCAAAGAGAAAGCTTAGAGAGGAAATAAGAACAATATGATCTCTTGTGGAAAATGTACAGTGCATTTTATAAACTACTCTTTGTTCTGTGGATGAGAACAAATTACTTTTTTCTTCCAGTCTCTCCTGTGTAGCTAACTTGCAAAGTAAGCACAATTCTTATTTGAGTTTGGTATTTAGGATACCTGTCTATAAAACGTTTCAGAGCTCTGATTCATAAGTACTGTATAGTTGGGTTTTTTTTTTATTCTGCCAGTCATTGTAGTTTGCTGCCTTCCATACAATTACAGTGACAAAGTTAATTGCTGTCTGAATAATGTAGAAGAATGAGACTGATTTGGTGCAGCAGTATGGTCTGTGAATGTAGCACTGTGTTTTCATAGTTTCTCTCATCTGTAAGCTTAGAACATTGCATAGGGCGTACAGCAGTAGCAGTGATGCCTGAGCCTTACTGGTGTTGAGGAGGGCTAATATACACAGGTAAAGGCATCTGATGGGTCATGTGAGTGGGAATGTGAAGAATTGTAATTGGTCTCTTCTTGGTCATAGCTGTGTTTTAGCCCCTTTTGCAGATGTCTTCATCTTAGATCATACTGGGAGAAGTCTGTCTCAGAATGCATTCTTGCTTTCACACACTCTGTCTGTGTGTGTGTGTGTGTATATATGTATATATGGATATTTATCTCCTCCTTTATTTCACTGAGCTGTGTTCTTTAGTTTTAGACTGTAAGAGTGATTGACTGATTGCAACTATTGAATGCATTTGATTGTTGTAGTGTGAGATTTCACCTGCATTTTCGTGATAATGAAATTGTGCTTTGCCCTAGTCATAGGTGAAGGTATAGTTCAACAGATTTCCAAAATATGTGCAGTGACTGACGTGCATTTCATAATTTAGTCTTGAGACAGTGAAGTCACACACGTTTTGGGATTCCTGTTTCATTGAAGGAATGTATTCTATGACTTGTAACCTTTATTTCTTTACCTCCATTTTCTACACATCCCTAGTATTAGACCCCCATGCTTTAACTGTGGCATCTTTCCTTTTATAAGGGTACTTGGATGATGTGTTAGCCTTTAGCTAGAAAAATACTGAGTAAAGAGTATGTTTTTAAAAAGTGTTAGTTGTTCCACATAAAAGATGCAATCATGTTTGTACTGTTCCTTTAGAATAAATTAATGTGCTTAGTAGTGTAGTCATGTTGAAAAGGAACCGGATGCTTACTTAAGGGAACAAAGTCTCTGTAGGTTTTAATTTACCTTCTAGTTTGTTGATGATGGTTGAGAATTTCTTTTCATTGCATTGAAATTAGTCCTTAAAGTAATAAGTCAATCTTATGTATAATAATGTTTGCAGTAAATGAGTAAAATGGATGATCTCCTTTCTTAGAAACCTGCCTTTCAGGAAAAACATTGCAAAAGTCTGAGAATGTCACCTGAGTGTTATGTTAACCTAGAGGCTAGAAGAGTGCCTTTCCTTAAACAGTAGAAGGGATAATTTTTTGATAAACAGAAGATGTTAATTTTGTTGTTAATTTTTGCTCAGCCTGTAAGTAGCAGATGCTTGCTGTGCTTAGCATTAATAACATCAGTAAATGGTAGGTTCCTCCAGGCTGTTAAAATTAGCAACCTGAATAATCTAGCAAGTACAAGTAGCTTCTCTTCTTCATTCCTGTGTTCTAATCTTTGCCATCTTATATTAGGTAAGAGTACAGTTATAGCTTACCAACAAGTTTCTTTCCCATTATTCCTATAAATACAGTAAAGCTGTCTTGTGAAAAAGTTGATTAAAAGGCTTACATTTGCTAGTGAAGTAATACAATAGGCATCTTAAAATGTTACAGGAGATTGCTAGGTGCTGTGATGCTGTTGAGAATCCAGATTCTTTAAGAAGCCCGAAGGATATTGAGAAGACTGACTTGTCTATACGTTGAGGGAAGTTCTATGAAAAAAAAAGAGGAGCTAGGATCTTGTATCTGCATGTACATCATGTGCTGCATATGGCAATTGTGTTCCTAACGGTTAAAATAATGTCAAAGTCCTGACTTAAAAAGTGCTTATGAAAATCATAGAGGGTACGTGGACAAAATACTTAAGTAAGAACTATCCCTGTATTGGCTTGCTGACTCTTCCAAGGTTATCTGTTTTTTTCAGACACTGCATTATTCTTTCAGCTAGTAAGAAGGTATACTGGGATTAGTCTTGAAAAGCATACAGGATCTTGTTTTATGTACATGAGTTGGGGTTTTTTTGTGACACCGTTCCAATAACTTTATCTGAGCAAAGGTGTTTACAAAAATGCAAACTACTGTAATATTAAATTTTAAAAAAGCATCTGTTTTGAGAAGCTTCTTCAGGTGTAAAGCAGAAGGTAGACTGCTACAGTGGTTGTACTGCCATATGCTGACTGTGAGTATAGCATTGATTCTTATCCAGAAGGACATAGACAAGAAGAAGTAGAAACTGTTGAATTAAGGAATCTGGAAAGAGCAAGCAAAATAGAAGTCTTTTAAGACAGAGGGTTGAGAACTGGTTTGCCAAATGCATTAAGACCTGAAAGTCTTGCACATCAAAAGCAAGAAACTTGCCAGAGTGAGTAGGACTCAGAGAGAGATGTGAAAGGGCACACGGGGGAACACAGACCATGTAGTAAGGACTAAGTGAACTAATTGCTTTCTGTCAGAGAAGGACTTCAGAGACTTAAAGCTTTGACTCCAGGCAACTGCAATTTTAAATTTCAGTACGAGTTTAAATTCAGTCAGCAGAATAATACCAGTTATACACCCACGTCTTGTGGTATATGCCAATGAATTCCACTGGAATTAGCCGTGAGTATGGCTTGAACTCTAAATGAGCCTTGATATCTAGACCTCTGCTCTTGTCCTGTGCAGACTGAAGCATTAAACCAAGTACTGCCTTGTCAGTGTGAAGTAGAAAATATTAACCTGACTTCATATTAAAGAGCAGATGAGGGAAGGACATGTAGACTAGTGATGAGTGATACTCTTCTGAGTCTTTCATAGCATGATTAACAATTGTGACTGTGTTAACCATTGGAGGAGAGGCTCAGTGGGGCATCGAAGTGAGAGTACTTGTGTGTTGGCTGTTTTCCTGAGCTCACTGATGCACTGCGGCTGCTTTTGAAAGGCTGTGCTGTGTGTGGTAGAGGTGGGGACGGTTCCCCTTTTATTTTTTTCCCTAATACAGGATGGCTACTGTAAATGCATTTTTTCCCCAGAAATGTCTAGATCTCCTGGTTGGATGGGGCTGATGCCATAAAACACAGAACTTCTTGCATGACCAAACATAAAGAAAGGGTCTAGTACATGTTGTGATTAAGTTTGGTCTTTCTCACAGGTCTCATTTTCGTGAAGGATTCATTGTTAATCCATATTCCTGTGTTCAGTTTGATAGCACAACTTCTGGATCTTTTTTTCAGAAGAATGTTTGAGATTCTTTTTGAAGACTTGTTAGAAACCAGACATTTACAGGTTGGCTGGGTTAGTGCTTAGAAATAACCAAAGGAAAGGATAAATTATTTACTTTATAATGAGGGAAAGTTACAAATAGAAGTACTCAATAGTACTCAGAACTCAAGTTGCGAGAAGTACTGTTGCTCGATATGTTCATAAATACCTGGAGGGAAGGATCGAGTGAGAAAAGGATAGAAAGGATAATAGAAAGCTAGAGCTGACTGCAGACAGACACAGTGGGAGTTCATTGTTCATTGGGTTATAAAATTGCTGGTAAAATTAGATTCTAGTAAATATAGAATCATGACTGAAGAAAAATAATTCAGGCTGAATGCACACAGTGAGCGGGCTCTATGTTGATAGTTTTGTTCAGAAAACACCTTGAATCTCCGTCATTGTGGTTTCTTCTAAAGAGCAGCTGTGTGCTCAGGTACCCTCAAGCAGCAATATTCCCAAGTGTAGGGACAATAAAATGAAAACAGGTGTGTGTCCTGGACTGAAAGGCAGCATGGCGTGTTGACTCTGTGTGTGTTTCTGCCCACCTGTCAGAAAACGTGGTGCAAATTGAAAACGAGCCGAAAAAGGTTAGCAGTGATCAAACTTTGGACTTCCTCTTGTCAAAGGAGACAAAAACCCATGAGAATTAGTAGCTTGGAAAACTCCTGGTGGATAGAGATAAATGGATTGAGAACCTGAGAAGTCTTGTGTTTTGAGACGCACTGCCAGTAACAACTTTTTTTTGCCCCAGGAAAAAACATCAGATAAAATCATTACCAGGCAGCAGTTTAAAATAAAAAACTCTTTATTCTGATGCATACTTAAATTCTCATTGCATGCCACAAATAACAAAGCAGAAATGGACTAAAAGACCTGGAAAAAATCTATGGAATGAAGTTCTTTGAGCTAATAGGTATCAGCTTGGGATTCACCCTGAATGTATGCCAGATGAAATTACTGGAGGCTTGGAAGGATGGCTGCCCCTTTGCTTTTCTTGCCTTTTCTTGCTTTCAGCCTGTATTTGCCTACTGCAGATTATTATAGGCTGAAGAACAGGAAGTCTTTAGGCTGTCCCCATTGCTGTTAGGTGTATTTAGGTATTTTATTCATTGGTCTTTTTGTCTTGGAAAGGTAGGAAAAAAACATACTTTCTATAAATGAAACAAAATAAGATCATGTTAGTTTGTATTTTCTGTCTTGCTGTAAAATTTTGGAATCACGTGGATTCATCAGCAAATTGAAACGTTAGTTAAATCTGCTGTGTAGTTAAATGTTCAGTTGTGGGTTCAAGCTCAGTTTAAGAAAAGAGGGCAAACAGTAATTCAAAATATTTATGCTTTTTGGAAGTATGTTTGAGCTTTGCTGCAAAAATCTCTTTGTGTATGGGAAGGAATACTGGCAAAAGTTAGGCATGTGGTATCTTGGAAGTTACCTGCTAACAAGGAAGTTCCTGAATAAAATGAATTGTGAAAATCTCAGATGAAGAGTTGAGCTCTACTAGAGAGGTATGAAATTTTCCTTTTGGAAGGCTAAGTATATAAACTATAGATTGTAGTGAAATGCTGTCCTAAACCCTAAAATCAATGTTGACTAGATACATTTTGGAGTTAGACAGAAATCTTAGAAATACGTCAACATCAAAAAGATGTTTTGGAAAAATGTCACAGTGGTAGTTATTTGCATTTTTGTTTGGCGTGGCTTGATGCTTTTCCATTGAAGGCAAACATGACATTCACCTGAATACTCAAATTTGGCAGCAAGAGTTCTATAGTACTGGTAGATGTGAAACAAAAGGGCTTAATAGGTGATTGAGGTTCCAATGTCAAGACTCCTTATGTAACATTGGTATAAAAATACACTTGAGAATATATTCAACATTCTCACTTTGAGTTGAGTTGGAAGGTCACTTTCTATGTGGATGAATGGCTAATGAAGGGCCTGAGTGTCAAAGTGTATGTTTTTACAAGAACAAGAAATACTCAAATGTCCTTTCTATTGTCCTCTACAAAATCTCACTAATGCCAGTGGCCTGTTTGCAGTCCATGTAAACTGCTACATACACAGAAGTAAGAACTGCTGGAAGAATAAATGCTTGAAGACTTTGGTTGGTCTTGTGCTGCTTCAGATTTGCATCATTATATAGTTTTTAAGACTCAGCCTTGTTTTTTAAAGAAAAGAATCATTAAGAATCAGGAATTGAATTTGGCCTTCACTGCTGAGCCAGTAAGAAATTTAGTAAATGTCTACTAGAGTTAGTGTTCTGAGCTCTTTGATTCAAGGATGATATTAAATAAAACCTATGGCATGTTTCTAGTAAAATTTATTGTCATAGTTAAATAGTTCAATTGCCACTTTAATTGATCCTACTTTCTCCATTAGACTACATGAAGAAATCATTGACTTCTATGACTTCATGTCCCCTCGTCCTGAAGAAGCAGCTATGAGAAGAGAAGTGGTAAAAAGGATAGAAACTGTCATCAAAGATCTTTGGCCTACCGCTGATGTGAGTGTAGCTTCAGTTGTGATTTGCTTCTCCAGTTAATTGTAGAGCTTGGTTCACTTAACCTTGCTGTCATCTTTCTTTTAGGAATGAACAGGTGACTCTTCAAGTTTAAGGCAATTGACTTAATATCACAGTTCTTGCAGTATTTGGAAATTTATTTTAAAAAGTGGGGAAATTTCAAACCTAGATTTTGGGTTAATGAATTGTACTGAATGTTTTTTCATTTTGAGAGCTGGGAATGTGAAGCTTTTAGTAGTGCCTTTCTTAAAGTAAACACTTATTAAATTGATTGTCTCAGTACAATTTAATTTTGAATATTCAAGTGAGACTGACTACCGATATATCCATTTCTGCAAAGAGTCCTGAATGTGTGGATATTTTAAAATCAAAATATTTTATGAAAGAGTAATTAAATGCAGATTTTTTTTTTTTTACTCTTCATGAATTTGACATTCAAGTAATTGCTTTAGCCCTGCTGTAGTGGGAAAATTGCACTCCCTGAGATACATTGCAATCTAAGCTGGTGTAATTTCAAACACTTTGTTGCCCAATTAATAAGTCTACTTATTCAAAAAGAATGTGTTCTAAATTGTATTTCTAGCATCACCTTTGTGATTGCCAGATTGTAGCATTGTCATTAGCCACCAGAAAAATGTCTCAGACAATGGTGATTTCATAGCCTTCCATGGCAGACAGTGAGGGCTCAGGCTACAGCACTGAGCCAAATATACTGCAAAGCTTATCTGCTTCATCCTCACCCATGTTTCTCCTTCATAGTGAGATTTTTCTACCTTGTGGAAATTGATATAAACACTGAAAAGGGCCTGTGTTGCCTGGCAAAAAACTAAGTGAGCTTGTGAATTGGGCTGTTCTGTATCAGAGAGGGAAGAACATCTCAAGTCTTTAGATGGGAAGCTCACTGAAAGTATTTGATGTGGTCTGTGGATGTATCTTCGTTATGCCTGCTTTTCCACACACAAACACCTACTGCTACTTCATAGTTGTTTTTGACAGTAAAATCTGTAGTACTCATATTTATCTGAATGATATGTTTAAATGTACTTGCTGGTTTTTAAACATAAAAATTTGGAAAAAAATTCCCTTAAACTGTTTCAGTTTCAGTAAAGCTGTCCTGTAAGGAAAGGAAGGAGCAGGAGGGAAGGAAATTGATAAAAGCTTGTATGTCTGTCAAACTGGAAATAAGTAATGAAAATGACTTGCTTAAATTTATTCCCTGGTAGCTGGATTGGTAGTTGTTTCATGGTAAAGAAGCCAAATTTCCTCTAAGAAAAAGTGTGCTTGTACAGAGGGTATGTAGTAAAGTAGCTTTTTTACTGGCTATATCCTTAACAACTGGAGAAAAATCTGAAGTTTTGTGAAAGTAAAAGGAAGTGATTATTCATAATTGCAAGATGTTTTCCTGCTGTGTTCTTTTCAGGTCCAGATATTTGGCAGCTTTAGTACAGGGCTTTATCTTCCAACTAGGTAAGTAATAGTTTACTTTTGTCTTCTTTTAGAGAAATGGTAAATTTCAAAGAGGAGTTGAGACTAGAATGTGCAAATGTGTCAAACTTTCAGTAAAACTTCTATATTTCATGTGACAAAGGGAAGAGCTTTTGAACTTTGAGATTTGTGATAAGTATTTGATGTATTATCTTACTGCTCTGCTTATTGACCCTTTGGTGAATTACCTTTTCTTCCTTGTGTCTGGGGCTAGTCTTTGGCTTTTTTTTTTTTAAACAGACAATGAAACAATGTTTGGCATTTCCCTTGTAAAGATTGTTTTGTTAAATAAGATAAATTACTAAGAATGTGTGTCACTTACCACAAAGTTACTGTGTAAAGTCAAAAGAACCATCACAGTGCTGTATTCCCATCTTTTTGGAGAGCAAAATGTCTTACTTAATTTGGTATTTTGTATCACTTAATAGTTCAATTGGATGTGGAAACCTACGTAGCTCTGCCTTGAAGATGAAGTTGTCTTTATATAAATTAAATTTTCAGAAGGAAAGCACTGGAAATTTTGTTTCTGTGAATACCAATCACTGATAAAACTCTTTGGAATATTAAAATGCCCGTCAGCATGAGATAGATGATGGATAGAATTGAACTGTTTAAGTCAGAGGGGAGGGAGCATGAAAAGTAAAATGTAAAGGAGCTTGGAGAAAAACTCATCAGAATAATGGAAGCAAGAAACTAGAATACTGCTTTGGGTCCTAAAACTGTGGACTCTTGCTTAACACTCCTAGAAGAAGCTTATTGGGAACCTACATTGCAAATTGCAAAATGATCACCATGTGTGACTTGTAATATGTAGAATGCCAGTCTTACCATGTTTTTGGTATGTATTGTGCTTTAGATTTACTGGATTTCATGCTGTGTTCTTTTTGTCCAGTGATATTGATCTAGTTGTTTTTGGGAAATGGGAACGACCCCCTTTACAGCTGTTGGAGCAAGCACTGAGAAAACACAATGTGGCTGAGCCATATTCCATTAAAGTACTTGACAAAGCTACGGTAAGTATTAGCTTAACTTTGGGATACTGAACTGAAAACTTTCAGACCCCTTCAGATCTTGGTGATAAATAGTATTCTTAATTCCTGAAGCAAATTATATTGTCTTAAACTCTCTGCAAGGTTTCAAGTAGAATCTGTATGTGCTTAGCAATAGCATGGAGTCTTTTACATGGACGTCGGTAATTCTGTGTGCTGTGTTTGCTGGAGGCCATACTTTATGTTGTCAATAAAGAAATGAAAGTTATTATTTGCAAAATATCCAGTAAAATAAGTTAACTATTTGCATAATGTTTTTCCACTGACCTTTGAGGGGAATTTGTTCAGCCAGTAACTAGAGCTGTCTAGCTTTCAACATGGTTTTCAGGTTGCCTTGTTTCTGATGGCATAGTGAAGTGTTCCAAAACTAACATTGGGGTTTCCTGTCCAAAATATGCTACTTGAGAGCTTTGTCATTTGTGAGGCTGATGTGTGTTGTTATCTCTTGCATCTTTCTTGTAAGCCTGAATCATGTTGAATAAGCTAAAAACTTAATGCATGAGAATTTTATATTAGTGGGCAAGTGATGTTTTCTTCAGGGGACTAAGGTGAGTATTCCAAACCTCTATTAGCAAGCTTCTGTTTTGTGGTCTCTAAAGCAGTCTTCCTCGTTTAGGTTCATAATATTCCTGTGGCTTTGATTAGAGTAGCAGTACATAACAGTAGCTTTGGTATTCTTTGGTTTACCTGAGAACTAATGGGATTTTCAGAATCTGTATTAGCAGTTAATGGTGGGAAACAGCACTAGCCTAGGCTTACAATTCTACTATTCCTTTTTATTTTTCTTCTTCTGATGCTGGTATAAAATTCTGCTGGTTTTTGTTTTCTGTTTCAGATTAAAAGTATGAGGAGTTCAATTTAAAACAAATGTTATCAGCTGAAGTTTAGGTTATGATTGTAAGATGATTTTGTAGGGCACTGCCTTGCAGGTGGTGGTGTGAAGCTAAACTACATATTCAGTCATTTTATATTAGTTTATTCCTGCCATATTACTACAGTGGCTTTGCTTTATCTCTTCTGGCTTTCATTTGACTCTGCATTGAACCAGTTCATCTTGATAAATCAACAGCCATTACTTTCTTCTAGACTGATTTCCTGTTAGTTCAGTAAGTGAATGGTGCAATACTGGGTCAGAAGAATGCAGTTCCCACAGGTTATGAGATTACAAGATCTCCTATTAATTTGAATGAGTCATTAAATTACGTAAATTAAGTTGTCATATGAAACACTGCTATTGCAGCTGTGAAGGCGGATAGCTAATGGTTCTAGTAGAGTACCAGAGTGATGGTAAGTTAATGTGGTTGTACATTAAACGCCTCCCTAGAAAGCATTCAGTGGTCAGTCAAGTTAGGATTGTTACCTCCTCTCAGACAGACTTGATAGCAATCATTTGGACTGCTAGTATCCATGTCTCGAGTAAGCTAGGGAGCAGCACCAGTGTTGTATTCCTGGGGATTCACATTCTTGTCTTAATCTTTTCAGGTACCAATAATAAAACTCACTGACCAGGAGACTGAAGTGAAAGTTGACATCAGTTTTAATGTAGAAACTGGTGTGAAGGCAGCTCGATTTATCAAGGAATACATGAAGGTATCAGCCATGTATTGAATGTTATGCTACTTACCAAGGATGTGCTAGATGCTTAGCTGACCTTTTTTGGTATGGCTGGACAATTTACTGCTGAAGACTATTTTCATTAATACTAATTAAACATGCATATTTTAATTTATTATTTATTGGTGTCCATTCAGTGTTTCCTTTGAGTGCTAGGTGTTTGAGTGAAGAAACCTGTACACTGTGAAAGAATTTCTATAGTCATGTCTGGATGTACAGATAGGCACTAAACTTTGCTTCTGAAGCAAGTCTCTTTTCAAGTTTTGCTTACTTTGAATTTAAGTGATGTTGCATTATGAATATTGCCCTGCTAAACTGTCAAAAAACAATTCTTGTGTAGCTACACACTTAAAAGTTTCCTTTTATGCTCTGTAGTAAAAGTACTATTTAGAGTGAAAGCTTTGACTGTAGTAAGTGACACTGGCATTCAAAGAAGGATATAAAAGTCTTGCTGTTTAGGCGGGAAAGAAATTTGATATGTAAGGTCTTCAATCACATAAGAGTTGAAGTCTGTTCATCTCTTTCTAGAATAAAAAAAAGCAAGTTTCAGTTCTTCCTGTGGAAATGCTGTATAGTACACCACTGGAAATATTTTTGTATTAGATGAATCTTTGTGTGCTGAGATTGTGTACTGCTTTATTTGGTTTGGAATGTTGACGTTGTCATTGATAAAACTTGTTTTATTTTGCAGAAATATTCTTTGCTACCTTACTTGATTTTAGTATTAAAACAGTTCCTCCTTCAGAGGGATTTGAATGAAGTTTTTACTGGTGGAATTAGCTCTTACAGCCTAATTTTAATGGCAATTAGTTTTCTGCAGGTAAGTCTACTCCTTATTTGTTTCTGTGTTTTTCAAAATATTTTGGGTGCTGTACCTATGCCCTTTTATTGTACTGTTTCTTCAGATGCCCCTTGCAATGCACAGCATTGCTGTTATGGCTCTGAGTGTTTGACTTGAAAGATCCTGTGGCCTTCCTCTCAAGCATCCAGGATCTATCCTGTGTGAGCTGGAACAGCAGCAGGAGCCTTGTGAAAGACATAGAGGCAGGCTGTGTGTTGCTCTCAGCACCAGGGCCTGTACTTGAATCATCTTAATGGTGCTTCATAAATCTGCAGGATGCATTTTGTCTCTTGCTTCCCAGACTACTGATACTGAATGTGCAGAGTAGTTGATTTCAGTGTTTATTTAAATGATGAATGATTTCAGTGTTTATTTAAATGATGAAATCCAACAGTCAAGTTCTTTTTTTTTTTCTTATATGTTGGTTAGGTTTTGACATGCTTAAGACTGGCCAATGCTGTACTTGACTGATGAAATAGTCACAAGTTACAATGTTAGAAACAAGTTACAATTTCTCTTAATACATTTTTGTGACAGTGAGCCTCCTACAGCTATGATGAGGTATGGGGTTAGCATCTCTCAGCAGCTGTGGTGTAATGGAAAACTTACATATTCTGCTGCTGGTGGGGTTGACTGAAATATTACTATAGATTTTGTGTACCAAATATAATAAGTAGAGATAGAGACACAAACTGTATTTCAGTTGGGGCAACTAGATTGCCCCCCACTTTCTGAAAGCATTGAGGGATGGATTTGCTGTGGAAAATCAGGTACTACTTTGTTACTAACTAGGCTATAATTTAGTATGCAGTACTTCTTTCTTGTTTTTGACTTAGGGAAAAGAATTCCCTAATCCTCAAAAAGCTACATGAGGAAAGATGAAAGAATTCTTTGGCTTTCAGAGACTGCTGAGGTGCTGCCCCCTCTAGGTTGTGTGAGAGTGGTTTAAGTACATGAAGAATTAATTATTCAGTTGAGACTTACGTGAAGAAATATTCAGCTGTTTAAATTAGACCTTTTTGTTGCCCTGTGTTATGGTCTGAAAACTACTAATTTTTTATATGAAAAAACTGGTTTGTGTTACAGCTACATCCAAGAATTGATGCCAGAAGAGCTGATGAAAACCTTGGAATGCTTCTAATAGAATTTTTTGAACTCTATGGAAGGAATTTTAACTACTTGAAAACTGGTATTAGAATAAAAAATGGAGGTGCCTATATTGCCAAAGAAGAAATCATGAAAGTCATGACTAATGGATACAGACCATCCATGCTATGTATTGAAGATCCTCTTCTGCCTGGTAAGACTGTACACTTCTTGCCATATTCCAGAGCTCTCGCTCAGCTTGTGCTCTCAGCTTGCGTTAGTCCGTCAGACGAGTTAAGAAGCTGCACTGGGAAGAGGCTGTTGCTGCTGTAGAGGTACAGTCAGGTAGGAGGGCTGAGGGATGTGGGTCTGAGGTCTCACAAGATTCTTAGCCTGAGTAAATTGGATTACATGCACACAATGCAGTTGCACAATACTTTGGAGATCCAGAATTATGTTGAGGACATAATGAGATTCTCTGACAGCACTGAGAGGTAGAAAGAATTCCAGGAAATCCTGGAAGGGTGATTGTTAGCAGAGCAGTTCTCCATTATTTGCTGTGAGAATGCGATTGGAAGGTGTAGCTTTTACTGCCACAGTCTGTGGTGCCATACTTCAGATAAGTCACACCACATGGGAAAGAAATGTGCCAGGTGCAGAACCTGTCCTGCAGGGTGGTGCCACAGGGACTGCAGAGGAACAGGGGTGACTGTCTGTAAAAACCAGTTGCAGTGGTGTGGTGGTGTGGAGTGCGTTCTGCATAACTGGCTTGTGTGCTGCACTGGGATCTTTAGGGAATGCCAGTTAGAGTTTTAGAGTTGCATGTTCTTTTGATAGTACTGAGCATAAAATTATTTTATTTTTTTTAAGATTTGGTTTTAATTCAGTAACCCTCAAAATAATTGAGCTTAATTTTGGCTATGTGCCCCAGGAAAATTTCCAGCTTTATAGTACTCAGTTTGTATTCTATTTAAACCATCACAAGTAGCTGAAATTCCAAACCAGCTTTTTAACAAAGTCAATTTTCAGTTAATTTGGACTTCAGCACAAGTATTTGTAGAATGTAATTGGCAGTCAAAGTCCATACTGTCACATTTTGTGTGTAGACTGCTTATTTACAGCACTTTTAAAGCAAATACCGTGGATCAGGAGCTGAAGTCTGGCACTTTTCTAAATACTCAATGTGCTGAATGTTCAGTCTTCCCTAGAACAGGTTGCAGGCTGTGATACTCCTTGTTGTGACCATGTCTCTGATATGTTTGTAACTCTGTGTCCATCATGACTCTTCTACTTGGCCAGGCATAGGTTAGGGTGTGATTGTGCAGACCTGTCATTGTCATTGAGATTTCCTTTGGGAGCTGTGGACTTACTTGCCTGAAGATCCATTTGAATAGCAGCATGAGCCACAATTGTTCAGAGTCAAAAATCCTTACTGCCCTCCAGTTCTGTTCCTTTCTATCTGCTAGGGACTGAAGGAGAACAAATTACTACTTGTGTAGTATTGTGTGCTATGCAATGTTTTGATCACTGCTAATAGTACTCTGGAGAAGGCAAAAAAAAATTCTAATAGGGGCTCTGAACTGTTCCTCCTAGCATTAATCTTGCAGAAACGAAGAACTGTAGTTTAGAGGAAAGAATAGCTGTATGCTGTCAAAGAGTTAATAAGAATTAAATTAAATAAAGATTTTGTATGGTATGAGATAATATAATTCTTACAGGGGATAGTGTTTTGGCAATATTTTGAAGTTTTCTGACTATGTCTCATAGGGATATTTTTTAGCAGCTACCACAGACCTTCAGAACTTGCCACATGAAGCTAGGAGGAGGATTATGTAGCACATATTGGGATGGCTCTTGGAATCAGATCTGATGAGTACAGTCTCCTTAGATTCAGACTTAATCACATATTCCTACAGTATCTAAAATTGCCTGTCAAGTGTATGTTAGTAAGGTCTAGAATTCTGTTAATTAGTTTAGTTCTGTTATTCCTTCTGTCCCAGTACAGAAATCTTTCCCAAGGGTGCAGGTCCTTGCCCAGTTTACAAGTCATCTCTGATGAGTTTGTGTTCAGATCCACTCAATGTCTGACTCTGAGGGCTGGTGGCAGCACTGTGAAGGAGATGGGAATAAGTTATTTTCATAAAGAGTGGACACAGATGTTTCAACTTAAATTAGCGTAAACTGCTGGTGAGTTTTACCCCTGCAAACCTGTGTTTGCACTCTATGCACAGGTTTTTAACTTTGTTTTTCAAATTTTTTTTTTTAAGCCTGATCACAACTGTCTATAAGGTTCCTGTTAAGCCTTGGAAGAGTACTTGAAAAGATGACTTTTTAATCCCAAAATGAGACAAAAAGTACAGAGATAAAAAAACTCTCCCTTTCAATTTCTCAAAGATTATCAAAGTAGTGTAAAAGTTGCTCCTGTGAGTGTATGCAGTAGTTCAGCAATGGGATGCTGAAGGGTATAACTCAAAAGAATAGCTTTAAAGTGGTCTTGTAGGGAACAGGAATGTGTTTAGTGGGATTAGTTTCTTTAAGTTGGAGGAAATGGTTTTTATTCGGTGTGAAATGGTGAGTGATGTCTGACTAAGAGATGAAAGGTGTCATCAGAAGGATGCGATACATCATTCTAACCTGCTCATTACCTTCTGTTAATTCCTGGATTTGAGAGGAACAGGCATCCAGGTTCCATATTGTGTTGTCGTTTTGGTTATAGTGGGTTTTCTTAGATTCTGTTAGGTACTGCAGGGTTTCCTCAGAGGTT
This sequence comes from Pyrgilauda ruficollis, assembly GCF_017590135.1. NCBI lineage: Eukaryota > Metazoa > Chordata > Aves > Passeriformes > Passeridae > Pyrgilauda > Pyrgilauda ruficollis. The sequence goes on from NW_024525156.1 coordinate 4,614,508, forward strand.
CTTAGAGACTGATCATTGTGTACCAGAACATGATAATTTGTGTGATTTAAGAAACAGGATTCCAACAAAGATGTTGGAAGTCAACACTTCAAGTAGGAAGCTTGTTGAGGTCTGGATTTGAGTTATCAGACTAATATAGTAGTGATGCATTTTTAAGTAATCATTTATACTTGGTCTTTGTAAATAGTCTAAGATCTTTCATCTTGAGTTAGTAGCGAGGACAGGATAATGAGATGAAAATCATTCCCTTAGCATTGTCTAAAGGAGGGAGTTTCCATAAGCATCTTGTAGCTGCACCGTTTCAGTTTCTCAAAGCACTTATCCTTTTTGTAAAATATATAAAAAGTAAAAGCATTTATTAAGGAGAACTGCAAAGCCAGGCACTCAGAAGTTTGTTCACAGGAATACGTTCAAGCAGGGTAGATGTTGTCATCTTGGAAGAGGCTTGTCTGGTGTTGGTCTAGCAGTATCCTGTCTTGGAAGACATAACTGTTTGCAGTTGACAAATCTTTTAATCTGTGGTTGTAAAACAAGCTTGGCACTTAACCAGCAGAGTTGGGGGCTTGTTATTCTATACCTTCGTGAATCAGGTGATTATCAAGGTCCTCCAGTCATTTCTGATGCTCAGAACAGGAATAATTTTGGTCTAGTTTCAGACTGGCAGTGGCTAGAGTAGCTAAATTGCTACTCTTTAACACCGAGTTTAAAACTTGGAGTTCCACCTGTGCAGCTCCATTCATAAGGAGGCTCTTCATTCTGAATTGCTGTGGGCAGTAATGAAAGTTCTAAACCTTAAATTCAATGTGTTTTCTTGGAAAAGAGAATCTTTAACTTGCAGGGTTTATTATGCTTCATGTTGCTTGCTTATGCATCTTGATAGGTCACAAGTATGAGAAGTAAATAGATTTGAGATTGGCAACATCTGTGAGATTATCTCTTCTAGCCTTAGTGGCTGCCCAGAATGATTCATTGCAGCTTCTCAATATCAGCTATTTGTCATTAGAACCTGTAAATGTATTTGCTTATGTGTGTGTATAAAACACAAGTGTTTATAAAAATACACAGGTTCATTGAAGTTAGCATTTGAAAGAACCTCTTTAATGCTGAATGTTGCAAAAAGCTGTTTACTGGCTAATAGCTTAAATGGGTCTGCTTCAGTTCTAGCTCATGGTCTTACCTTTACCTTTTCAGGCCGTGTTCTTAAAACCGCTTCAGGTAAAGGAAGGCTACCTGATGGAGTGGTAATACTGATAGCAAGTGATGGAAATTTTGGACATGCTCCTTTAGGGATGAAGGCTTTGTAAGAAAGAATAAGGATTGAATTATACATGAAATCACACACCATTGTTATCTGCTAATGTACATCTGAGGATTGAAGTATGTATGATTTTTTTAAAGAGTGACAGCATTTGGGTTGTGTGCTTTAACTGATCAGTCTAGATGTGACCAAAGAAGGATGCTCAGTTCTGTAAGACATGGTTCTCTAATGAGAGTGATCTCAGAAGAAAATCTATTCAGGGCAGCAAATGCGAATGTGTGATCTTCTGGCTCCTTTTAATATGTTGTTTTCTGGATTGGCTAGGGTCATCTTTATACAGACTTGACAGGTGCAGTTCACAGTAGCTCCAGCTGCAGCCCAAGTAAAAAGCTCTGCAGACTGTGTGATTGATTAAGACCTGTTAATTCAGACATTTTTATGAATGAGTTACAGGTGCAGAATGAGGCAATCCAGGAACCCAAGCATGGTATAGCATGAGCTATTCTGCCTCTCTTCTGAAATCTGCTTCAATCAAGACTCAAACACAACTTCATTTATTTTAACTAAACTGCCCAAGTTTACTGTAATTGGTTTAGGGAGGGCTTATGATTTCTTTTGCCGGCACAACAGAGGATGTAGTGACAACTGATGAAAGGAATAGTCAATATTTTGTGGCAGCCCTGTCTTCATTTTGGTATAACTTTATGCAGGATACATGCCAAATGTACCTGCCTAGCACTGGGTTAGACTAAACTAATAAGGATTCTTTGAGTGTGCATTGAGTGTGTATTCTTAATTAGTGTTATGTGAATTTATAGAATCATTTAGGTTGGGAAAGAGTCCTAACATCAAGTCCAACAAGTCCAACCATAGATGGACTTCAGTTTAGTGGTAGGTGTGATTATGTGCTTTGAGCCACTTGTATGTATTCCATTTCTGTATTGCTTCTCAATTTAATTCTTACATGTCTAGGTTTAGAGTATCATTATGCAGCTGGACACAAGTGTCCTACCTCTGAAAAGCCCTTACTGAATTAATCATCACTTTTTTAGTATAGTTAACATTGTGTTCTGATTGCATGACCACTAAAATACTTTGGTCACTTTTCAGCCACCTTTGGGCTAAGTCCTTTGTGAAGTCCTCTGTGAAGAACATTACCATGTGTTTCCTCCTAGATTCACTGTCCTAGGTCCACAGTGATCTCTGCTTTTATTTCAGAGTAGAGTCCAATAGCAAATAAACCATTTGGAGAGGCTTCTGTAACATTGAGCCTAATGGCTGCTGTATACCACAGTGGTGCATTCAGAGCAAGATAGTGAGTATGTCAGTAAACAGGAAGTATTTCTTGATCAGTTTTTGACCATGTGAATTATTGGAAAAATTGTTTTCCAAAAATGCTTTTATGTTTTCAGTTAGTTTTCATTGTTTATGCTTTTCTGTTAGAGTGGCATTATGGTTGGAGAATTTTGAAAGGAATCTGTTTTTTTCCTGGATGACAAATCTCAGCAGGTTTTTCTATAGAGGCTTGCTGGACAAACACTCAGGGGAGTGAAGTGTTCCCCTAAAGTCAAACTCAGCCTTGTTGGATTCTGTCCTCCAAAGGATGGATTCTGTCCTTTACCCATCAATTTTTCAAAGCAGATTTTTCATTGATTTCTTTTATTCACGGGCTCTGATCTGATTTTCATATTTGGTGGTTCATCCCTTTCTGGTGTTCTCACAGCATTTCACACATTCTGAAGGAGGGAACCTTGCACTGTAAGCAGTTTTCTACCCACTCACAACCTAGTCCATATTTTATGCAACTTGAAAGCAGTTTATGTTTCTTAAATTGAATGCTTACAGTGAATTTTGATGTCTGGTGCCAGATACATCCACATGAAGCTCCAAATGCCTTCTGCTAATAACAGCAAGATTGTTCTAGGTATCAGATGGGTGATCTGTTCTTGTACATTGCCACTGATACAGAAGGTGTGCTATGTTCTTAACTTCTGCGGTTCTTCACATGGCAGTAGATTTGGAAAGAGTTCCTGTTAAAGTGTCACTCATTCCTAAAGTAGGGCAGTTGAGAGTGCTACAAACTTGATCAAAAACCAGTTCTGTAAAAGCTTCTGGAATATTCTATGATAGATTTTTGAAAAACTGGCTTATCCTGTGGTGACAAATATCTGTATGTGCTGGTTTATTAATCTGTAGTTTTGATAAGGTTAAGTAGGGTTTTATGTGAGTCTGTCTGACATAATGAAGGTTACACAAATGAAATTTTAAACTGAATTTGGCCCGCAGGAACTCTACTGGTAAGTGAGACATGATGCTTTAAGCTTGGTAGGTTCCCTCTGGAAGACAGCTCTAAGGGCTTTAAGCTGATCTCTGTGCTCTGTTTCCTTCAAGCACTGTATATGAGTATTTTAGAAGTGGTAAATTGAGTGCATAATGTTCAGTGTCATTCCTAAGGTTAACTTCTTTTGTTGAAATAGGCCCATTTAGGTGTTCCTGATGTGGCTATGATGGGATAACTGGTTTAAACAGAATTAATCTGTATTGTTGAGGCTTCTGAGCTTTAAGTATGAGTAATGTTTTGATAACTGATATTAAAAAAAGATGATCTGATGACTGTCACATTATTTCAGGAAACGACGTTGGCAGAAGTTCTTACGGTGCCATGCAAGTGAAACAAGTTTTTGATTATGCCTACATTGTTCTTAGCCATGCAGTATCACCACTTGCAAGATCATATCCAAACAGAGATTCTGAGAGGTAATTAGTTCACTTTTTCAATATCCATTTATCTGTGTAATCAGTTAGGAATGTTTTCTAGATTCATAAAAGGAATGTTGTTATTTATTGTTTAACTGTGGTTGTATTGAAATCTGCACAGAAATTTAACCTGTCCAGGGATATGAAAGTGCAATGCCTCAGTGTGTAGCATTGAAATGAAGAGAGTATGACAAAACCCAGGATGAGTCCAACATTTTGCTTCAAGTATTTCAAAGGAGGGTTTGCTGGTTTAATGTTTAGTATGATGCATGTCTGTATTGCGACAGAAGGAAATGCGTGTGATCAAATTACTTGTTTAGACAATTAGAAAACTAGACAACAAGGCTAAAAATTTCCCTAGTTCTTTAATAAATCCCCCATAAGCTGTTTTAAAAGATTTGATATGTATTTAAGAATTAAAAAAGACTTAAAATACTATATTAAAAAAACCTAATAGAATCAGTTCTGTTTGATCATAATGCCAGAACTGCCATTAAAAGTAGCATACTTCTAGACATGCCATTTTTAATGCAGTTCTTAGTGTCTTTCACAGAAATACAGCCAGTACTTTGAGCTCTCACCTTTGCAATTTCTGTTTTTTGAAAGAGAGAGGAGAAAGATAATGAAGGCATGGCAGCCATGTGGTATTTCCATTCATGTATCTGCTCTAGCACCTTTTGTTCTAACCCTTAGTGTGAATTTGGGCTAGATCAGAGGATGTCTCTTCCCAGAGACTTCCCTAAAATCCCAATGGCTTTGAGCTCCCCAGCTGATCACAGGGAAGGATGGCTGTAAGATGTCACATAAACCATCTCAGTACAACTGCAAACTCTAGTCTGATGTAAACTTTCAGAATTAATTTCGTTGGAAGGTGAAATAGTTTCCTGTAGTGAGTTTATATCAAAGTGGATGCAGTCTTTCACTTGTGAGTTTAAAACTGACAGTACTTTAGGAGTGCCTGTAAATCCTTTAGGTTTTCAGTGGTATTAAGTTCACAATGGTTGAGACTGCACTGTGATGGAGGTACAGAAGGGGTGGTACAGTGTGTTGCACACTGACATTTGAGACTGCTGTCTTAAGGTATTAATGGTCACTGTTAAATGTATATTGGTTGACAATTCTTGGTACTGAATGAAACTTCGTTCTTACCTAAGTACAGGTAGAGTAACCTAGGGATTCCTGAAGGTTTGCTTGTCTTTGGTCCTGATCTCCATTAACTTCTCTGTTTTTCTCTGAAGGATATAGTCATTCTCTTATGAGGTATCTGTATTTACTACAGGCATCAAAAAGTATATTTGTATAGCATCTAATGGGAGTCTCAGGTGTCATCAGTATGTACACTTTGCATGAACTTTAACTTGTTACTGTATCTGGGAAATGTTTGAATTTTGTTCACAACTGCAAATCTGTGGAGGAGTCCCAGCAGCAGTGTTCAGGTGTCATATCTGACCTGTCTGTGAGTTCTGGGCTGTCTGTGCCAGTGACATATCATGCCACTGGCTTGCAAGGGGAACAGCATTCAACAAAGTTCTGAATACGAATAATTCCCCTAGCACCAGTCTTGTCAGTGCCAAAGGACTTGTAAGTGGATGATGAGCTGTTTGGTAACAAGTTTGTTGCAGAAATCAACAGTCCATGTTTGGTCTCAGTTAAACCTGATGTGCTTGGGTAGTCCAGGTATGTTGGTGGATCCCTCTTCCTGCTGTAAGGCAGAGTGGTCCATACTCTGTATAAAGACCTTTCTTGGTGGCCTGACCTAAAGCCTGGACATCTGTGAGCCCTTTGTCCTGATCCATTTTTTCCCTTTTCTAAACTTGTTAGTGGGCAGGTTAAACAATAGCATAAATGTAACTATGAACAGTGGGCTCCATTTAAGACCAGGGACTGGCTTCTAGTAGAATATGACATTCTACTAGAGGAATCGAGACTAAATGAAGAGTACTTGAAAGGATAGGAAGTTGCAGGACGCTGAACTCCCCAGGCTGAGTTTATTCAGTTTTTGTCCTAATTGGGGCTAGCTTTTTCCTCAGTGGGATGGTTCTTGAACTGTCAGATGGGTTTGAATTCATATTCCCTCTTCCCACAGAAGGTTTCTGTGTACAGAGTTCTCTTTTGTAGATGACACTCAATAGATTTCACATCTTTCTTGGTGATTGTTGTAGTTCTTTTTCAGGGTCAGTCCAACACAAAAATATGTCTACATTAATTTAAGGCTTTCTAAAGAGTTGCTGCTTCTGATAGTCCCAATGGGAAACAAAAAAGTCAGATAGTAGTCCTTCAGTAGCATAGGCTGTTTCTTTATCATGTTCTGTGGTAGCAAGTCCCACAGAATAATAAGGGATAGATTCACATCACTCTTACCACTGTTGTAATTCAGGCTTCCAAATAGAACATCTGAGGTGTAGTGGGAATTAAAAGCTATCTCCTGTCATGGAAAAGCTTTCTTCTCAGTGGAAACAGTAATCAGCTGAATCCTGAAGGTAATTTTTACAGCTACAGAAATTACCTTAACACTATTTTTTCCCCAGTCAATCTCACCTATCCCCTTCTAAGAAGGGCTTAGGAGAGCTTGATTGAGAGTTTGGTTGATTTTATTAGAGCAAGCAGCTTCCTATCATCTTGGAAAAAGGAGTTTCCTCTTAGGAAAATAAACGAGACTAATCCATTTTGAACTTGTACAGCTTGTATGCAAGGTAAAGTTTGATGCTGTCTTCAGCCAAGGTGACTGAAAATTGTGATTGATTTCTTAATATTTAGGGCCACAGAGACATGAGTCTAGCTTGAAATACAGTTATGGGCAGGATATCTGCTGCTTAAGGATTGGTGTCCGTATGTGCTTTGAACAGCTTTCTCATGATCTTTACCCCTAGCCTGTCTCTGGGAAAGAGTGTGCCATCTCAAGTGAGCTCACTTGAGTCTGTGAGGAATGATGTTTTCACAGAATCATTTAGGTTGGAAAGGACCACTAAGATCATGGGTTCAGCTGTTACCCCAGCCACTACTGTGTTCACCACTAAACCGTGTCCCTCAGTGCCACAGTTAGGTGGCTTTTAAGTACACCCAGGGACAGTAACTTCATTGCTTCGCTGGACACACTGTTCCAGTGCTTGACAACCTGTTGTTGAAATTCTTTCTAATATCTAATCTGAACCTTCTGTGATGCAGCCTGAGGTCATTGCCTCTTATGCTTTCACTTATCTGTGAGAAGAGACCAATATCCACCTGGTACAACCTCCTTTCAGCAGTTGTAGAGAATGATAAGTTCCACCCTGAGCTTCCTTTTTTCCCAGGCTAACCAACCCAGATCTCAGGACTTGTGCTCCAGATCCTTCACCAGCTTCATTGCCCTTCTTTGGATTCGGTTTTGAGACCATTTTTCCAGGTCTGTTTCTTGAGGAACCTCAGGAAACCCTATCAAATATTTGACAACAAGCTCTCAATAAGCTCTGCTTATTGATTTGTGTTCATTTAAATAGTGGATTATCTGTTACCACCCTGTCCATGGCCTTTATATTAAGGTGTAATATCATATTATACTTTGCCCAGGCTAAGTACCTATGTACTGTCTTCTGTCAGCTGTGCTGTTCCTTCTCAGTCTGAGTCTTGCCTTGTATGAGATCTAGCAGTCCTGCAGTCAGAAGGTGAATCAGATGGACCTTTTGGTCTGACTGAAAACAAGTATCTCAATGCTTCTGTCATGTCAAGAAGTTGATACAGCTTGTGGTTGATGAAGAGTTGATCAGAAGCAAGAGAAGCAGCAGGAGTTCACATTTGGAGCAAGAGGGAGAGAATGGTACGGTATCATGTCACAGCCCTGAAGTTGTGCTGCTCTGAATGTGACAAAAATCCATCCCAAGGTTAATATTTATGTTTCACAGATTTGGATCTTGGCTCACATGCTGGTCTGTCACATAGTTTGGCTAGGAATGTGTGCTCAGAGTGCCTCTCTAAACAGCTCTGTAGCCACATCTGGGAAGCTGAAGAGGTCATATGCAAGGAGGAATGGAAGACTTGGTTTTGCTGTCACATGCCCTTCAGCATAAATTAGACTTTGGAAATCTTCTGTATTGTGCTAGACATGGTGCAGCTGGATAAGGGAATGACCTGTCATGCCAACAGGTCAGAGTTTGGGAAAGCCTAGGCAGTTTCCTATTGTATGTCTGGAGTTGTCGTTTACAGGTGATAGTCTTCAAAACAAGCATAGTCAGGTAGAAAGTGATCTTTCCATCTATGTGAATGGAAAGTTGTTGGGTCTCTTCCTTATATAAAATATACTATTAATATATAAAATATTATATAAAAATATATATTAATATAGGTATAAAATATATATAAAATAAACTAGATCTTTAAATAGCTTGTTCCTGGTCTTACTATATGATAATATTAAGGGAAAAAACGTAAAGGGATATCTTTCTCAGGAGACCTGTCTGATTTTACTAATCAGTTAATAGTATTTTTTTATATCTTCCAAACAAACATATTTGAAGAACTGTTTGTCTCAGACATCTGTGGAAATTCTGGCCTCAGTTGAAATAAAAGCCCCAAAAGCATGACATTCTTCACAATAAAGGCAGGGTAGATTAATAGGGTTTTTTGTTCATAAGTATTTCCAGTGTTGAAAATAAATTTAGGCACAATTTTCAAATGCTTATTTTAAAAAATTGTTCTTTCAACCCATGGATGTGCTTGAGTCCCAAAGATAGGAAGTGGTGTTCTTTTGAGATCAATACCTAGTTTGATCACACTTGCTTCCTCTTTCTTTGCTTCTTTATTAAGTATATGTCAGTATAACCTTAATCACCTTTCAGTTCTGATGTCTCATAATGAATGTTTTTAATTTTGCTGCACAAGCAATGTAGCATGGATCTGCCTTTGGACTCCTGACCTTATCACTTAGTGAATTTCCTTTTTCTACCTTTATTCCAAAAAAGAGAGTTTAGAGCTTTGATCTCCATGCTCTTTGAAAGGAACTGGTGGGAGAACACATTCTCCCATTCTGTGCATGCAACTCTGCCACAATTGTTGGTGTAGCACTCACTTCACCTATTTTGCCTGTTCTTCAGTATATCAGTCAGCCAGTCTGATAAAAATGCCAACCTCTATTGTTCATTTTGCTTCTGCTCTATGAAATCGTGACTCTCGCTTCGCTTCCAGGACAGTACTCCAAGAAGCATCAGGTTTGACAAACTCCTCATATGTAAAAGCTTGTTACTCAGCCTGTGTTTACTTTCTGGTTGTAAGACCACAGCTGGTGGTAGTTGTGAAATCCTAGAGTAGAAGCTCAGCTCTTTCTGAGCTCAATTCTTTCTGAAGGCCTTCTCAGATGAAACTTTCTAACTGCAGGATTCCCTTCCCTGTCCTGGTGCATGCACCCAGCTGGTGCATGTTTGAGTCCCATACTGGTGTTGCTCTTTTGGGAGCTGTGGCTTTAGGGCTACAGCTGAATCTGTGCAGTTTTGGTCATCCCCGTCTTCCTTCTGTTTCCTCTTTCTCAACTTACTCTTTGAGACTGCGAAACCAGAACTGCATTGAGTATTTAAAATGCTGTTATGTCATGGGAGTATACATTAACAAAATGTTACATTAACAAAATGATCCTCTGATTTATTTGTTCTTTTCTTAGTGTGCTCTGCTTATTGAACTGTGGTTCCGAAAGTATGATCTGTTATTACCCAGATCTTTAATTTCTGGGTGGTGACCTTTAATTCTAAAGCACACCTTTAATTCTGCATGTAAAATTCAAGATTTTATTTTCCAGCCTGCATCATTTTATCCACATTACATAAATAGAATGGTGGATGACATGCATTCTGTCCTGGTGGCCCATCTGCAGCCATACTTAGACTTGTAATTTAGATGATATTATTTGGTTCCGTGTTTGCAGGACTGACTTTTTCAGTACTAACAGTAACATGTCTTTAAAGTTGGAAGACTAACATGGAACATGTGATATTTGGTCTTGTATGAGATAGTAATCAGTAGGATAGTAGGAGAATTATTGCTACTTAAAGTGTTACTATAAAACCTAGTAAAGGTAATCTAAATATATTAGGGTTTTGTATGTCCTACCTTCCCATTGTATACCTAAACCAAAACAAAATTCCAGTACCAATACAAGGTACCTTTATGATGTGAAATACAAAATAAACTTTAATATAATCATTGAAGATTAAAAAGTAACATTACTTGCTCCACAGTGGTAACTTTGCACAGCCCATTTTTGTACAATAGCAATTTTTTCATGTATCTTGAGTGTGGAGTTTATAGTTAGTGTTTCGGTGACTAGTCTCTGATGAAAAGAGAGCTGGAAAATTTATCTCTCAAACAAAAAGACTCGAGAAGTATGATTCTATTGAACTGTGGTTCCGAAAGTATGATCTGTTATTACCCAGATCTTTAATTTCTGGGTGGTGACCTTTAATTCTAAAGCACACCTTTAATTCTGCATGTAAAATTCAAGATTTTATTTTCCAGCCTGCATCATTTTATCCACATTACATAAATAGAATGGTGGATGACATGCATTCTGTCCTGGTGGCCCATCTGCAGCCATACTTAGACTTGTAATTTAGATGATATTATTTGGTTCCGTGTTTGCAGGACTGACTTTTTCAGTACTAACAGTAACATGTCTTTAAAGTTGGAAGACTAACATGGAACATGTGATATTTGGTCTTGTATGAGATAGTAATCAGTAGGATAGTAGGAGAATTATTGCTACTTAAAGTGTTACTATAAAACCTAGTAAAGGTAATCTAAATATATTAGGGTTTTGTATGTCCTACCTTCCCATTGTATACCTAAACCAAAACAAAATTCCAGTACCAATACAAGGTACCTTTATGATGTGAAATACAAAATAAACTTTAATATAATCATTGAAGATTAAAAAGTAACATTACTTGCTCCACAGTGGTAACTTTGCACAGCCCATTTTTGTACAATAGCAATTTTTTCATGTATCTTGAGTGTGGAGTTTATAGTTAGTGTTTCGGTGACTAGTCTCTGATGAAAAGAGAGCTGGAAAATTTATCTCTCAAACAAAAAGACTCGAGAAGTATGATTCAAATAGCTGAATGTTGGGAAAGTGTGTTAGAAAAACATTACTTTGTTGATAACTGGTCGCTGTTCAGCAGGACCAGGTAAGCTTTTTCTCTGACCCTCTTACTGTTATGACTATATTGAAATTCTACCTTGTTTTGGAGCCAGTCTCTTTCTTGTTCCACTACCTCATGATCCATGGTACTTCCTTTATAATTGTGGGGGTCTTATCACCTTCTAAGTTGGAAGCAAGGATTAGTGAATGTCTCTGTCTTCACACAGCCAGTTGTGGTGCTGGGATGTGTTTTGTGTACATCCCATACCTGTTTATAATCCAGATTCTGTGGAAAAACTTCCTGTATGCAGAAATGCAAGAACCATAAATTGCTTTTATCAAATACACTGTTATCAGCATGTTCATGCTTTATAGTTAATATGCATTCCATTTAGAAATACAGAGTAAAAATCTTACCTGTGTGTCAGTGCTTGCATGTTAGTATGGTAAAAAAAAAAAAAGTGAATATAAGTGGTGCTTCCGTGGATTAAATGGTGTGCTAAGAAAAATAAGGTTCAAGAAGATTCTTTGGTTAGGGATATCTTAAACTGACTTTTAGTGTAATTTGGTAGCTTGTTAAAATGCTTGCAAATATGTAACCAACCGTCTTTGTTTAATACTTAATTGAAAAATTTTTTTAGCACATTAGGTAGAATCATCAAAGTGACCCAAGAAGTGATTGACTACAGGGCCTGGATTAAAAAGAAGTGGGGGAGCAAAATTAATTTATCACCTGAACTTGGTAGGTATAGCAGGAAACCAACTTAAAATTTTTTCTTGACTTTCATGTAATTCAAAATACTCATGCCTTGAAATTAATCATTCAGATATACAGGAAAAAAATAAAAGGAACCTGTAACTTTCTAACCCAAGATTAATTTTCTCTGAGCCTGTTTTTCAATTAGCTTGTTAAACTGCAGCTCTTCTTAGACTTCAAGGCCCATGTGTTTGTATTCTGTGCTCTTAAATGATACTTATGTTTTCTGTTAACAGATAATAGGTTGAAAATAAGAGACCCAATAGCTCTCTGCAATGGAGAACAGCAGCAGAACAGAGACTCTGAACCATCTTACAATCAGCACTTGGCATTGTCATTGGCCAGCACACAACAGTTATCCTCTGGTTCATCTGCCTCTTCTGTGTCATCGCTCTCCAGCAGTGACATTGTAAGCTTTTTCTTTTAATGGGTTAAACTAATAAGTAGCAGAGGTTATCTTCAAAGCCTCAATTGATACAGCAGTATATATAGCAGTTCATGTGATACTATCCCTAAACTGCCACAGCAAATTGGTAATGTCCTCTGCTCAGAAAAATTACTGAAATAAAATTTTTTTATTAATTAAATGGGTCTTATTTCCATCCTAAATCTTTGGTACCCTTTGTGATAGTAGTTAGATGTAATGAAATACAACAACCCAATTTAACAGTAGCTGATTAAGTAGAAGAGGAGAAATGTCTTCATATATCCTTCCATTAAGCAAAATTTTCCATTGTCAAATTGGGATCCTTGTTCCCAATACCTGAAATCGAACATGAGCATTATATTGTGCTGTGAAATTGAATAATACTCATTATTTTCAGCCAAGCAGTTAGTTCATGTTTTAATGGTAACAGGGCACTTGCATAAACTCTTGTCAGCTTCCTTATTTTAAAGTAGTTTCTGGGCTTTATTCTCCTCTTCCTGTAAGAGGAGGCTGCAGTCTCTTGAAGTATATGTTCCCAGACTCTTTAAGGTTCTGCCAGGTGGTTTTGTTTTGGTATAAAGTTAAATCAGTGCAGAATTGGGCAGTGCAGATTACAACGCGCAGCACTGCAAGGCATGAGCGGCTTATTGTGAATCTTAGGAAGCATTTTGTCTTAGGTAAAGGCATTGATGGAACAAGATGTAATATGCAGTCAGCTGTGGCAGTGAATAACTGGATGATACCAAGAGAGGTCCAAATACCTGTTTCTTGACTGCTTTCAAAACCTAATCAAATATGGAATTAAAAATTGCGAATTGTATTCAATAAAACTTCAGTAACTTTTGAGGAACAAGCACTGCCTATATATGTTCCAGTTACTTTCTGTAATTACTTCATGCTACTGCTCTTTTGGTGTTGAATTGCCTTTTTATGCCACCTTCAGTAAACAGGACAAATGTTTTAGTTGTACCATCTGGCTAATGAGCAAAGAACAGCATGATACTTGCCAGTGATACTGTTAGCTATGCTCCTGGTTTAAGTAGATCAGTGGGAAAGATTTGGCTGTAATAATTTTTTTGAAAAGTGCAAATATTTGCTTATTACATTGGGAGTGCACAAAACTAACTCCCCTTAGTCCTGTTTAGCCTGATGCTGAAGGTGAAACTTCATTGCCTGATGCCAGAGAAATTAATGAAAAGTGAAAAGGAAGCTCTCAACAAGATAGAACTGAAATCAACGTGGGCATTCACAAAGTAAAAGGAAGTGCCATGTTTTCTAAGAAAATAAAAAAACATGTCTATGTCCTTATGAGAAAATGCCAGTATATGACCTGGCCTATGTCCTTAGCAGACTTGATAGCATGTTAACTTAATTTGGAATGGAATGGCAGGTTTCTAAAAAATGACTGATGAGTTCATCCTGCTCTTACTTGTGTGTGCGAGGAGGAGAAAGTTCTGACTGAGCAGTCCTGAGCTGCACCTGATTCAGGAAGAGAAGCCTGTTCTGCCATACTCAGGTGATCCGTGCCATGATCTGGCATAGTGCTGTGCCTGGGTTGCACCAGAGGAACATCTGGCATGTGTGACAACTTGCTATTTGTGCCAGAACATCTGGTGCATTATTAATAGGCATGATGTGATGAGCTTTTCTGTCAGCTTCAGAAGAAGGTATTTATGAATATGGTGCATCTCCTCAGTTTAGAGTTATATGCAGTGTTACCTCTGTGGAAGGATTGTTCCTCAGGAAGGATTCTGTATTTATTTAAAGTTAAATCATCTGAAATTTTCTGGTACTGGAAGACTGAAAGCAAAATATAGATTATAAAGAAAATGCAGGCGACGAAGAGACCCTAGAGTTACAGCTTGCTGACTTCTTCCCAATAATTAAGGTTTTATTTTAATAGCAAGATATTATTCCCTGTGTCACTATTGACCTTTAGCACAAACTCTACAATAAGACATTGTTTCAGGAGGTGTATTTTTCATGACTGCAGAATATCTTTTGCTGTTTGAGATGCAGGATCCTATATGTTAAATCGTAGACATTAGATATCATATTTGCTTTCCTGCTTACTGCTAAAGTTTCATGGGTAATAATGATCAAGTGGTCCTTTCTGAGTTCTACCTACCATTATAATAGAAATCAGCTTACTTGTGTTGAGGAAGAGGAAATAGGCTTGAAAACTTGGGACATTGCTTTCTCACATTGTCCCTCTCTAGCCATCCACTGAAGCAGTTGTATTTTGAAGTCATCACATCACTGTTTGCTGGTGATAAGTGTGGAGGCCTTGCATATGTTTGTCAGCATGTCATGGAAACAATATTGGCAGTATATATTGAGTGTGCAGGCGTTATCAGAGCAGTGCAGTATTGCTCACAGGGATCCTAGAATTTTTATTAAACCCTATAGTTTAATAGTTGGTTTCAATGCAGCATGCTGTATGGTCTTTAAAGATTTGCTTCCTTGGAGTTCTGACAGCATTACAGGTTTTGCATTAATAATCTGTAAATACGACTCAGCAGCTGAATGGATAATTGTTCTGGTGTCTTGGACTTATGAGTCTGTCAGCCAAAGCAATGGTTATAGATTTATTCCGGCAGCAGGAAAACAGAACCGTAGGTAGGAGCATGTTTTTCTCAAGATTGGATTGTCATAAACCAGAGCTAACATTTAGAAGTCAGCCTCTCAATGTCTGTATATGTTCAGAAAAATGGAAGAAAATAAGAGCTTACAGTTCTCCATGCTGGTGGCAACCTTTTAAATAGGAGAACTTAAGTACCACTGAGGAACAAGAGAACTGTCTTCTTAAAGGACAGTCTTCTGTTTCTCTGTGTATTTTAGATTTATGTGCTTTTTCTCAGTATACCATCTGAAACTCAGGAGGATGTTTACTTTCATCTTTGCACATCTAGGACTAGCTTGCAGGAGAAGACGCTTCTGGGCCACTGTGTGTCTACACACCCCCAAATTAAGAGAATAATTAAGAATATTAAGATATAATTAATGATATTAAGAAAAATAATGAGACCAGATCATAATTTGAACAAAAGATATCCTTTTCTGAATTTCCCGAAGTAGAAAGCTTTTTTCAAAATGCCTTAGTCTAGCACTCTCTGGCGGATGAAATTCTAGCCATGCTGTCTTTAGTAGGTGTTCTAGCCAACTGTAAAATCTTAATCACAAAGGACAGCTTTTCAAAAGGCCAGTAAATTTTGGATCAAAGACATTGTGGAAGAGAAGCCTGTCTTCGGGTATCACTGTAACTATTACTGGGAGAGCTGTTCAGTTAATGGGATTGTCCTACTGTACATGTCAATACAGGGCTCTGACTCATTCAGCAGTATTTCTAACATAGTTCTGTGCAAAATATTGAGTACTAAAATTCCTGCTGTGTTACCTTGCCTCTGTGAAGAATGTAAATATTAGCGATCAGGAGCAAACTAAAGAACACATGTTAAAAAACCTTATGGATATAAGTAATCTGGTTATCAGAACATATCAGACCATTCATATATCTTTCTCAGTTATGTTAATTATCAAACTGATCTATGTAGTAAGTCTTTTCTCAGTGAAGCTTTCTGCTAATTTCAAATATCCTATGCTGCCCTGAAAAAAAACGGGTATATTCCTCACTCCCGCAAACAGGTAAGTTGTACAATATGATGGATTCCTACATGATCCAACAAATGTTGACGTGAAAAATAGAAGATGTTTTATAAATGTCTTTGCCATCAAGGACAGTGCAAAGGGTGTGAATTTTTATTTTATGAAAGCTAGAATCAAACTGTTTGGCAACAGAAAGCAAGCCTCTGGCATTAAAAAATCTCACCTTGGTACTGAGTCAAGTGATTGCTTTGAGAATCTGAAACTCAATGAAATGAGCTGTGGTCACCCCTAGCTCTCTGCTTGTTTTAAGTAGTTACAGATGTCAGTCTCACAATCAAGCAGTGACCAAATTCCTCTTAAAAATGCTATATTGGTTGAGGTTTTTTTTCCTGGGTGTATTTTTTTTCATTCTGGACCTGCACTCTATAACTGGTGACCAAGATTTCTTGTTGCTTAAGCATTGTGTAAAAATGCTTTTCATTAGCTCAGGCAGTCCTAGAGTAGTGCTAGAGAATAGCTACTGCCTGATCAACAGTCTCTGCCAAGTAAGAAATAATCCTAGGTATGTTTTTGCATTTTCTCATTTTGGCCTGGTTTGATTTCTGGTGCTAAGTATGTTCTGCAGTTCTGATAATGTTATGCCAAATAAAGCTTAAGATTTTATGAGACAGTGATGACTGCATATCAGTAGCAGATAAAATAGCTAATAGGAAATTCTTTAAGCCCTTTTCTGTTACCTTATGGATATATAATGTCATGTCCACTCCATCACAGAAATTCCAAGGTGTCTGTTTGAAGTTTGTTTCTACCAAATTTCATACACCTTATCTCAGTGTTTCTGGTGATAATGTTGTGTGGGCTTCTGTGATGAGAATTTCGTGAAGACCTCTGAGTTCTGCAGTCATGCCAATGTTTCAAGTTTCATTGAAAAAGGTACCCCTGTAGTCTAGCTTTGGAGATGACACAATGCTTGCCTCTTTTTAACTTTTTAACATTTACAATAGCTTCTTTCAGGTGGTTCTTGAAATTAACTGTAACCCTTTCATCAGAATGTCAGTGCTTGATCTGCCCATGGTTCAGCCCCATCAGCTTGAGAATATGCTGCTGAGCAGAACCTGCAGTGTTCTGTGAATCTGCTTTTTCACTGTATTGAAGTATTTTGTGTTCAGTACCTTGACTGGATGCTTACATTCTGAGACTAATACATAAGTATGACTGATGAAAATAAGACTCATTGTTCCTTCAGTTCTGCTGAATGCATAAAAGATCCACACTGATTTTTGGAACCGTTACTTGCTTTATAGTAATGGTGGTTTAGTACTTGAACTCAACATGCCTAATGAAGTTATCAGTCATCTCACCTTCCTTCCTATTAGCCAGACTATATTTCAGCTTATTAGCAGGAGCTATTGTGCTTCCATACTCACAGAGAGGTGATAGAGTTATATGACATATCTTGTCTGGATAAATGTTGCGCTTTTTAAAAGTGATTAAATTTGCAGGCATGAGGCATGCTTATCTTCAGTAGAGGGACAGACACTTCAGAATATGTAACAGCTCTTCTTGTAGTCTTGTTAAATCCATTGTAATGACTGATTAATTTATAGAGTTGCAGTTGAAATTGTGTGTATAAGGAGTGTGGGGGCAAAAGGAGGTTGCCTAATAAAATTCTCAGCCTTGAGAGCAGGGGCTACACAATTTTTTCTCTCTTCCCTCTTCTTTTTACGTGCCTGTATATTCTCATGTCCTAACCAAAGTAACTGTTCAAATATGTGTGAATAGTTGATCATCTTTGTGTAGAATAATGCAGGTTTTGTCTTAAGCTTCTCCCCTTCCTGAACAAAAAGAGGCAAGTTCTTTAAAAAGCCTGTCTTAATGTTTAGCCTTCAGAGGTTTGTAATTGCTGACTTGCAGACAGCTTGTCTCCAAATAAAGCAGTGGGCAACGCTGAGTGCAGAGACACAGACAACCTGGTGTTAACTAGGGAAAAGCATTTAATTGACATTTGATTTGGGGCATTTAAGATCCTTAAAAGCCACCATTATTTTTTCTTATTCTTGCTATGCAGATTATGAACATTTTGTGTGGATTAGAGGGGAACAGATTTCTCCAGTGCTGCTTTTGCCTGTTTTCTTCTTTCACTGTATGGCCCCATGTTTGTTTCTGAAGTTTTTAACCTGTATCTCTTGACAGTGTGGAGTTTTATACTGTCTCATGCTTTTCTTCAGTTCTTCTGTATCAGTTCCTTGAGCAGTCTCTTCTTCATATCCACTTGAAGTAAGAGTAATTTTCTGCAAAGCTGCAGGAGGTGCAATTTTCAATACAAAATTCTAAAGTAATTTTATTTAATAGGTTATTCTAAGCAGCATAGGATGCAGAGAGAATCTGTAATTCAGCAAGTAAAGTGGGATTTTACTGCTGTGAGTCAGTGAAGTAAGAAGAGGAGCACATTCTATTTTAAGAGTTGACTTCAGCTAGTTTCTGATGCCAAAGTCTAAGCTGTAGTCTTGCATATCTAAACATTCCCTCCCATGAAAAAGAAAACCCCACAGAGGTACCTAAGCTGTTTTAGGATGGAAGAAAACCTAAATTCAGTATTTATAGTCTAGTAGGGTGCACGTTCAGCTTTCATAAGGAATCCTGTCATTCAGTGCACAACTTGAAAATCAAAGTAGAAATATTTTTATATGTAGACCAGTTGAAAGCCTGTGAAGTAAAAGTATTGGGGCAACAAAGGAAGTTTTAAATGACACACTTTTGGGATCTTTTTTATTTAAGATAGCTTATCTGAAATACAGTATTGATAAAACGTGGAATAAGCTTACAGTCAGGCCTCTCCGGGTATAATGAGGTGTGGTTGAAGGGGTACAGGGCTTGTATTTAATCTGGTACATGCTAGATAATGTTTTCAGTTGTCTTTCTGTAAAACAAACACTAATGCTTTTGGAGGGTGCATATTTTTCAGTTTGCTTGTGTGTCCTCTATTCTTTTAATTTCTCCCCTTCTGTCATCACAATGACCAAGTTATTTTCTTTTCAAAATGAAAGGCAGAAAAATCAACCAATTTCACCTTAAGACTTACACTGTTTGTAGGCTGGCCAGTGGAAGTGGAGCAACTATATTGATGCAAATTATCCTGTGGCCTTCCATAGAAGGAGAAATTTTGTTAATCTCCATTCTACTTTATTTACACAATAGTAGACGTTATGGCTCCACCTACCAAGAAAGGAAATGGCACACAATGTGGAAGAAATGGGATGAGGGCAGGGGCTGATCATACAGTCACCTTGGGAAGCATGCTGGTTTATCAAGCACAGTTAAGTAGGCTGGAGCTAAAGCCATTCGAGTGAGAGCATGCGTTGAAGTTCTTCTCCTGTTCTCCTACAAACTAGGAAATGTCTGAAGTCCTCTGGTGTTGCTTTATGTTCAAAGGAAGGTGGTTTTGCACATTACTGTGCCAATTCAGTAATAGGATGTATGTGCTAGCCAAATTTCCTTTCATTAGCTGCTCCTGCTTTTTGCACTGGCGTTCACCTAATCCTGTGGTGAGCTGATTCAGAAAGTGAAACTAGTAAGAATGTGATTACTGTTTCTGTGGTTCACCTTTGTGAATTAGCACATAATAATGTCAGATGCTGAGACAGGTGTAATGGAGAAGGCTGGAATGGGAGAAGTCAGAAGGAGTAAGACTGGCAATCTATTGCCTTAGAAAAAAGATATAATCAGCCTGTATGAGATGTAATTGTAAGTAAGGAGAGGAACACTTGAAAATGTTACAGTGTAAAGTGTTAACTATAAACAACAATTTTCAGTTCTTTGCTTTCAAAGATGGAACAGAGTTTTTACTGAAATGGTCATTGTTCTCTCACAGCTTCCAGCTCCTGAATGTTGTGGAAAAGAGAAAAAAAAAATTGTTTAATTAGTGGAAGAAATTTTGAGGGTGGAAACAATAAGCATCTTTTTTGCCAAAACTTTTGTAGTTCATTCTTAGAGATGGGGTGAAAACCCAAACTCATCACACTATCAAGAAACTTGGATTCTATTCTTTTAAGTTTTTATTTCTGAGTACTAACTTTAGGATAGTTAGACTCCTTTCACATTGAGCCAAACTTAAACACACTGGGGTTGTGAATTAATCTTAGGCGATTTCAGTTCTTAGGAAAGCATACTGTCTTGAAAATGGAAAGCTCTGAAATGGTAGCTGTTGTTAATCTGAAGTTACCAGGTATCTCAAGCCTTGAGTTGTTAATGGAATTGAAATAAACTCTTATGGCCAGACCAAGTCAGTAATGAGGTTTTGGGAAGTAAATATTCTCTTGGTGATGGGGTCCTTAGTCTTCTTATAATGGAAGATGCATTTTGCAGAAAAGTAAATTATTTTACTTTGTTTTCATCCTATGTCAAGAAGAGAAGCCTGGATTTAAGTTCTTAATCTTTCATATGACTGCACTGTTGCACTGTTTCTGTCTAGGCAGAAGTTCATCAGTAACACTTGAGTTTCTAGGTATCTTCCATACTTTCTCCAGCATTAAAGTAAACCAGAGTCCACAATAATCAGGGCTATGAGTAGTAGAAATCTTCCTTCTGCATTCCAAGTTCTTAATCAGAAAGTTGAAACTGGTTAAAGAGCATGTTTTAAAATGAAAACATCCCATGAGGATAAACCTGCATCTGGTAGTCTTTCTTGGTTTCCAAAAGGATATCTTTAGAAGATATTTTCCTTGCAGGATGAGGTACTGCTTTATGAGATGCAGTCTTGTAGCTTTATCCCTACATTATCTGCTAAAATCAATTGAGAGATCATACCTCTTTAGTGAACATTTATCTTTTTTAATGTGACCTCTGTAGCTCTCACCCTAGTAGTGGTCAGAGCTTTTGTCTTCAAGATGTGTACCTAATGTGTCGAAAGTGTTACCTCCATATATTTACTTGTAGGTCATCTGAACTTCTGTAATGTTTTAAGTTTGCACATTACACTTAAGAATCTGTTGCAGAAGACCAAGAAAGATTTAATCCTTCAGTGTAGGCCGTGCCTATGGAAAATCAGATTTGTTCACATTGGGTTCAATTTTCTGATCCAAGTTTAATCTTTCAGTTTAAGAAGGGTACTGCTCTTTACAGAAGGATTTTGATCATCTTGAAGTCAAGAGCATCAAAATATCAGTAATATAAGTCAGTCAATATCAATTCCATACAGTAATGCCATTGGCAATCCAGTATTGCCTTAGAAAAAGATAATCTGCCTGTATGAGATGTGTTTCAGTAAATAACACTTGAGGCAGAAAAATATACCTTTAAAAATTAAAATAAAGCTACACAAGCTTAGTTTGTGGTGAATTCTAATCTCAGTTAAATGTTGCAATGCTCTTTTCTCTTCCATCTGCTACTCTTTTTTTCTTTTTAAAGCCCTTTAGAAATCTCATTAATGAGAACTGTCCCATCTGAGTTAGGTATGTGAATCTTCAGGAATCTAAGCAGAAGAGAAAGGGGAGATCTTTTGAATGGAGACACTGAAATTGTTCTTTGGTCAGGTTTGTGAAGGCTGCATTGCAGTAGATTTGCACATTGGTTTGTCTAGTTAAATTAAATTCCTTTTTCCATCCCATCTGATAGCTCTTGGGTACTTGTGAGCATGCTTAGAACTTGTCTGTTCATTTCCCCCTCTTCTGATTAGTTTTTAATAATTCCATGACCAAAAGTGTCCAAGGAAACTCATCTTTGTGGAGACCTCAGCCTGTTCCCGCAGTGTTGATACTTCAGGATTGGGCAAAGGAGAAAAATGCTATCCAATCTAGGCATCAACTAAGCTTAATTTTTGGTCAGTGCTACAGCATGTTAGTTTCCCTCTGTGATGGACATATTTATTAAAGAATAAACATCTGATCTCATAAATAAGAAACTTTCTGCGCAGATTCTTTTCACAAGTATGATGTGTCTCTGGTGAATTCATGATGCAGTTATCTGCTTCACAGAGGCATATTCTTAACTTTTATCACTAGTTGAACTAATAGGAGAGCAGCTCCTTTCTTTCTACATCTTATTTTTTAGTAAGCACAACTTCATACAGACCAATAAAAGACTGGTTGTTCTAACAAATTGGTTTTATTGAGGACTCTTTCTACTGTCAGTATTCAATTCAGCTGGGATGCAAGTTATGCTTTGTAGTAGCTCATTGCTTAGGCTGCTCAGTATTCACAGTTGTCAGTCTCACTTATATAATCTTCTTGCCCAAGAAAAGCTTTTAAACATTCTCTTGTTTCTGTTCGTGAGCAGCCTATTCTCTAACTGAAGAATCTAATTTAGAAAACAAGATCATTTGAGGGCAAGTAGTAGTGCTGGAGATCTATTTAAAGTTCATGTGATTTAAGTGAAGAGTCTTTGTTTCCAGGCGATTAATCTTTAGGGACAGAGCAATAGAATACTTCAGTAATTACTTCAACAGTAAGGATCCATGATGACCTGAGTCAATAATGCCCTTTTAATGTGGTAACTTCTAAACTACTAATTGGCCAACCCCCATCTCTTGCTATATTTTGAACCCAACAGCTGGCAGTGGAAAAAACACTAGTGGTTTGGGATAAAGAATAGGTCATTCCATTGTTTTTAAGTTCAGAATGCTTAGGAGTTAAGAATGTGGTAAAAAACAGCAGTGAAACGTAGGGGAAGCTACTTCTGTCATTATGTTATGGCTGAAAAATAAGTTTTACAAGTGTTGTTGTGTTCAAAGTTGTTTTACAAGACTGTAGCTTACTTTCTGCCTTTCTTAACTTGAAAATAATTGATCATTTAGGAACTCAGGTAGCTGGGTATTTTCAGACTTCAGCTATTCCTGTAAACCCCTGGGTGTGAGCTTGCCTCCTTGCTGTTAGGTGTTCCAGATAAACAGTACTTAAGCATCATCCGTCTGTTTGCTTAGGATGCATCTGAGATTGCAGGTGATCAGGCTGGAAGGAGGAATAGTAATCAGTGATATCAGTTCCATTGCAGTATCTTTTCTGTTATCCTGCATCCATTTTGCTTTCCCTGAAGAACTATCCCTCAGATTTCAGATGGAAAGCGAGGGGAGCAGAACTCCCCGAGAGCCATGGTGCGTGTGACTGGTGCATATATACTGGTCCTGAGGGGCAGAGCATCAACTTGTTTATTGGGAGGTGGAGCCCTAACTTTGCTGTTGCTTGGTGGAGTGGGAGAAGGTTGTAAAAATTGCAGTGAGTAACTTTGCCATACAAATCAGTACACTCCAGAACACTTCTGAGGACTGAATCTGTCATGACAACTAAAATTCTTGCTTTTCCATCACCCAGAGTGTTGCTGGTTTTGTTCTGTTTTTTTTTTTTGTTTTTTTTTTTTTTTCCCAGCTTTAGTTCTCATCTTCTAGTTTGAGTTTGCTAGAGACATAACTTTGGCTTCAGATTTGTGCTGACTGGAACTGACCTGTGATTGCCATAGACCTGTTGACATTGTCATCTTAATGGAAGTTCAGTTAAACTTTTGCTAGATGTATAAAATAAACATAGTGCTGGCTTTTATTTTTTTTTTTAGTATTGAACAAAAATCATTATGTTTTACAATATTCACTTGAGTTGATATTTTGGGTGCGTTTTCACATGCATAGCCTGTATATACTGTACTTTCTGTAAAGTTGCTTTTCTTTTCCCCTTTTTCTCTGCCAAAAGGAATCAGATACACCACCTTGCCCAGCTCCTAATGTTTACCAGTTCAGTCTTCAAGCACCGACCCAGCTTATGGCCAGTTTAGCACCCGCATTGCCCCTGCCAAGTGGTAAACCCCAACCTGCGCCTCCGAGAGCCCTGATAATGGCCGCCAGTAATCAGGTATGAGCCAGCAACTCCGTCACGAGCGAGCGAGCGATCACTCCGCAGGTGCAGGTCATGTGCGCTGTGCTGTCAGTCCTAAGGCCTCTGAGGATAGCCTTCATAGAGCATGTGCTGAGCTTCATGTGGTCATAAAAGTACTTACTGCTGTGTCAGAGGTGTGGGGAGAACAGAGGGTGGGAAAGGGCTTGAGTAGAAGAGCCCCTCCGCAAGACAGACACCTAGGAGCAAGTTAAAGAAGGAGTGTTGGGTGTCTGACTCCTTAAGCTGTATTTGAGAGTCCTGGTGCCCAGCTGGTGGGATATTTGTAGATCCTTAGGCTCTTTAATTTCCACCACCATATAGGTGGTGGAGCTTTAAGATAGTTTTTGAATTTTAAGGAATAGTACTGATCTTTCTAGGCTTATTTTGTTGTCTTGATTTTGAATTATTAGATTTGGTTACACTTGTAATATTCTGTAGTACATTTTAAAGATAGAGAACAGAAGATTGATTATGGACATGTGCACAAGGTTTTTTACCAAAAAATTAAATGTGTGCAAAATTGTGCTGGGACCTGAATGTATTTTGGCTAATCTGTCCATTCTGGTACAACCTCAGTGCATCTTTCTGCAGGAAAACACTCCCTCAGTCTTGATAATTAGTCTTGATATATTAGTCAGACATGCCTCACACAAGGCTTAATGCGAATTGTGGGTTGTAGGTTGCCTGTGGTAACAAAACAGTGAGCTGGTTTCTTTGAAACTTGGTTTTGGTCAGGTTCTCTTCCTACTTCTCCAATCCTTCTATCAGAGTTCTTGTGAATCAAGGGCCAGGAGATTTTCAACTTAATGCCTTTTTTAATTTGATTCAGCACTTATTTCATTCATCTTCACTACATACTCTCCTGTTTGTCCATATCTCTGTCCCTGGGGAGCCCAGACCTGGGCCCAGCACTCCATGTGTGACCTCACCTGAACTGAGTAGAGGGGAAATTACAATTTCCCTTGACTTGCCTTTGGTTTTAAGCTTCTAACTGATTGGACAGATTCTTCCCCTCCTTCCTTTTCCTACTGCTCAGTCCCACCTAGGCAATACCATCTTACCTGCACAGGAAATTTATTAGTGAGAAGCTAATAGGATAATATATTTCTATTATAATGTCTGCAATTGAGTATTCACTGGCTAGTGAATATAGTCCAGTCTGAAACTTCAGAAATTTTTCTGGAATAAAACTGGAGAGTTATTTTAAGTTAAACTTAATATAAAATACGAACTTAATGTAGATTATTCTTTTCCTTAACAGCTCTGCTTTTCTGAAGTGCCCTGGAGCTAGTTAGGAGGAATGCAGTTGTTAGTACAGAACAAGTTGGCGTTCAGAGTGTTTCCCACAGTGTGAAGAGACAATGTGTTGTGTGAATTTTGGATGTCTGCTAGAATTTTGAATCCTGGAAAACAACTGCTTTGTAGCACTTTTTCTGGCTTTCTGTTCCTTGGCTGTCCTTTCAAGCGATTGTTAACTGTTCTGTTAGTAGTTTTATAGTACTTAAATGTTTAAAAGCAGGAATTTTTTTGTGGCTTTGCTTAACAAAGATGTGCCTTTGAGAATCACACTAAATAAGAAGAATTTCTTGCCACCTGTAGTTTAGAAATGGGATAATAGGTTATTTACATTGAATTTACCGAAAGCTTATATTTTGTGAAGTAGAAGTGGGTTTTTTTGGTAAAGTTTATGATTGAATCAGAAGTGGGAAATGAAATAATTTTACCCAGAATACTGTAAAATACCTTCTTTCCACTTCCAACTTTCTGGAGCATGACTGTGCAAGATTAGGCTCATGGCTTTTCTTTTGAGTTGATGAGAATCAGCTAGCTTATAACTCCTAATAGGTGAACTCTTAGAGGACTCCTGCCCTGATAGATTTGCACATGTGTAAGACTTCCTTAAAAGCAAGTCTTCTTTCATATTCTAAAAATTTTGAAAGGCAATAATTTGTCTGCTTGGTGTCTTCAGCTTTCTCCTTGGCAACTTTTTCCACCTCTACAGCTTGGAAAGCTTTATCTAGGTGTCGAATACGACTCTCAAAAGCAGGAGGTGCCAAGAGCATTTAACTGTATTTTGAACAAAATACTGCCTTCTAGGCAAGATTGCTGCTGTTAAAGCTTCCTGGTATTTTCAGTTTTGAAACATGTTTGCTGTGATTGCCAATTCTATTTATGTACTGCATAATTAATTGGAGAATTTCCAGGTAGTTCAGGGACTGATTAAGCTCCTGGCACAGGTCTGAGTGCTTTTCAGGATCATTATCATCCATCATTTTTCCAAGGTAATCATTCTTCTACTCTGCTGACAGCAGTTTGAAATTTTACTTGTAGTTTATGAAGCAGTGCTGTCCATTAGAAATAAGCAGAAAGATGTTGAGATACATGTCCAGATGATTAGAGGGGGCAGAAATTACTTGATAACTTCCCAAGGAGAGGAGGGGACTACATTCCCTGTTGCTACTTTGAGATAAGTGTAATTCATGCTGGATTGCTGTTCACTAGGTTACCAAAATTAAGATAGAAGAAACTTCCTTTTTCTTAGGTCAGAAGAACTCTTTCATTTAGCTTTTAAGAGGCTTTCTTTTTCCCCCAAAGGGTTGTGTTTTGATTCCCAAGTACCTAAAGCCAGCAAGCACCAGTCCCTCTGCTGCACTGGCTGGCTTCCAGTGTGTCTGAGGAAGTCTCCAGTAAAGATCAGTGGTGTCTGATTGGGAATATGTTCATTGCTATGGAGACAACTGGGAAGTGAAACCTTAATGCCAGTGCTGAAATACCACAGTCAAAAACTGTAAAGGAGCTTGCAGGAGTAGATACTTTTTTTTTTTTTTTTTTCCCAGATTCTTTTGAGTTTGGCAAAATAAGGAAGAACATTTAAACTTTCATCTGCTTTTTTATATTGCATTACAGGCACTTCTGTGGCTAGCATACTTTGTTTCAGTTTGCTTTTATCCAGAACAGTTGTTAAAGGTGTTGCTTTGTCTCACTAATAGTGCTGATACTGCTTGTATCTCTGAGATGATTGCTGGAAGGTTGGCAGTGTTGCAAACCAAATTGTTCCAGTATTTGAGTCAAAATTTATTTTAGATGAGTGTAAACCGTAAAGTGTAGCTCACTTGGATGAAGGCTAAGTTTGTAAAGACACGTTTTAATTTGTGTCAGTGCAGAGGTATGCTGAATTCCCTTTGTATATTGAGATACTTTAGTGTTTTCAGTATGTCAACTTCAATTTAGAAATGACCTGATTTGTTCAATGGCATTTTTAAGCTGTTTAGGTACTGAAGGCCTCTTCATTCAAACAAACATTTTTGTTGTTTTTTTTTTATTGAGAATGTTCTCATTTAGGGTGGAATAAGTTTTCAGTGTCCATGTGTTTACTTAGAAAGTAGACTATGGTTGTGTACTTTGGAAACAGTTTTGATTCTAAATGTCAGGCTCTCATCTTCTGTGTGTGACCGAACATTGTTTGATTTTTAACACATGCAAAACATAGGGGAAGATGATGTTTTATTTCCTTTTCTAAGAAAAGAGGAGAAGGAAAAACTGGATCTGAGTTTCAGAGGTTGTTTTTTCAGCTGAAAACAGTACTGGGGATTTTTCGTCTAGGTTGCCTTATATTTATACAGTCTTTATGTGGTGTTATCCTTCCATGTGTGGAAACTGACTTAGCCTAACCAGACCCTGGATAACCTAATCTGACTGCTTACAACAGAATGTCGGATTAAGTGGTCTCCAGAGGTCTCCATGTAGACATCTAGTCTAGATGTTTAAAGGACTGTGTGAAATCCTCTGGCCACATTGTTGGCTACTTCCTGAGTGCTTTCTGAATTGCAGGAAGGTCTACATAGTGGTTTCTTAGAAACATAAAAAAACTCACCATAAATAAAAGAACGGAAATGCAGAAGTCATACCTTCCTTTTGTTAACATAGTACTCCTTTATCTTCCAGTGTCATTGCAATCAGATTTTTGCTCACAAACTGAGATGGATTTGAATAATCACATATGTGTTTCCTCTGCAGACTTTTTCACATGTATTGGTATCACCGTATCATTTGGAAAGGGTTTTTCTTACTGTAGTAATAGTTTTTCTGTTCCAAATCAAAAGTGAGAATTCTCAGTGAGATAAGATTTCTCTTTAAGGTCTGAAGCTGTCAGCTTTGTTCTAAAAAAGCTATTATCTCTTGTTCTCTGTAGTGACAAGTATGCAGATACACTTCATGGCCCGTGTCACAACAGCAGCAAAGTTGCAGTATGAGTTCTGTCTTCTGGTAGCATTGTTTTGACTCTTGCCCCTCAGTTTTGAAACTTGAGTACTGACAGGATCAAAAAGGGTATTTATTTCATGTGTCATTCTACCTTCTCTACCGTAATGTAGTTCAGTATTTGCTGCGATGCTGATGGTACCATCTGCTGTCAGCTCCTCATTTTGGGGACTAGGCCCTCTGCTCTCTCAAATACTAATTTATCTTGGAGCTGCTCATACTAATATTGCCTAACCTGTTGTGAAAGGTGAAGGGAATTTTGACCTTTATGTGGTATTTCTGCCAGTAATCTATAATGAAGTGAAATAAGATATGAAATATTGAAATAATCTGCTCCCTTGAAGCTTTTATTTTTCCAAGTTATCTTGTGCTGGAAGGTAAGAAACATCTAAAATCTTTCTTGCTTTTGAGCTCTTTTTAGTCCTTATGCTGATTTTCCTTTTCTTTGCTGTTCTTACAGTTGGGTCCATAAATTTCCCCTTTTAGTAACAGAATTACAATCTTACAGTTCTTACAGTTGGGTCCAAAAATTCCCCCTTTTAGAAAAGAATTTGGGCTTATTTTATAAAATCTATTCAGGACTCAAGATTTGATCAGTTGTAGCTGAGAGTGACCTGTAGGTCCCAAAAAGAGAAGTGTCTTTGTCTGCTGTGCTTTGAGCCTTATTTCCCTAGATTGCCAATACTGAACAACTTTGGAATGATTTATTTTGGTTTGTCTCTACTTCAGCTTAGAATTCTAAACCACATAGAAATCTTACCGGGTCATGCACATGCAAATATCTTGCAGAATCTTGTTAACTAGTCTGAAGTAATGAGGCTAGGTTGCCTAATAATTGGCTTATTGCTTGTGTACTTGTGACTGAAATGTTGGTTGGGTCATTGACCATTATTTCTCTGCAAAACAATGAATATTTAATAAAGAAGTTGTTAAATTTTTTAGTGTATTTACAGATGTTATGATCAGAAAGTCAGTAATTGAGTGCTACAAGCCTAAAATAGAGAGTTTGGAAATATTGCCAACTTTTTGAAATATTTTGAGAATGAATTTTGAGAATAGGTTATTTAAGGGATACTTAAAATGTTAATGGTACATTAAGGTAGCACTGAATTCTACGCTGGTATTTCACATGAAATGTTTTTGAGGTGTGTGAGTTTGATTACAAGTCTGATCAGCTGCAGGCTAGAGTCAGTCATGGCCTTTAATCCTCTTAACAACAAAATATTAAATATGTGATCTTTCAAAACTGTCTTACTCCTTTTCTAAGATTTTCCTTTACTTCTGTAAGTACTTACCAATCATTTTGGAGCACTGTATGTATAATCTATTTTTAAGTTGAGCACAGATACTTTATTATCAACATTTTTCTGCCTTTCTTTTGTCCTTACTTTAGAAATTCTATCAGGCAAAAAAAGAAACCTAACAAAAGACCAGAACAATTCAGAAGCCTGTTTATGTTTAGACTTCAGCTCTTTATGTCACTTGTGTTATTTCAAATTGTAGGGGATTGATTTTTGGCTAAAAATTTTCTTTTTGAATAATGGCAGTCTTTAAATGTCAGCAGTTTTGTACAGTAAATTTGCCAGTATTTAAGAATAGAAATTTGGTTTCCTTAGCAAATAATTACTTGGAATTTCTATTGCACCCAGATTTGTTTTCTTGAGGTTTTTTCTGGGGATTTTTTGCTTTTTCTTTTTTTTTAATTTTGCAAATTTTTTTTTTTTGTTTTTTTTTTTTTTTTTTTTTTGGGGTTTTTTTTTGTAGATTCTGGGTGTTTTGTTTGTTTGTTTTTCTGCTTTATGTTGGAGTTTTTTCCACTGGAAGCTTTTTTGACCTGGTATGTGATGAAGAATCTCACCTTACCCCCAGCCTTGCCTTAAATGTGAATTCTTTAGTTTACCCTCCATATGTAGCAGATTATTCAATGTGGGTAAAAACCAAACCAGTTCTATCTGTTCTATTTGTTGAATCAATAGCCTTAAGATGGGAGAGATTGTTCTAGCTAGAGAAATAGATCAAAGAAGTTGAAACTTCTAATTTGAAGATTTTTGACATATCACAGAGGAAGGGCTTTCTTTTTGGATTATCTGATCTCTCTAGACATCATCTGCTACAGATATCATCTCTCAGTGATTGTGTCAGTCCTGAGCATGGGAACGTCCAGAAGTTGGTGCACAGAAGAAAGATGTTTGATACAGCCTCTTGAGATTTCCAAAAACATGAAGTAAATTTATTTTATCAAAGGTCCTGAAGGAAGCTAGGTGAATGATACATGTGCCGTTTAAACAATTAACTAATTGGAAAATTAGGAACAAAAAATTCAGTTTTTGTAAAAGATAGAGTTCACCAGGAAAGCCTTGCAGGAGTTTGTGCTGCCTAATATCTAAAAGGCAGTGGATGAAGCCTGGTGAAGTTTGCTGGTGGTGTGAAGCACCTTAAGGGCTATTTGAGAAAGCATGCAGGAGGACATTTCAAGGTGATGCACCAGGAGGGAGAGAAATAGTTTAAGCTTTATAGAGAGTGGTAGGCCCTGAGCAGACAGTTCCTTGTAAAGATGACATCTTGCAGAACACTACCAGGGAGTATAATTTTGCCATTTCTTTCCTCATCAGAGGAAAGTCAAAACACAAATGAAAGCAGAATAGGGAAAGATGTTAATAGTGATCAAACACATGGAATTGCTTCTGTGTGAAGAAAGAATGATTGTTTAACCTCGACAAGATGAGGTATATGAGCTAGGTCTGTGTGGTCATCAGCAGTATATGAAAAAGTTAGAGAACGGAATGACATGAAATTATTTTCTCCAAGAACTGATAGATCATCCTGTAGTAGGCTCAGTTTAAATGTGATGCTCATTTAAGCTGTGAAATGCCATAGCACAGGATGCAGGATGCTAAAAGCTGATGGTTTAAAAAAAAAAATTAACAAGCTAGAGAACAAGATGTAGTTGAGAACTGGTAAATATAAAGGTATCATCTCTGACTGAAGTGGTCCCTGAGTCAACTTCCTTAAGCACCTCTCTCAGCTGATGAGTCATGAGACTGATGGATTCAGATCCTGCTCCAATAGATTAACAGTGTTTATCGTGATGACCTAAAAACAACGCAGAATGCTTGAGTTCACATTCTGGCTAGGTTATTAATCATTCTTTGAAGGTTTGTTTACCTTTTGAGCAAACAAGGGGTATGACATCTTTTAGGATACAGGTAGATGCACTTTTCATGCTTGCTGTGCTGCTTGTCTGATCTTGAGGTCACTTGCCATCCTGCTCCCAGTAGGATGTGAACCCTCATTCATATTGAGGAGGAAATTCCCAGATTTTTCACATTTTTAACTGAAGTGGATGGATGGGCTTCCTGGAAGTTTGTATGCTCCTTGATCATTTTTGTTCTGGTTGTTCAGTAGCAATACTAAAGTTTTCCTCTGTCCTTCTTCAGCACGTAATTGAGGGTCACTGTGACAACTGGCTACTTTTAGTGTTTTACTATTACAGGGTACTTTTTAGTATTTTGATGTCATTTCAAGTAAATATCTGTACATAATTGAGTCAGAGATATACTTACTGAACTAGAAAACTTCGCACAAGGATGTGACATGGTGTGTTTGCTTGAAGGACCACTTGCCAAAAATAGAAAACATTCTAATTTTTCATAGTTTCATGTTTACTTGCTAAAATATCTACTAGAAGCTATTTATGAAATATACATCAATAAATTATGTTTGGGAAGTAGTGTCTCTTAAATATGAAAAATTCTCAGCTTGCGTTTCCTTTTTCTGTTGGTCCTTGAATTATTTTGCCACTGGTAGTCTGAGAACACCACTTGGTGTTTAGAAGTTGCATGTTGAAGGTTGATTAAGTTGCAGTAGGACACTGTATAAATCAAAAATAATTTTAAGGTTTTTTTGCCACCCTGTAATTAACTGTGGTTGTTCCTCAACACTGGTCTTCACCAGTTTGTCTTTCTGGATGCTCAGTGTCTCTTCTAGTAGTAACAGTTTGACAGTAAAATGTTGCTTATGGAATTATGCTTTCAATAACTTTTTGTTTTGTGCGCACAATTGTGGCTTGGTGTTCTTGTTTCTTTCTACTTCACACTCATTTGGAAATACACAATATTAAATACCTGCAGCTACTTCAGTGTTCCAAGCAATTGTCCCAAATGTTAGCTGTGTTCCTGTTCAACCCCTTAAGGCTTGTTACAGGCAATCAGCTGTCTGTTGAGTTATTGCTGTCAGACACTGGGAGAGGTTGCTTGCATTGATGTTATCAGTATTTAAGAAGTCTTTCAGTTTCATCTTCTGAAACTCTTGTACCTAATTTAAGTACATACACATTAGGCCAACTTACTGTGTGCCATTAAGTGATAGAGATGCTTGTAGTACCTTATGGTGGGGTAGGTTTACAGGCTGCTACTAAACCTTCTGGGCAGTTTTTGTTTCAAGTTATTGGAGATCCCCCAAAGAAAGTGTTATGCAGTATTTCTGATCACTTAATTGTTTAGCTTTGGTCTGCATATGAGGTACAGTCTAGGAGCTCTGTAAGCTGATGATCAGACCAGTAGGATTTACAAGCTCCTCACAAGCCATACTTAGTTAGCCTGTCACTGACTTGAGATTATGGGGAAAGCAGACTTATACTCCCCATGCATCAGCTCATGTGATCATGCCCTTACGTTTCTCCATGATGTTTCTGAAGGACTGAAGTATCTCATCTGGTCATGCTCTTGCTGAGATACTCCAAAATACACACATCTGTCACAATTAGTATTTATTTTGGAAGTTTTCTGTTTTTATAAGGGAGTTGTACAGTGAGTGTATTTCATACTGAGATCCGAGGGTGTTAAAGATGCTTTGAAATCTACACCATTTCATTTGCAGGACATTTTCTTCAGAAAATACTTAGTAAGCTGTTAGTGCCTTGGGACTTGCACAGCTGTAAATAAACAAGCATGAAAAGACCAGTTGCTTCAAGCAGTGTTTTGTGGAAGTGACTTACATGTTGAGGAAATCCTACTGTTAATATATGTTTTGTTTGCTGTTTTTGTGCTAAATGAATGCTTATCTTATTTTATTTTTTTTTAGCAGCACAGTGGAATGAAGTTTTCCATGAAAGGAACTCATAACCAAGGCAACAGCTACAGCCCCGTCAGCAGTGGAGGCATGAGGCAACCAGTTGGTAACCGTGGACACCACCAGTACAATCGTAACATATGGAGAAGGAAAAAACACAGAGACAGCTTGCCTATTAGTCTGAGCAGATAATGGCAGATGCCAAAATGACCTTCCCTGTTCAGACAGACTGAGTGAGTGCCACTCGACTTGAGGGATGGAGACCAGCGTCCAGCACATCGTTTTATTGGTGTTGCCAAATATCTGCAGCTGACTTCTTTGCATGTTTCTTTGTGTGGTGGTTCAGTCCATCTTCAAGAAGTAGTTGTGCTTATCTGTGAAGCCTTATTAAATGTGGAAGTTTGTTTTCTGCCTTCCCACAATGGTTCATTCAGTGCCGAAGCAGCTCTGACAATAGAACTGCAAGGACATTTACAAATGCTGTAGCTTTTTTGCTGTGGCTATATCTGTTCCTTTTCTTTTATTTTAGAAGTGAAGGAAACTTCAGCCCCTTGGAATTATTTTTTTTTCTTTGCAGCAAATCAAGTTGGGAAATCATAAAAGTCAATTTGCTGCTCTCCTGGTTTGTTTTTTGTTTTTTTTTTCAAAGCTCAGTTTTTTTTTCTCTGTAAATATTGGAAGTATAATTTGTGCAATAACTTCGAATTTTTAATTTAATTTCATATTATCACATAAGTTATATTTAAGGGGAAGAGGTTTTTTAATTTACAGATCCTTTCCCAGGTTGCATTATCTAAGTTGGGGTCATAGTTTTGGCAGGTTGTCTGAGCAGTGTTATAAACATGACATTTGGTAATATTTGAGGCTTCTTGATTCACAATGAAAGTGCGATTTGGCTTACAGTTTTAAGAATTTACTAAGCTCCAAAGCATTTTGACCCTGTGTTTTTTAGCTCATTGTCTGGCCTCTATCAATCGTCTTGCTCTGACCAATGAGTTTTAATTTTCTTTAACTAGACAATGAATCGAACATTTGTAGTACCAGAAGTAAAACTTTTGAGAGGAATGGGAGAAAGGTTGGTTCATGTCCTGATATGAAATTAAAAAGCTGTGAACTACATGCTTTGATGCATTTTAGTAACGTAACCTGTTAATGTTTGGGTTGAAACAACACTATTAAACAGAGGTACCCGGCTTAAGGAATGTGGAGAAAGGAAATATGTTGATTCCATTAAGGAATCTGTATAGTAGTATGCATTAGTTCTGTTAAGAGCAAATATATAAAAAGTACTTCAGCTGCTCTAAGCATTACAAGAAGTATCTTTTAATGTGTTGCAGGAGAGCACAGCCCAGTGTTGTACACAGTATGAGTGGCTGGCACTTAATTTACAGATGCATACAGGTATACTATGCAAGTGTGTATTGCCATGACAAACACTGTCTTTAACTTTTTGAAAAATGTACATCCTGCCTAACCCTGAGTTTTTAAAGCACCACAGTTGTCCTGGGAGTAGGTCACATCTCATGCCCTCTGACTTCCCTTTTTTAAAGTGAGAGTTCTTAAGCTATAGAGAAAACTACAGGTGAGTTATGTAAGTCCACTAGCAGAGAAAGCTGAAGAATCCTGTTAACAGGACATCAATACTGTGTACAGATAGAGAAGGTTTTAAAACTGGTATCTGAATATTGAAATGAGGTGTCAAGCATGAAGCTTTTTAATATGCTGTATGCCTTTGAAGCAGAAGTAGTTCATGTTATTACTGAATCTGTCAAACACAAACAGGTCCTTGAGGGGAGAGAGGGCAACATTCCAAATTAGAGTAGTGCATATCTGTTTGCAGAAAGTTTGTCTTAATGCTCCAGACTCATCACAATAACAAAGTTCTAAAAATTGTGAGCTGATTCATAAATAATATCCAAGGGCTGTTACATGAGCCTGTACTGCTTAGTCTTCACACACTAGCAATATTGAGCATAACTACATTAAAGAGCCTTCAGAGGCTTTAATTGGTGTCTTATACTAGTGTCCATTTTAAAGCAAAACTCATTTGAAAAGTGGTATCATGTAACACTTCAGTCATGGTGAACCAAATGAATTGGCCTGGCTATCACTGTGGTTATGTGCTACAGGTTTAAAAAAATGTTTAAATTTTTTGTGTGGACAACTATGTGGAAGCTAAAATTGACATATTTTTATGTAAAGTTTTCTATTCTTTGATTTTTAATAAACTTTGGAGACCAGTCACTCTTCTGTACTTTTTTTTATGGGATACTTAATGGATGAAGTGACATTCAACCTTGTCCCATTCTTTCTGCTTTAAATTGTTCATGCTGAGTGCCTTCAGAATGAGCTTGGAATGTAGATGGGTGCCCTCAAATGATGGTGGTGTTTTTGTCAAGGGAATAATGAGCATGGATGTTTCTTTTGTACTTGTGGATTTGATCCTTCGATAATGAGAAAGCAGAGGAGCTGGAGGCAGTGCCCGCAGTGTTCTCAAGAGGAGATCAGCTCAATACTTCCTTGGGATGCCCTAACTTTTAATTAACTTTTTTTCCCTAGTTCCTCCATGTAGTTTTAAAATTCCTTTCAAAATCTTAATCTAGGTTTCAGCCTCCTCAAAGATTGGATGTATCTTGTCTTTTGTTTTTATGTTAACCCTCTCAAAGGACTCTAAAGTGCCAGCAGCTGACTCTTAATTAAAAATTTAAAAAAATGAGTCTTTGGAAGGGACTATTTATATATATATATATATATCTGTGAGTGGTGAGAAAGGGAACTTTTTAATAGATAGCAATGCAGGGCTAGGGTTTGGCAGTCAGGGAGGATACTTGGTCAGTCTTAATGACTATCTGCTGGAGAAAAGCAGAGTAGTAGTGGGAAGGGAAAATAATAACCACTCAGTAGTAGCTTGAATAATAACGATTATTTTTTTCTGTCAGTCAGTTAGCCAGTGAGACATGGCTGACAGAAGGATATGTAATCTCTGCAGGCACCAAGATTAAGTGCAGCAGAATTAGTTTTGTAACTTCTTAGACTCCACCTTTTTTGTCCTTCTGTCCCAGATGATGATTTTGCTTTATTCCTCCCACAAATTCTGCTCAACTGTCTATCCTTGTTAGTAGTCTGCATTTAATGCATTAGGGTTCTCCCTTGAACCCCTGTTCTGTGATAAAAATATGAGAAATCCCCTTGATCCCAGCCCTAGTGACTATTTTGTACGCTGTTCATAGACAAAACTAGTGGAAGGAAGAGGCTGCAAATTGCATAGAGGGATGGGACCCAGAGAGTCCATCATAGAAAGAGCTCAGTTGTAATCTATAACAAGAGATGTTTGTGGTGGTGTTGCATTGCACTTTCCCTGTAGCTCCATCCCTTTGCACTGAGGCAGGGTAAGAAGACAGAAATGTGACTGCTGGTACCATGCTCCTGGTTCAGCACTGTTTCTTTCCATGGGAACAGCCTCTTGAGAAGGGGCATAGCAATAGTCAGAGTAGCATTGGAAAACAGCACGCCTTCAAGCCATGTGAGCTTTTCATCATTTGTGGGTAAAAAGAAAAGCCTAAATTATGAGCTAACAGGCACCTATGTCTTGGTGTATATGTGTGGGGAAGTGAATGTGTCAGCTTCTGTGCTCTCAAAGGCAGGAAGCTGCCTACTTGCTGACTGCTGCCAGTATAGTCTGGTTATAAATTTAGTAATACCTGGACTAAACCAAAGTGTGACGTGAATTCTTCAATGGAAAGATGTGTCAGAGCTATCGATTAGGTGGCTGCTCTTGTGCACTTACACTGTTTCAGTTGGGGCTTGAAGTGTTGTGGAAAGCAGATGTACCAGAAAAGGAGGATTTTGGAAGTAGCCTTAGAAGCCTGAAAAGAAGTATTTTGGATAACAGGAAAATGTGTGAAGAAAAATACCAGAGGATGCCTCAGAACCTTAACTGATAGTGCCTGTCTAAAGCTCTGCTCACGATTCTCAGTGTTGTGCTGCTGCAAAAGTTTTGGCTTAGAGCTGCCTCTATGGCACAGTAGCCTTTTGGTATCAAATCAGTTAAGGATTCTCAAAAACGTATTTGCTTTTTTCATAATACTGTTCTACTGAAAGATTGTTGCCTGAGTATAAAAAGAAATTATGAATGGTCCATGTGCATTGCATGCTGATGATACGCATGTCTGTGTGTGAGGTCAGGAAACACAAAGGGCATCTCATCCAACACCAGCTATTTTTCCCCTTATCCACCAAAACGTGACATGTTCTTCTGATGTGAGTTCTTAGGAAGCAGCAAGCTGCTTCCTGCTTCAGTAACTTAGGAGAGTTGAACAGTAGGTTCATGGATTTACTATGGATTTACTAAAACATGGATTCCAAAGAAATTTTTCACTCGCTCATATTCAGACCTAAATCAAACAGGATTTAGGAGCTCCTATTACAGGATTTTTTGTGTGTGACAGAATGAAACTGGAAGTCTATATTTAAACTGGAAGTCTATAATCTCTGTGCTAGAGTTGCCACTTTTTATTAGTGAAAACTTTGGCACTGATCCTTGATGGATGTTCTGTTGAGAAAATCTTTGTGAGAAAATTCCTTGCTTCATGCTCCTCCTGTCCGGAAAAGAAAAGCCCAATCTTCGGATGGGCTACATCCACTCCTTCAGGATTGCCATTGGACACATCTGGCTAGTTTCAGGAGCCAAAATGAGTAGATGCAATCTCACCCTTGTTAAGGTTTGCATGTCCAGGTTGTAAAAATCACTTGGGTGCCTGCCCCTTACTGTGTAATTGTGGGTGAGACCAACAAATCATCTCTGTTCTCATGGGGAAATTTCTTTGGAGACTTAAGAACAGAAAAGAAATCGTTTTATCAGCCATTCATACATGAGTATGCAGCCTTCTGCAAGTCTTTCTCTAGATGAGTGGAGTGCTGTTGAGGTTCCCAGCTGCAAGAGCAGAATTGTTCTGTCCTCGCAAGGGCCCTGGAGGGAGGCAAGGCAGCCCAGCAGGTGTGTTTGCCCCTCAGATTAGGGGGTAACAGGGCAGGTCTGTGCAAGAGTTTTCTGACCTGTTCCTTATACAGCGGATGAACAAAATTATTTGCTGTTTTCCTCCCATTCCTCTGTTAAAAAGGAAGCATCAGGGAATGGAAGGTTATGGGAAATGTGCTGTGTGCGTGTGAGCATTAGGAATTATGAGTGGTTAAGCACTGGGATACAAGGGCTCTAGTCTGGTAGTAAGGTTTCTGTCCTTTGAAGTTGTAAAAGCCTGGCTGGACGAGGCCCAGGTAAACCATTCTAATTTCAGTCAGTCCTGCTGGACCACTTCACCTCTGTAGGGCTTTTCCTCATTAAATTTTTCTCTGATACCACAAAAAAAGAGATAACTTTTATTTTTTAAATTTTACTTTCTCTCTGCTGGGTTTATGAGTTTTTTAATGGGGAAATAAGTCGGGTAGGTACTGTTTGGTTTTTTGCTTTGTCCTGCACTTGTGAAAATATATCTGCAAATTGTAGGACCAATAAAGTGAAACAGGTAAAAACCTAGTGATTTCTGAATGAAATTAATAGATCCCAGTCATAAATTACTGATCAAGAAATACAATTTTTTGTGTCTTCTCGGTATGATGATGATTACTACTGGTAACAATTTTTTCTGAGTTCAGTCAATTGCATTTGCGTTGGCAACACAATGAAGGTGTGTGGGAGTAGTGAGTGGTTTGTGTAGAACATGAGCAAAATACTCCAAATTGCCAAGCCCTTCACCTTTTTTTTTCCAGGGAGTTGCAAAGATTCATCATGGAAACTTTTGATAATTAAAATTTGCTTGTTTGTCTTTATTCTGCAATTCAGGAGTACGTAGATTACTTACACTCCCTGAAACAATTATAAACTGATATACTGATGGAGCTAAAAGCATAACGAAAAGGCTTTTTTAGAGGTAAGATTTGGAAGCTGCTATTAGCCTAAGCTTTACCTAAATAGCTAAAGGCTGTATCTGTCTAGATTGGAGTTGTTCTTACAATGCACCATAAAAGTCTGAGACTGAACAATGTTTTTTAAGAGTGGATATGTAGAAAAGAAAATTTCCATCAAGCAAAGGAAGCAGAATCCAAGATCTTAATGATCCTTACTTGAAATATAAAATAACCACTTCAGCAGAATGGAAATTGTGACATGCCAAGCTGCAGATCTATTAATAAGAACTTAATCACCCCTTACTACTGTTAGTGCTACTACTGGAAGTACGCTGTATGGAGCACAGCTCCAGGGTGCCTAAGATACTAATAAGGGCAAGACATGCCAAAAGTCCTTATCCGGAAAACTCCTATCAGTATTTAATTTTTATTTCTGTCACATAACAGACTAGGGCTAATTAGAAACAGAGGCAAATTGTAACACTGATTTAGCAAATGTTTTTAATGCCTAACCCAGTATTGCTGCTATTAATATCCATATATTAAAATTATTTGGTAAAGCCTGTGGTGTGATTCAGTGCTAGGTGGTGACTGAGCCAGGGTGTTCTGAACCCGAATAGCATCAATAGATGGCGCTGAGTGCAAATTTTTGGGCAAAAGTGGTGCAGCTAGTTGAAGATTAACTTCGGAAACCGATTATTTTATCTGTGTTTACTAATGATTGTGACACAAGAACTGCCATGCATGGGCTGAGTGTCCTAATGTGACAAATATGGGAAACGTGGCCTGTACACAGAGTTGGAGTTTTGTAGTACTGAGTAAATAGATATGGGATGAAATATAAAGCACAGGGCTGGAAAATGAGAATTTATAGCTACTTCCAAACAGTGAAAGCTGAGGGGTTAGACATTACAAAGAGGAGAGACACCTGGGCATATTTGTTAGCAGTATGATTAAATTCACTAGCTTGTCTCACAGAGTTGATAAGAGAATCAAACAGATGAAATGTTTCCATTAGTGTTAATGATTTCCTTTTATTGCAAGTCCAGAGTTTTACTGGTTAAATTACCTGTGGCTTTCCTCATTTCAGGGAGGGGAAAAGAAATAGACAAAAAAAGAAAAGAAGCATAATCCTCTTGTTTTCTTTATTCATGTTTCTTTATGGTAGCAGCTACAGACACAGATTTAAAGAATTTTCTGACACCTGAGAATCTACTTCAGCTGGAGATTCATCAAAGCACAAGCTAGCTTTTATGATGCCATGTCAAAATGCTGTGAAGTACTAGAGATGACAGATCTCATCACCCAGCTTTTTGCACCCATTTGCACTGTTCTTGTATTGACAAACTTTTGATCTTTGGCTTTGGTATAAGAGTGACTTGCCTCCTGGGGATGGCTGAACGTGCCAGCTGGCTGTCACTTCAGATCTCCGGGCGACAAGTAGAAGATCAGACTGGATGTAATCTGTCTAGGGACTGTGGTATGACTGAGCTAGTCAGCCTTCTTTTATCAACTTTGTTGGAGAAATACATGTGGTTTTATTCTGGG
The DNA here is from genome assembly GCF_017590135.1 of Pyrgilauda ruficollis. Classification (NCBI taxonomy): domain Eukaryota; kingdom Metazoa; phylum Chordata; class Aves; order Passeriformes; family Passeridae; genus Pyrgilauda; species Pyrgilauda ruficollis. Next base: position 4,655,053 of record NW_024525156.1, read on the forward strand.
TTTCCTGTTAGATGCTTTTGTGGTATCTGAAATAAAAAGGGATGCAACATTTCAGACCAATAACCCTGACCACTTTAGTGGATAAAATTGGATGTGAATTTCATGGCACAATTTGACCTAGCTTGGCATCCTAGCTTGGTCCCTTATGGGCCTTGCTTCCCATTCCTGATCATTGGCCTACTGGCACAGATAGCCCCAAACTCAAAAGTAAAGGAGAGGAGGGGTGGGGGGCATCTGACATTTTGAGGAATGAAAGGCATGAAAAGTATTTAAATTCTCATGGTGTGGCATCTGGCTGTCCTCAAGGGCATGAAAATGGCTAATTCTTCATCAGTGAGAAGGGTCCTCCCACAGGGAGGAAGAGGTCTACCCCAGGATTTCTGTATGTAAATGGAATAAATGTTGCTGCCACTCCCATCTACTTGTACAGTCTGGTCTTACTGACGCAAAAGAATTTTCATCTGCACTGTTTTAGTGTATTTGCTTTCACTTGGAATCTGTAGTCCTAATATAGTCTATACTGTCCCAAAGGGGCAATGACTCTGTTAGGCTTACTTTACTTGTTACTTGTTACTTAGTCTTTCACATTCTCAGATTTATCCAGGATATGGTTTTTTTTTTTTTTTTTTTTTTGTTTTGGTTTATTTTTTTTTCCCCAACTCTACATTCCCTGCAGTTCTAAATTTGATGCTTAAAAGAAAAGTCTGTCATTAATGTGCCCTTAGATTATATCATGATATCATGGTGTCACAGCTTTATGAAGCAGAATTTCTGGCGGTTCTTGCCACCAATGTCTCTACCTCCAGTAGGCTCAGAGTGGCCAGATTGTCCATGTGTATCTTCATAAACATTGTGGAAATGCTGAAACATCCAAGTGTACAGCAGCATTCTGCAGGACAGTGCTGTGATAGTTATTTGATTGGAAGACTTGCAAATGCCTGGGCAGACCCCAGGATTCAGGATGCTGCCTGGAGTATCTGAGGCTGTAAACAGTCATGGCAGCCAAACTTTAAAGGCAGAAAAGGTTTATAAACACTTCTTGAGATGATCCACCTGTTCATCCACCTCTCAGCTTCCTTCTGCTTGTCCCTGCAAGCCTTTATGTTCTGTGGGAACTAAGAACCTGTGGTTTCTGGCTCTGGTGAACTCCTGAGAGGAGAGAGGAACGTGGGGGAGGAGAGGCAGGGAGGCATCCGATTGTGAGGACTGAAATACTCCAAGCATGAATCCTATTTAAATTACCAAGGCAAAATGCACTATTCATTCATTATGTATTTAAATTTTAGAGACCCTTTTGATGCAGGAGGTAAAAAGAAGCTCAGCAGGATCTTTCTAAAGATGTTTTATGAAAAGGATTGTGGTGAACATGAATTAATTTTCCAGCATTGTTTGAGCAGATTGCTGTCAGTAGTAACTTCACAATTAGTTTGTCCTTGGGTCTTTCCAAGTATTGCACCTAGAGGAAAAAAAAAGCTTTTTTTCCTGTGCATTTTGTAGGTTTTGGGTTATTTAATTATTCTTATGTTCAAGTAAAAGTCGCTGTGGAGTCAGGGAACTGGATGTTGCTCATCTAGAAATAAGACTTTAAATTGACTCAAGCATAGGATTTTTTTAAAAAAAATTTATCTTCTTACAGAGTATTACAAGATTTTGCTGCTGGTAATCAGGAAAATGCGATTTGCTAAATTCAGTTTGCTCCAGTGACAGGGAGGGTGCGCTCTTGCATCGCTCTTATTTCCCACTGCAAAAGAAACAGCTCGGCAGTCTGTGGTTTGGAGGTGGTGCTATCCTGATGGAAAAACCTTTCCTGAGGCACAGGGTAGCTTTAAAGGTAATTTAGTTTTGTTTCATACGGATGAGACTCAGAACACTTTGCTTATAATCAGTAATGGATGTCTGAGCAAGCTAGTCGTTTTTCTGTCTATCAAAATTGTACTCAGGAAGCCCACATTTGATTTGTGCTGTGCCTCTGTACCAACAGAAAAACGTTTAACCCTTCCAGAGGTTAGATTGTTGTTTCCTTCTTACGGTTCTCTCGGTCCCTTTACTGCACACATCCAGCTCAGGTGCATGAGCTCCTAATTGTTTTAGCATGCAGAAGAGGTTCTTTTTTTCCTAAGTGCTCTTGGAAATGGAGCTGGGATGCTGACGGGTTTTCTCTGGCTAGCCTGAAATGGCTGCTTCAGGTTGATTTCCCCCCCCCCCCCCCCCTTCAACTTTAAGATATCAGCTAAAAATAGAATATACTCAGCATGGGTATAAGAGACTCTTGAGAATAGCTCCAGGCATCATCCAGTTTGGGGATTCTTTGATTTGTTCATACTGGTACTTGTGTTCAGCTACCACAGTTCCTTGTGTTACCCAGCTTTAGTTCAATGGTTAATTTACCATTGAAAAAGTTTTCTAAGACTAGGATTGGTAGAGCAAAATCTTTATTCAGTAACATCATATCAGCAATCACCCTGGCTGATAGTAAGAAGTTTGTTTTCACTAACTGTGAATGGGAAAGAATAAATAGGAGTAAGACTTCTAACACAGAGCAAAGACATGCAACTCAGAACTTTATTCAGTTCTCTGTACAGTTCAGGCTGAATGCAGGGAATCTGTGTTACCATCAATTTCGGAATCAAATTTGTGCTATTAAAGAATTGGAATTGAAAGTGAAACAGGCTGCATTGGTAGGCATTGTGTTTAAATAGGCTCCTATGTTTAGTTGGAGAACTTGTGAACAGAACTGTGTTTGTTCACAAGGTTAGGTCATTCTTGCAGATTAGAATCAGAATTACTTCAATCAAGGTTTGGGTGTTGGTTTTATGTTTGGGGTTCCCCACCCCAAAAGCTTCCACCCCACTTCTCCCTGAAGTTACTGGAGATTAGAGTACTGATATCTGTTTCTCTCCTGTACCATTTGCTGGGGTGTTGCCTCCATTTAGACTCACGTTGAGAATGAGCATCTAAGACTTTCATTTTCTTGTGCTTATATTAATTCTGTGAGTAATGGGAGGGGCTTTTGCAGAGCTTGGCTTTCACTGTCAGAAGTAAGCATTTGTTTTGCCATAGCAGAAGGACATAATCTTTCCTAGAGCCTGTTTCTTTCTCCAGCTACTTCATATGCTGTATAATGAGTAGTCCTTTAGAAAAAATCATGGCTTGTCAGTCCTGTGTAGCAAACCTTCTGTGTTTTACCAAACTTTTGTATACTGAATGTTCATAAAATATTTTAGATTTCTAGTTTGATTACTGTTTATCTTAATTTGAATTCAACACACATTTTAAAAAAGCTTTCAGGAGCACAGCCTAGAGCAGATTTTTTTTTTTTTTACCACATAATTTTACATAGTTCCCAATCATTACATGCATGCTTCAATTCAGGTGAATTTAAGAATCTAAGCCATCTATTCAAATATGGCCAGATTTGGAGATGCCAAAAGTAATACCCTGTTTAGTTTCTATGTAAACTGTATTGTTTCCACATAAGACTACACAGAATACACAGATGGGACTTTTCACCTATGACAAAAGATAAATGAAGATGCATTTGACAAAGGTCTAAACTATCAGCTGAGGTAATAGTTGCCAGTCTCTTCTGACAGCAGTTGAACATCATCTAATAAGTCATGTAGGTGCAGGTTGAAAGAGAACAAAGGGAACAATATTTGTAGCTCCTGGTTTAGTTGTAGAATTTTTTCCTGAAAGATTTTTGTATGTGAAATCTTGAGCTTGACGATCAGTTGGACAAATCCCAAGAAAAGAAATCCATTCAGGACTATTAAATGTGAGATAACGCCCCTGGATGCAGCAACCAGAGCTGCAAAGGAGTTGGTTTGGAAAAGGAGCTGTGTGGTGCAGATGGAAGCATCTCTTTTCAACCCCCTTCAGAGGCAGGCAACTGCGTCCAGAGCTTTAGCTGGCTTCAGGTTGAGGTAAAGTGTCTCCAGATAAACTAAAAGTGGTTTGTGTGGAGAAGGAAAGGGACAGAAAAGGAGTTTTTACAATGAAAAAGATCCAGGAAAAAGCATAATAACATTAAATTAAATTTCATTAAAAGAGTCTGGTGATACTGACTTCTTCTACTGTACAGGAGAGTGGAGAGAAGTAAAAGGCTTTAGAGAGAAGAGAAAAATTAAGAATAAGCTAATTGCACAGAGGTGCTGGAGAGGGGAAGTGGAGGGGGGAGGAGATAGGTGGAATTTGTGAGGAAAAAGTGGAAGAATAAAAAGAGAGAACATTAGCAGCTGTTTATGGGGCTTAAATGCTTTGTTTGTCCACTGTGCCCCAATTGCCCACCTCCCACGAAATGCCGTGTGGTTCTACAGCCTCCAGCGACCCTTTCCTCTGCCATCCATCTCTTCTCTGGTTTGTCTCTGTTGCCACCACTCTGCTGGGTGGCCAAGGCTTTTTTTAGGTCGGCTCCTGCCCACCTGTGTGATTCACATCAGCAGTCTGGGGTGAATATTAGTAAGGCTAATGCACTTATGTATATGAAAACAAGCTCTCTCTAGTGTGTAGAAGCCTCTTCAGTATGAGTACCTTATTCATTCAATGTATCACTGATTATTTTAATTGCAACACATTTTGGAGTGCTGTTTACTGGGTCTGGCCTCTGGCTTAGGCTGTTTCTGTTTTGATTTGTGACAGGTTTGGGCAGCCTGAGAGCTGCTGTAACCTCTGTGGTAATCCCTTGGTCATGCTTTTAAAGAGCTTTTTGATTTTAAGACTAAATATGTCCCGTTTCTATGTATTTAGTCAATACTACACAATGTTTACCAGAGATATGCAGCAATATTCTTAATCCTTGTGCTTAACAATGTCTGACACTAAACCACTTTCCTTCCAAAGATTTCCCATGCAGGGAATGACTCCATTTTTATTCCGTAAGTACTCTGTCTACACATGGACTTTTGGGGATGAAATCTAGATGACTTATTTCTTCATTAAAAAAACATTTAACATACCCCCATCTAGAAAGAAGAATTATATCAGATAGACTATTTAATGCATCAGGGTAATGATTTTCTCTTTAGCTGCAGTGTTTATTTTTTGTGGGAATTCTTCCTCTGTTGGTGCATGCCAGAATGCCACTGTTGGATTAGCTGATCGACAGCACCTAAGAAAAGGCTCTCAAAAATTTTGAATGCAGGATATAATGTTTGTAAAATGTCTTGAGAAGTATAAAATACTGAAATAATTAGTAAGTCCTTATAAAAAGCTGAAAGAGTGGTAGTAGGATGAGATATTTAAACGTCAGCATCTTGTCAGGGGTTGACAAATGGAGTGTGTGGAAGCTGAAATCGGCACTTTCCCTTCCCAAGTAGGCTGCTGTGCTCAGGTGTGGCTGCTCACACTCCTGTGAATTTGAATAACAAGATCATCTTCTGGACATTCACCCCTATTGAACCTGTCTGAAGTTGGCCAACAGAATCAAATCTTCTAATAGAAGATATGTAGATGAGACAACTAAAGTGGAATTGCATAAGCTTTGTTTCTCTAGGAAACTCCCCTAAAAAATACAGCCTTTTAGTCCTATTCATGGGTCCTGCATCCCATCCTTACATCTTGAAGTGCAGTTTTTCTTCTGTGACAGATACCAAGATTTGGAAGCAGTGAACAATTTGATTAAATTTGTCTCCTTTGTTGCCTCAGGTACATTCTGTGTTTTCTTAGAATATAAATCCTGCTGCTAATTAAGTTGTTCTTTATTTGATATGATATTCTTAAAAAAAATATAGCTCACCTCAGGGAATCTCAGAAAGTAAGATGTCCATACACAGGATTGTAATTAACCAGGAATAACTACTGTGTATTCTTTCACTGGAAACAACTGGAGCTATTTTCATTTTCTTATAAACTCTTTTCAGTTGCAGAAGTTACTTTTGTTCTCAAAAGCTGGAAAACAATCATAATTCTGAGAAAGTCACATACTGATTATTTGAGTTGAACAATGGAGAGTAAAATTGTTCAAGCTGATCTCTGCTCCATGCTCCATTTTAACTGTAGAGAGGTGAACAGTGATTAAATATTACATTTATGCAGAAGCAACATGCTCAAAGGGTAACAGCGAATACAAATCTTACATAATGAGTTTGAATTAATTTTGTATCTGAAGAAAACAAAGCCCAATAGAAGCAGGTTGTTTTATGAGCAGCAGAACTAATCCATTCCAGTCTGTCTGTAATGTTCCTGTTTCTGTTCTGTTCTGGTTTCTGTTCTAAAGACCAGCCTTGAGGATTGTTTTGCTGATCCTGTGTTGATCAGAAGTTGTATAAAATGGCCTTCAGAGGTTGTATAAGATGACCTTCAGAGGCTGAAGTCCCTCCCAGTCTGTGATATTCTATGATCCTATTTTTCTGTCCAATTCGGTTGACTTTATGAGATAGCTGCATGGAACATATAGGGAATTGCATAAACAAGAGAGTGTTTTTCCTCTTAAAAAGACCCCTTCATTTTACTTGTGATAAAAATAGGTATAAATTTTATTTTTCTTCTTCTCATCAAGCTCATAATATTTGGAGGGGAAGCCCTTCCGTCATCACAACTTATACCCTCAGCAGGTGAAGGGAAGTGAGGAAAACTTTCCTGTTAAAACAGGTCTGTGCTGGGTGAACTGAAGAAAGCTGTTTTCTATGCTTTAGTATTTCAGTTTCTCTGCCAGGGAATTTCAATGGATGTAAACATCTCTGTTCACACCTACTTAACCGTTCAAATATTTATTTATATAATTTGTCTTTAAACCAATAGCTATTTTATCCATAGTAGGAATAAGAAACTAAAGTTTAGTCCTCTTATAACAGTTCTTTTTCTTAGTGGGAGTGTTTATTGCTTTTTAAACTGACACCTTACAGACCCTTTTTCCTTCTACAGCCACTCTTGCAAGTGTGTCCCAAATCATAAAACATAGGAGTCAGCTTAGCTAATTAGGAATATTCCCCATATTTCTTTTCTATTTGCTTCATCTAAATATGGAAAAAGCCTCAGAGGCTGACTGTGGCTTTCTCTTTGAGGTTATTTTTTTTTTGTATGAACCTGCTACGCCTATCTTGAGCACTCCTGAGGTGTGATGACTGCTGTTCTTTTTCATATCCTGTTTTATATACCCATTCCCTGCTCTTCTGGGTCCTGCTGTCTGTGGTTTTATCCTGGTGGGTATGCTGGGTGCTACAATGAGTTGTCAGCCCCTGATGTCCTTTGCCAGGAGAAATATGATGCTCACATTGATAATTTTGTCTTTCTCCTTCTAGGAACTACTTGGGGTCATTTATGTTTGCTCTCTAACACACTTTTATGTCTTTGTCTTTCTTAATTTTTCTCCAGCTTAAGTGTTACATCAACATTTGCTGCATCTTGTGTCTTTTATGTATTGCTCTCAATAAACGTATTATTGTTCCACTGTCTTACAAGGTGTATATTTCTCTATATTTCATCATTATGTTGCAGGCATAAATATCATATTCTGCTTAGAATAACTTACTACTACTGCTAGCTTCATAAAGCTGTGGTTGTACAATACAAAGATAAACGAAAATAAAACAAATTAGCCATGGACACGTGGTAACCAAGTAAACTAATTTAGAACAACTAAGTAAAGCAAATTTACAGCAGATCAGGAAAGCTGAGCCACAACACATCTGAGAAACTTAAGGTCTAATGCCTTTTAAACTCATTACAAAGCTTGTGGTCTGTCACTGACCATGGCAAAACTGTATAACAGGATGCATGGTCAAACTGTTAATATTTTTTTTTCCAGATTTTCTATCTTTGTATCAGTAAATTGAGATTTGGTTCAGTGTCTTCAGATCTGTTGTTCCTCCCACATGAATTATGCATAAGAAACAAGAGTTCCTATGTATAGTAACTGGCTGGCTTCTAACATCATCACATTTGGATGCTACACTACTTCTGTCATAATGAACTAGCCTGTTTGGTTTAGTGGCCATGCTGTCAGGCTCCAGGAAAAGCCTATTATATAGCATTACATCTTTAAGATGCAAATTATGCCAGAGTCATTTGTTCTCATGCATAATAGTTCTTGAGTTGTAGCAGTACTTTCTGTACTTGGCCTGTATAAACACCCTGAAGTGCTTTTCATTCAGCCTCTTCCTTACTATAGGCTGGGGAACATCTCACCTCGATATATCAAGAGAAGCTTCTTGCATTACTACTTTTGAGGTCAAGCTTTCATAGTGCTCTTAGTGTCAGAAATAAAACTGTTTGTGTTTTCTCTCTTTTTATGTTTTGCCCTTGTTTTTGCACCAGGTTAAAAGGAGAGCAGGCGAGCTACTTATTGTTTGCATTTTCAGATTATCTGTACCTTGTAGTCACTGTATATTTACTCTTTGTCTTGTCTAGGGGAAGAACCATTCCCACGGGTATTTTCTGATAGGCTTTGAGTGTTTCAATATCTTGTCAGTAAATTAACATTCATTAAAGACACAGCCTTGAGGAGAGTTTGCTGGGAAAGGTCTGCTACTGCCTGCTGCGTCTAGTTGTGGACTGAATAGAAATCTGTCACTTAAGACCAATGATGAGGCTGGATAGGAATAGAAAATTATCTCTAGAGGTTGTTTAAGATGCACTTTTAATATAAATTTAGATGCAGGTGTCTATAAATAGAATAAAACTTTAAATATAAAGGTAGTTAAACATATTTTAAATGCAAATGGAAGACTCTGTTTTTTGAGAGTTTTCTTTAGCTTGGCTCTTTCATTTCCCGCTTCACAAAGTCCATTCTCATGAGTTTAAATTATTTCATTTTCAGCTTCAAAGTAATTTACAGACAGGGAAATATCCATGAAATGTGCTTATGGTCATACCCAAAATGAGATTGCCCCTGTTTAATGGAACTTTGTGAGCAGCCCCTGGGTGGCCATATCCAGATGTATTGCAAGCATGAACTTACTAAGACCAATTTTTAAACTCTTTGAGGTTTTTGATCCTGCTCTTATAAGAATCTGTTTTGAGAACATGATTGTATCAATAGTGTAGGTATTCTACTCTTATTACAAATAGATTTTATTCACAGCTCATTAAGAGTAATTTGTTCTTGTGCATAATAACTCATTTCCTTCCCTGATGGTAACTGAAATATCTGCCATTCTGTGTATAGGTATAAATGCTAGAATATGTTTTTGCCTTTTAGAGGAGGATTGCTTGGAACCCAGCAGCAAATACTTTCTCACAGTTTCTCTTGAAACACCCCCCCATGCCTTTCATTTCTCAGGCAGGCCTTCTCCACATGCCTTTTAAGATTTGTCTTTCTTGAGTATAGGTCATCAGTCCTAGATCTGCATTTGAGAGCCATTTACTGGGAATACCTCTGCTGACAGACTTTAAGGTTTTATTCTTGGTTGTTTGGGGTTTTATTATTTGCCATTTATGTAGGCATGGCTTAGGAACGTGTCCCAGTACCGTGTGTAGAAAGAAAAGCCAGCGTGAGGCTGGCTCTCTGCTTATAAAACCAGAGCAGCTGTGCCTGTTCTGTGATATGCACTGACCAGGTTCAAAGCAAAGCTTTGCACTAATCATCTTCAAAGCAAGGCTTTACCTACTGCTTCTTCACAGTGTTGGTACTGACAACAAAGTTCTTCCAAAATCATTTGCTGTCTTTCACGAAAGCGAGAGGAAGTGAAATGAAAATCTTACATAAAGCATTTTGCCAGCAAAAGCTCTTCTCTTTTGCAACACATTGTTGCAAGAGAGGAGATTCTGCATCTGAGAGGATTCTTTATGATAATGATATTTCCTTGTTCATATATCAGAGATCTATTTTAAATCTTGCTTGAAAAGTTTCTGTACAGTTTGTCAGTTTTATGCATTTGCCTGTGCCAATATGCATAGCTATACTCTAGGACAGCAGATCTGAAATACAGTTTGCAAAATTCTAGTTAGGGGAAAATTTGCCTCTAAATTCTCATGTAGGAGAAAATAATCATCTGACTTGAACTGCACTGTTAAATCAGTTTCTATCAAGACATTGCTTTTTTCCAACAAAAAAATTTGTTTTTATTATAAAATATGTAAGGATTTGGGTAATGTCCCTGGCCAAACATCTCTCTTCTGGGTGTTTTATCATATCCATCACAGCAGTACCTGTGGCTGCCCTGAATTAAAAAAAAATCCATGACTTTTGGAAGCACATGGATTTCAAAGGGTAACAAGAGAAATAAATCCCTTGGGTAATATCTGAAAAGCAGCTGTCTGGCTGTAGATTTTTCTTTCTGTAAAATTAATGTGATATTTGGATTCTTGACAGTGCCTGTAGGGGGTGAAAGTTGGGTGTGAAAGAGTATGGATGTTCCTGACAGAGAATTTTTAAAATTATTTTTAAAATGAATAATTTAAAAGAAATATGTAAATACTTAACAGTAATTTCTTATTAATCAATAACTGCTGATTCAATTAATAAGAAACAATTAAATATTGCTCATACTACTAGAATATTAAAAGAAATTCTTAAAATGCACATCATGTTTATCGACATGCTGTTACAATTTTACTTACGCTCATGAATACATACACAATTGTATGCATAGCTATTGTCATATCAATGTTTTAGTGATCCTTTGTCAGAGGCTGGCTTTTGTCAAAATTATCTGGATCTGTGCCCAAGGAATCTCCCCCTGTGAGTGACTGGCCTTGTTCATGCAGGGTGGCGCTTGGAGGGACCCATGCCGCAGACAGTGCCCTTCGGATTTTACACACGAATTTTCACTGCGGAGCTTGTTGTGCTCAGCATTCCTGTGCCTCACTTTGCAGCTCATTACTGTGTTTGTTGCTGATATCAGCTGCTGGCGTTCCTTAACTGCTGTGCTTGCTCCTGTGCTCAGTAGGCTTCTCCCTACATGACACAAGCAGGATCATCCATCCCGGGGCACCTGCTCCATCAGGACTTACAGTGTTTGGGCAAATAGTGGAAAGAAAAAACAGTGCCTTTGGACAAAGCCCCTTGCCAGAGCTTTAGAGGGCACTAGGTAGCTGTGGCACAGGACAGCAGGTCCATTCACCAGTCCATGAGTGGTGACAGAGTTAACAGAGAGTGCTGGACAGTTCTGGCTAAAGAGACATCACCAGCCTCCTGCAGCTGCTGCTCACCAGGACGGGAGATGCACGGAATTGCAAATAGTGCACAGTTACTTGTAGCAGGAAGGTTTAGAGCAAGCTGTGAAGAGTTGAAGGACATTTCTGAACCACTCAGTTCTGTAGTAAGCTTACCCAGATGTAATTCAGTGGGGGCAAGTGTGAAGCAATGGGCTTGGGGGAAGATGTGTCAATCGTAAACTCTGGACTCAGAGCTCGTCTGCACAACTCAGGGGCAAGACGGTGGGGTTGTGCTAAATGATTCCACAAAGACATTGGCTCAGAACCCAGTAATGGTCCAAATAGAAACCAAATGGAAATATATAGAAAAAGCATTGTATAATTCTATTCACTTATTATGTAACTTGGCAGCCTAGCAAACAGGGGGATAGATCAGGAGGGTACAAATCTGTTCACTGCTCTACAATACAAAACCTAGAGACTTAAACTTCTAAAGCCAGCAGAAAACCAGTTCAAGAGCAACAAAAGCCTGTTGAAAGAGTGTTGAAAAGGACCATTTCTACCATTTTCTGCCCTTCCTGGGCAGAGCAGACCATTGGGTTGGACCTTTTCTTCACTGAAATGTGTCCAGGGAGGTGGTAGAATCACCATCACTGAAAGCATTTATAGGATGAGCAGATGTGGCACCAGGGGATATGTTTTAGAGGTGGACTTGGCAATGCTGGGTTACTGGTTGGATTTGATGATGTTAGAGGTCTTTTCCATCCACAATTATTTTGTGTTTCTGTGACTTTGAAGCAGAGGGTTTACCTTCTCACATCTCTGCTGTGTCCTAATCCACCCCTGGTGTCACACGGGGCCTCTCGGTGACACACTGTGGGTGACAAACACCGTGCAAAAATGCAAACTCCAACAGGGGGGGCTTCAGCAATGGTTTGTGTCTGCATCAGTGGTTTTGGCAATCTGCTTCTGGAATAAACTATTACCAGCTGTTTGTCTATTTAGAAATGATCAGTTTGACAAATGGTGGCTATAAAATGAAGGCTCTTAAATTGCTGACCTTAGGAAGCCCGAGTAGGAGGCAGCTTTAGAAACTATGAAAACTGAAGACATCTTAAAATAGACAAAATCATATTTGCCATCATGAAGGTTATCCATCAAAAAACAAAATAAAAATCAACTTATTTTCCTTTTGAAATTCCATGCATATGGAGAATTTGCAGTTATATTTAGGAAAATAAGAAAGGAAATTACAACATCATGAATATATCTCTATGGATTTTATGTCAAATGACTGCAAATCTGGTAAAAATTCCTCTACTGAATTGGAACCAGACCTCAGACTAAGCTAGAAGTTTTATGTGAATGTAAAGTAGATGTGAACTTCTAGTGCATTTATCAGAGTCCAGGAGAAACCACAATTGATGAGTTTGAATTTAGAATATATTTCCATTTACTATTCAATTTGCTGTTTTGTGTATCTCCCACGTATTTTACCACAGCTGGTATGATTTTATTAAACCATGACTTTATCAAGTTATCAAGTTGGTGTGGTCCAACTGGTCAGCTCACAAACAGAAAATGCTCAGAAGCTGACTTTGCCCAGACTTTGCCTATCTTTCTTTATTATGTATCCACAAGGGAGAAATTATTCCTTAGGTCTGATGAAAGAGCTGTGGTTCATTTTGAGGGCAATGTTTAACAGTGTCTACTCTGACACTCTCGTAAATTTCCTGAGGGATTCCAAATGTATGCTATTAGTTATGAAGATGACATAAATGGCAGAGATTATATATAATAAGCTGGCAGTAAAGTAAGATTTTAATGGACAGCTGAGAGATTGTACATTTAAATTCAGATGGAGATGAAAAACTGTATAGTAATAAACATTTAAAATGGTGGGGAAATGAAAAACTGTACTATTCAATCTTAAAATGAAACATTCTGCTTCTTATTAAGGACCACAACAACCTTTTGGTTTTGCTCTGCAATGAGAAAAGATGGGAGAAACAAAAAATAACTACTGATTTACTTCAGTCGCTCTCCAGTGTGCATACCAGGTACACATGTATCCACAAATAATTTTCCAATTTCCATGACTGCAGGTGTCATTTGTCATGACAAGCTATAGATTAATAATAACCAGAGTTAAGCTTGTCTAATTTTGTGCTGTATTTTTTTTCCCTGTACACATTCTGACGCAAAGCTTTGTACAAATTGAGAATATACTGAACCAGTATCCTGTAAAATCTCGCTAGTTACGCATCCTAAAGTACATCTATTCCAAGAAACCAGAACTTAGTAATGAGGCATTTTTGAGTGTTTCATTGTGTCCTACTGCTGAACTCCAGATTTATTGCACGTAAGAAAGTCAAGTGTTGCCCAAATCAAAATGACAAATGTTTAACATTGTGGTAACTTCCTATGAAAGTTTTTGCCCTCAAGAAAGAGCTGCAGTGATCATATCCTTCTCCTTACAGGAGTGGGGAAAGAAAACCTGCAAGTGAGATCTAATGAGCTCACAAGGGGTAAATATCTCATGGTCTTTCCAGCTGATTCAAGTAGCAAGAAAAGATGAGTTCAATTATTGAGGATTTATTCTCCTTAAAAATAAATAGCAAGAAAAATTGCAAACCAGAGGAACTGAATTCCATGGTGACAATCCCGTTGTGACTAACATCTCTTGTTACAGTTTCACAAGTGCTGTGCAGAACCACTGCTTGGATCAGGATTGTATCTGCTGTAGGTTACAGTGGATAGCCATTAAAATGGATTCACTTGTACTGTAAATAGTCACTGGGGAGAAGCCACCCAGAAAGGAGGGAGAAATCTCTTCTTTTTTAACTGAGAGGAATAAGGGAGCCATTATTGTTCCCAAAATCCAGCCAAACTCTTGTGAATTTGAAGATATAGGACTCTGAATCTCAATTCTCTGGTTGCCTAAGTAGGATTCAGAGCTTTGCATGGAAAAAACCCTCATAATCAGGTACAGGAAGGCTTAAAATGGAAGAAAAAACTATTACCCCTTGTAATTTAATGCATATATTTTGCTCGAATATCTTGGTTTTCAGGCTTTATGCTGCAGTTCCTTGTTCATCCCCTGGATGTCTGAGTAGAATCACCTGGAAATCTTCCCTCATGGTTTCTAAAAAGAGTGCAGCAGATCTAAGGCTTAAGCATCAAGGCAGGTCCATAGAAATTGGGATTGTGGAGTCTGGTATTAGAGGGCAGAGGTAATAGAGGTGGTAGAAGAAATAAAAGGGATCAAACACAACACATTGGTGGTATGTCCAAGCTCAAGCTGCTCTTTGCATCCAGTTTCTGTAGAGAAAATCTGTGTGGCGTTGCATGTAGTCTTGCTGCTTGTGGCCTTTGCTGCCACTGAGAGGATCTGTGCATGGCTGGGTTGGCTGGGAGCAGCCTTTGGGAATTAACTTTGTAGGTCAAGATTCTCAGGTGTCTTTGCTTCTCTGTCACCACCTTCTCATGGAAAAAGATTGGGGAGGGGAGCTTATTTGATCAACATGTTAGCTGGGGTGTGCTGGAAAATGAAAAAATAGATTTTTAAAAGGATAAAAGTCACCAAATTTACTGAGCAGAGAGTGTATTCTAAAGGCAATCATGTTGTGATGATTTTGTATACAGGAAGATAGGACAGCTGAACAACTAAATAAGCCATAAAAAAATTTGTTTTGCAAGCATCATCCAGGGCTTGTGAATTTTTCCAAGTACACATCTATAGAAGAAAGAAATTAGGATAATAAAGATAAAAAAGGGAACGGATGTGAAATACCTAAAGAAAGTACGCACAGTGCTTGCACAGTGTATTGGCAGTGAAGAACTAGTAGAGAAATCATTCAATGGAGTTCAGTGTTCTGGTTTTGAAAAAGTAAACATTTTTTGGCTAAAATTGGGATTGCTCAAGAGAACAGAATTAATTGAAAATGTAGATTATAATAATTGGGACAAAAAAGTATTTCTTTGCTGATTTTGTATAGTTCAGTCTGAAAAAGTTTATGTGAAAAAAAAAAAGGAAAATATACTTGGATTTTAAAACTGTACTCAATAACAAATTACCTTTACATCATGCAGCCAATTTTGATAGACCATTTGTATTATTCACCCACTGGTGTATTGCTCCTGTACTTGTTAGCACCTCTTGAATGGATATTCCCTATCTATTTCATTTAATTTGTCAGTAGTAATAAATCACAGTGGGTTTGTTTGCGTGTCCCTGAAGTAAGACAAATAACTTTGCCTTACTGCACTCAGCCCCAGGCTTCCTTGTGGGTGATATCTATGCCTGGAACTTTAAGTCAGAGGCAATACTTGTTTTTTCATTATCCAGTTGCTGTCTGTACAGCCCTAGAGAATGGAAAATTAATACTTCAATTTTCAAGTATTTGGGACTGAGCTGCAAAAAAACACCTCCAACTTCCAATCTGGAACCTCATTGAAAAGATTTCACAAACAAGTAGATAAGACCTCTTTGAAAAAGAAACAGGCTTGAAGTATGAGGGTAGTAGAGCCACTCACTAACAGCTCTCAGCATCCTAAGAGTCATGGTCAAAATTCATTGAAATTAAACAAGCTAATTTTGTGGTAACCCTGTCATCATCCAAGCTGTCTGTCTGTATTTAGGGCAGAACTGAGTAGTTTTGAAGATGGATTTTAATAGCTCACTTGCTAAAATATGCATGTGTAAAGAGACCTCAACATAGCCAAAAATTTGTGTTGAATAGTTTTGTCTGAAAATGTTACCTAAACCTGAAGAGGAAACAGCACTCTCCCTGCTACAGGAAGATCTGATATTTTGGTTATTCAAGACCCTGAGAGCACCAGTAGGCTTTGATGGCCCCTGCCAGCCTCACCCCAGGGATTCCACTCACCTCTTTGACCAGGGCACCCAGGCCCTCCTTTAAGCTGTAGCTTGGGTCCTCAGTTCTTGCCTGAGCTGTGTCATGGACATAAAGGTCTCCAGCTCCTCCTCAGAATGGACCTTGGACAGATGCATCAGGTACCATGATTTCCACTCCTTCCTGTGGCCCTGCCAGTTCTAAGCGGACCCCCAAAGCTGACTGAGTGCTTTCCTTTTCCAGGGGCTGCTGATAGAGCCCATTATCCTACCCTGTCCCCTGTGTGCAGGTCCTGTGGGACCATGCCCTGCTCGTGAGGATGCTGCCTGCCCTGTGGTTGTCCATCATCTTCATCCCTTTCATTAGAAATGGTTGTGCACAGTGAAAGTTTACAAGTGGTGTATTTTGGTATTCAAAGACTGTTTAAATTTCAAGGAACTCCAAGGTAAATTCATAAAACATAGGAAGTGAATATCCATGCCATTTTGACAGGGAAATGTGAAGAGGTCATAGACAAACCTCTCTAGGTGATGTGGAATTCCATGAACATCAGTATGTGGTTGTCCGTGATGGCACTGAATCTGCAGAGGATGAATCTTGGAGCAAAGTGGGCCAGTCCCTACAGCTGCACAAGACAGTGCCCCCTGAGGCTGGGATGAACAGCAGTGAGTGCAGGGCTCTGGGATGTGAAGTTCCCCCCATTCAAGATATGACCACTGGTGGCTATTTTGGGACAATCACAAGCAACCCAAACACCTGACCTTCTGAAGAGTTTAATATTGTTCAAAAACTCAGAGATTTCATTGTGGATATCATTCTCTAAATTGGTTATAAACATATTGAATAGAATAAGTCCCTCTACTGATTCCTGCTGAGAATATAAACATAATTTTGGGAGGACAGACACTCAGACTGTGACTGTACTAGTGAATTAAACTGTGACTAAAATATACTCAGACACGGTTTGGGCCAGGAAATGTGCCTAGCTCCCAGGATTAATGACATCATGCCATCTTGGCAAAAATCCCTCTGCTTCAGTCATCCATCTCTTTCCCATTAGGTCTTGTGTTAGCATGTAGATCTGCATGTCATGAAAAAAACACCCTTTGCATTGTGTTGTGAAAGCTCTATTCTCAGAGGCTGGTTTTTTAAGCCTTTGACAAGAGAAACAGCTTAGAGCTATGTGGGATCCTGAAGAAGTGAAAATCCTCATTTTGAGGACCCTGTGTGGGAAGATGGACCAGGAGTGTGTGTATATGGGAGGGGGGAGGTGTGTGTAGCAACAAATGAATGTTCCCAAGTCTATGTGACGTGCCAGTATGAAGTCTAGAGATAGAGATTATCAGTGATTTTCTGCCTTCTCTTGCATCTACAACATTGATTGTGAAAACCCTATTCTCAGAGGCAGTTTTTTTTAAGCCTTTGGCAAGAGAAACAGCTTAGAGCTCCAACATTCATTGGGTTACAGGCCAGAAGAGAGCTCCAGTGAGCACTAATGGGGTTTCTACACTTGCTTTTAGGGTAGAACATGGAGTCTTTCTAACATCAGGTGCTTGGTCACAGTGGACAACATATGCAGAAACTTGGCACGTGCTTTTGTGGGTGGTGGAGAGCTAGCACCTCCTCAAATGACAGTCTCCCATGGCAACCACAGCAGTCATAGATGCAGCTGCTGGGGATTATGGATAAACCAAAACCAGCTACCTCACAGACCGGAGCACTGCCTCCTGAGAAATGATAATGCAGCATCTGTAGAGATGCTCAGATGCTTGTCTTCCTAGCCAGACTGGCATGGCTGTCCCTGCCCAGGAACTCCAGCCAGCTCCTTTACTGCTGGAGCACACAGGACACCATTAAACCACCAAAAGTGGTGTTTTGTATCTTGGCCACACAGCAAAAGTTCAGCTCTGCACTCCTGGAAGGAACTTTTGTGGCTAATCTGCAGGAGTGCTTCCACCCAGTGGAGGAACTACCATGGCAAAAACCTCTCCCTCTTCTTACACCCAGAGAGGACCCAACTTGCAGACTTGGCATAGTCCCAAGGCAGCCTTGGGCAGCATCCTCAGCTGGTTTTGCCTGTTCTTTCCTCATGCAGCGCCTTCAAATCCCTGCTATCCTCCAGTACCCTTGCTCTCCTTTTCAGACAGCCCTCTCTGGGCTCCAAAGTGTCTCCTCTCACATGGTGTGTGAGGAGTTTGGGTCAGACGTGTGAGATGGACACTCTCAGTTCCTCATGCAAGGTAGGGCAAAACAGGGAAGTGCAACACCCTTATCAGATGCTTGATTAGATCTTCCCTACTCTCACAGATGAAGCAGAGAAGTATCTTTCTCGTGCTTACCCTCTATCAGCACAGGTTGTTGCTCCTTCCCAGCTGTTGTTCCACTTCAAGGTGTTGTTAGAGAAAAACACAAGCTCACTTTTATTTGTTACTAATTAAAAAGCCAATGATAATACCACAGACTGGTTATTATTAGTCCAGTTACAATATTGCTTACAATCACAATAATGCTTACACTTGAATACAGGAAGGCTTCATTAAAAATTGTACCCCTAAAAGGGGAGAGCTGGATAGAAGAAGCTTTTTCTCCATGAGGACAAAACATCAGTGGAACAGGTAGCCCAGAAAGGCTCTGCTGCTTCCATCCTCGGAGGTTTGTGAAGTCATGTTGTAGATCAGACCAAACCCTTGGTCAGGCGATGCAGCCTGATTTTATGGCTGTCCTTTGAGGAGGGGGTTTGACTGCGTGAACCTCTGTCTCCTCCTCCAGCCTGGATTATCCTCTGATAATGAGGCAGATGGCACTCACAGGAAGCTGCTGGGTGATATCCAGAAGGAGCTCAGGTGCTGTGCTGCAGGTGAGCAGCCCTGATGCTGGGGGAATGAGTCAACAGGAACCTCATCAACTGCACAGGTAAAGGCTGGTCCCTGCTCCAGAAACAGCATTGTTCCATGGAACAAGAGATTTTGGGCTCCTACCAGCTGGGCAGCAGACTTGCAAAACTGGTAACCCAAGTACTACATCAGCCAGTGGTGAGCTGCTGTGGCAAAGACCAGCAGTGTGTGGTCTCTGGAAGAGGAGAGGAGCTCCTCAGGAGAGAAGCTGGTTGGCTGAAGAAAATTATTCTTCCCCTCTATCTGACAATCTTTATACACCAGCAGAAGGACCAGGATCACTTGGAGGTTTTAGTGAGCAAAAAGACATCTATAGGCAGAAGAAGCAGCTACAGGGTACAAAGGATGGCTTTTGAAATATTGCCCAGGAATCCAGGGATGGTTTAGAAAAGTCAAAGCTCAGCTGAAGTTGAAACTAGTGAAGGACATCAAGGCTACCATGAACTTCTAATCCTACTTCAGAAACAAAACATGGCCCACTTGCTTGGCTAACAGTGGTTTTAATAAAATAGACACGGGCTGAGGTACTCAAAGCCTCACTTCACCAGCAATGTCTGCCAGTTCTCTATGCTTAGTGAAAGGGTTCAAGGAGGAGAGGAACTTCCAGTAGTAGCTGAAGCTTGAGTCAGGGACTGTATGTGAGAACTCAGCTGGCACAAGTCCAAGGGACCCTAATGGGCTCTATCTGAGGATACCAAGACAACTGGCCAATGTCTTTGCATGATCATGCTCCACAGTTATGAAGGCTTGGGAGATTCCTGATATAACTGAAGAAAAGTTGCACCCAACTTCAAAAAGTCAACACAGAGAAACAGAACCTCACTTTGGTTCCTGTAAAAGTCACAGAGTGAGTCACCTTGGCCCTTCTCCAAATATGCAGAAGATCACTGGAAACAGTGAGTATGGAATTATTTTCCAAGGGTAAGTCATACTTTACCCACAGCTTGCCTGCTGTGATTGAATGACTGCATGTGTGGAATTGGGTGGGGGGAACCAATGAATGTCATCTCTCACAACTTCAGGAAAGCTTTCAACACTCTCTCCCACAGTCTTGAAAGGTAAAGGTTGGAAGTTTGAGCTCAGAGGGTAGTGGTTAATGGATTCCCACATCCCACCACATTTCTCTTTTGGATCTAATTTTTTGTTATGATCCTGTCACACTCTAGTGGTTGCTTAAAGACCCATCAGATACACTCCTGCTTCACTGCTCACATGAAATGCAGGAGAGAAGAAGGAGGAAGTGCAGCTCATGGTATGGAATATATATATCAGTGGGAATTAGCAGTTCAGAAATTTAGGGCTAGGGAACAGTAAGAACAGTTAAAAGAATAAAGAGCACTGTCAGGCACTGTTTCACTCCTTATAAAGTGGTTGTGGTAGGGGGAATACATCAAATCTCTGAGCATGGAGTCTGATTGATTCTGTCCTGAAGTTGTCAGCATGCACAATTTTTTATCCCGTCCCCTAATAAATCTAAGCACTATGAATATGAGGACATTTTTAAAAAGGGCCACTAATCTGCATATTGATAGGGTGGTTTTTTAACCACCTTGTGTTTGATTTCTACTGTCATAAAAGCATGCAGGATACTTTATGCAGTCTATCCTCAATTCCAAGATTATAGACAAGTAACAGAAACACTAATATCAGTTTTGCTGCTAGTCTCACAGCAGTGACAGATCTGGCAGCTCCAGAACTCTCTGAGTGGTACAGAAGTTCTACATGACTGGTGGGGTGGTCCATGAAGTGGAAAGGCACACAAAGTAGTATTCCCTTGCTGGAGTATCTGCTATGTGTTAATATATGTTATCACCTTGTGTGACAGGAAAAATGGTGGTGGGCTTCCTCATGTCTAATATCCCTGACCCTATTTCTTCCTTTTACATAGTGATCATTACGGCTAAGGTGTCAGGAAGGATTTTGGACCAAGACATTTTTATGAGGTTTGTCATTCATTGCACAAACATGTCAAAGATTGGGAATATCACACCTAGCTCTACCTGCCAAGTGCTTGTAAGGATAAGATGGGCACAAGAATAAGGTGTCCTAACCCATGTGGTTGGAAGTCCCCAGTCCCAGCACTCATTTCTTAGCATCTTTAGATATTTTTCATTCATGAAACTAAACAGCCATTCCCAAGCACTGTGGTCCTAGACCTGGGAGCATCACTCCTCGTCCTACCCTTTGTTTAACACTGTTCAAAATCAAAATTATACAATCCATTCCTCAACATGAATATTGTGTGTGTGTCAGGGAGCAGTGATGACAGGCTTCTTTCTTAGGGAGGATGAGCTGAGCAAGACAATGGAGTCAGCAGGGCTGGTGCCTCACTGTCTGGATCACAGTCCTGCACTATCTGAACAAGATGAGCAAGGCACCCCCAGAGGCAGAGACCAGGTGGAACTGTGAGTCCAGATCATAAGGGAAGTCAGGTCCACGGGTCAAGCCAAAAGAGTCAGGTCCAGGTGGAGGCAGGAAGCCAATCTGCAGGTCAGTGTTAGGTTTGGTGAGGGTAATTTGGATCAGTTACAGCCCAGTGATTGTTGTCTGATGAGAAGAAGCAGTTCTTGGAACAGTCCATAGCAATGAAGGAGAAAATTTTTGATGTGTAAGGACTGCCTTGTCTCCTACAAAAGGTGAAACTTTTGAGAGGCTACAGGAATGAGACAATGGTGAGGATCACCTCCCATGCTATGAGAGACATGGTGATGAAAATGTGTGAGTAGAATGCTGGATGGAAAGCAATGCTGCATCTGCATGTTCCTGTTTGTATTTCTCATGCCTAAGACTGTAGTGCCAATAGGCGAAAGTCTAAAGGCACATTTCAAAATAAAATTTGAGTAGTAAGGTGTTCAGTGAGGTTACTGTGGCCTTCCTCATTTCATGTGGCTCATGTACATTTTTACCAAAAACTCTTTTAAAAATTAACTTAGTCTCACACAGTCCTTGAGCACTATTGGCCCTGTTCACCCCCAACTATCTTATCAGTTAACAGGTTCCCATATTCCCAGCCTTTTCCTAAATTACTATACCAAAGGCTTTTAATGCAAATTATGACAGCTTTTATACTTGTCTCTAAGGCTGTTTTTTTATAGGGTGTCAGCCATCTCACTGAGGCTGGCCGGCATGAAACAGCATCTTGTTTTGATTTTAATGGAAATCCTCTATAAACACAATGCTCCAACATCTATAAACTGCATTTGCACCACAAACTGTTCCATTGCAGAGCAGCTAAAAATACTGGTGCACTCTCCTGCACTATGTGCCTGCTGTCTCCAAACAACTCCACCTCCAAACAACAACCACCACATGTAGATACTGAAATAAACAGAGCTGGGCTTTGGTTGATAATTGGACTTAACATTTTTTACATTTCTTTTGTGGTTTGTCTGCAGTTTGGGGTGACTCTAGCAGACCTAGTCAGAAGACTATTGTCCATCAAGAAAGTGGTGATCCACAGAACAATTGACTTGAGCAGGCACAACCCTGTGCTCTGAGCAAGGGGCACAGGCAAGGTTAGCAAGACAGGTTCAAGGTCAAGCCAGGAAAGACAAACAGCACTCCAGAAATAAGGCTAGGGACAGGCACACTTAATACATAGCTAAGGAAGGGGCTGAGGGCCCAGAACTGAGCTTAAAGGGAGCTCCTGGGCTATGGACATGAGTGGAGGCTGTGGATATGCTTGGAGGAATTAGGGACTACTAGTGTCTTCACAAATTAGTCCCTGAAAAATTCTTGGCATGTCACACAGCTAGTAAGGAGGAGATGTGTGACCTTCAAAAAGAGCTGAGTTGCCACTGCTGCTGATCCCTGGGGAGTGCTTCTGGGCAGAGGGACCTGTGCCTTTTCTCTGTATGGTGGAGCAGATTGGTGAGAAGATACATTATTTAGATTTTACTGATCATCACCACTTCATCAACAGAGCAATATTATTTTGGACATCCCAAAGTTATTTCTGAGAATTCTAATACCTTGATGGCCTTTTGGGTTGGTGAAAGCAAACACTATTGCTACCAGTGGGGAAAGAACCAGATGAGCTGTTATGGTTTAGCAATGGTATTCTCCAATTTAGTATTCACACTGAAAGCACTCTAAACCATGTGCTGCTCCCTCCCTCCCTCCATCCTCTCCCCTGCAGAGGGCTGGAAAGGAGAGCTGGAGGCACAAAAGGTGAAGATCATGGGTTGAGATAAGAACAATTTATTGGAAACAGCCATGAGGTAAGAAAAATAATAGTAACAGCCACAATACAAATGACAGACTGTACAAGAAAGAGGTGAATTATTCACATTAAAACAATACCTGACCATTCCCTCTGCCACCCTGCACTGACCCACTTCCCCCATCCAGGAAATGATGTGAGGTAGCACAGAATAACTTCTGGGTCCCCGCATGGCCTCTCCTGGCTACTGCAAATATCAAGCCAGTCCTGTATGGAACCAAGGAAATGGTATGACTGCCTCTTTTCTCCCACTTTCACTGTGGTTTTGTGGTTGTGTTCACTTGTGGTTTTGTTAATGAGAATGTGGATGGCAAAGTGTCAAGAGGGTGTGACCCTAGAACACAGCACGAACATCTTGGTAACTTGCTTTGCCCCAGCACACATGGGCTTAGAGCTTTATGACTCCTTAGGTGCCCTCCAGTGGCACCAATTTTGTCATGATACAGCCTCTGAAGATTTTCACAAATTGTTTAGGGGATCAAACACCCCAAACTTGGTGACTGATTAGGTGACCTGAGGAATGAGCTGCTGCTGGACAAGCACTTTACTGTAGAGTTTGCAGCATCAGCATTCAAATCCCATGGCTATCTGTGATGTGTATGAAAGTTAAAGGCATCACTCTAAATGAAACAAAGGGAAAACATTAATTTTGAATTGCTGAGAGATCCCATATTGGATTCCCATTTGTGCCATTATGGCACAAATACAGACAGTGAAGCGCCCCAAAAGATCTTGAGAGCAGCAGTGCTGTGTTGTCAGGAACAAGAAGTGTGTCATAGGAGCAAAGCACCTTCAGAAGACACCAAGATAATATATGTCAAGAAGGTAGTCATTAATTAAAAATATTGACAGCCTTCCCAACTGTTTTGGATCACTTGTCATTTGGTCACTGTTAGGAGCATCCTTTTACTGCTATTCTGACAAGGCAGAGCAGCTGTGAAAAAAATTGCTTTTTACAAAGTCCTGGAGAATGCCAACTGTTTGCTTTGTGCTCTGCCTGGCAGCTTCATGTTTAGCTGAAATTGCTGGCAACTGTAGTATCAGAACAGCAAATCGAAAAAGAGAAAGAAAAAGAAAAAGAAAAAGAAAAAGAAAAAGAAAAAGAAAACCCCACAACTGCTCTGCAAATATTTTTGTAATTAAAATTGTAGATGATTTAGCTGAAGATATTAGTGACTCTTAGTATGGGAGGAGGCTGAGAGAGTTGGGATTGCTCAGCCAGGAGAGGATTAGGCTTAAAGGTACTAAGTGTGTATAAACACCTGGTAGGAGAATGTGAAGAAGATGGGGCCATACTCTTGGTGTTATATCATGGATGAACAAAAGACAACAGTCACATACAGAAATAAGAGGCTTTTAGTATAAGAACTGATTTTTTTTTTTCTGTCAGTGCATCTATTTATTTACATACTGAAAAAAGCTGCTGGAATTTGGTGCCAAAGAGGAAGGACCAAGGCCAATATCCTGCCTTTCTGCCAGGGCAGGCTTAGAAGCCTGATATCCCACCATCTGATGAGTGATCTGTGCCTTCTGAAGCAGTGGTCTGGCAGTGCACTCAGGGATGTGCCACTTTGGGTGCATGCCTAGAAGGGATTCTCTGGCAGAGGGGTTTGTTGAAAAAAAAAAAATAATGAGAGCTTTTTGGTGTTCATCTTCACATTTAGTCAAAAGGCTTTCATCTCCTCTGGTTTGTCTCTATCACATTGCCAAATATTGATGTACATGGTCATGCTAACAGTGATGGTCAAAGCCCTTTCAAAACATATTTCTGCTCTAATTTTTTCTCTTTTATTCAAGGAATAGGGACCAACACAATACTGATCTGAAGACAGGCTGAAGGTAAACAGCTTATAGCTAGGGGTGAACTCTTCCTTGTTGGCTGAGAACATATGTGATCTTTCCTGTGGCTGCCAATCCTCTGTATGAGCCGCAAGTATTTTCTCATACCACAGCCATTTCTAAAGCTGCAGTGGTTTCACTAGGGTTTGTTCATAATTCGCATACAGAACCACAAAATTTATATCATATCATTTGAAGTTGAAAGGGTTCTAAGCATAATTACTGCCAAAAGCCTTGTTATCTGTCACCATGATAACAAGAAACTCAAGCAGCTGTCTCAGAAACAAATTTTCCTGGTTGCTGACATGGCTGCCTGGCCATTTTGTTGAATCCTTTCATGTCCACCTGGTCAACCAGGTATTTAATGCTGGCTCTGTGTAAAGACTCAGCGTGTCCCAAACGCACCCTGTGTGCCACCCACACTCTCTTCACACACAGCAGGCCATGGATAATAACTGGCTTGCAGGTCCCTGTTGCCAAGGAGCACATCAAACAAATGCTGATTTTGCTGCATGGACCTAATTTTTACATGTGTTCAGATCTCTCTAATCTTCCCTAGTCCTGGCTATGGAGAAGCCCAGAGGTGCAGACTGCCTTGGTGGAAAGTGGAGTCACCTTCTCAATGCTGCAAAGAAATCCAGCTTTAATTTGCTGTACCACTGTTCCTAAGGAGCCTTAAATGTAACTCATCCTTTTTTAAATTATCTATCTGCTTTACTAGTCATAGAACAGATATTTTTTTTTCCCCTAGGCTTTCAATTTCTTTTGTACCATTTGACCTGGGTTGTTATTTTTCTTCTTCACAGCAGTCTGGTGCTGCCTGTCCTAATTTTTTTAAAGGACAGGCACAGGCTGTCCCGTGTCAAAAGGCACGACAAGTCTCTCTTTCTTTTAAAGTTTTCCTGTAAATGTAAATAAGCCACAAGCCCTCCTTGATTTTCTGCTTCTTCCAACTTCCCCAGCACAGGCTTGGAAGTTCATCCAAACACATTTTCTGCAGTACCTTGAGTGAGATTTTCAACATGTGACTTTATAATTCCCAAAGCCTTTAAAAATGTCTGGCCTTTCTCCAGCTGAAGTGTATGGAATTCCACATGGTATATGGAATATACCTTCTGTGTGTTCTTCAAACACAGAATACATGGCAGCTGCAGAGCATACCACCTACACATAGCAGGAATGCCTAGAATATGAGGTACACCATGGCTAGCCTGGCCAATATTGTTCATCTACGAGGCTGGATCCCTGTAACAATTTGCTTCTGTCATGTTGGTGTGGTTTATTAAAATATCAGAGACATACAGGGCTGCAGATTCTACTTTACAACCGACTTCCTAAAACAAAGTGTGTTTGTTGTGGTCAGTCTTTATTTTAACCCTGACTGTGTCAACACACAGCAGCAGGCAGCTGGCAGACAGTGCAGTTATAGGTGTTTGTATGGCCTGATAATGCATTTTGTAGCAAAAAGTGTTGTGCACTATTTGTTTTAGAGTGCTCAGTTAAAGTGCTTTATGATGGAGGCTTTTACTTCACTAACAGTAACAAGTGTTAAAGGTTATACAGCTTCAAAACCTTTTTTGGGAGAACAACTTAAAACATCTTTTCCCAGTCAGTATGTAGCTTCTGAGGCAGTGTGCCTGCTGTAAAAATGGTTCTAAATTGTTGTCCCTGGCTATTATGCAGTGGCCTCACAATGTACCTGTCACCTTGAAGATGCACTTAATACCAGCCTTGTATTTGGAAAATTGTTGCAACATTCACCAGGGCGACGTATCTCCATATCTGCCACAATTACCCTGTTTATTTTGAAGTTGTTGCTTGCTGCTTTACCAACACTTTAAGCTTCTTGGTTTGCAAACCACATGGTGCTTTAGCTACTC
Source organism: Pyrgilauda ruficollis (assembly GCF_017590135.1). Classification (NCBI taxonomy): domain Eukaryota; kingdom Metazoa; phylum Chordata; class Aves; order Passeriformes; family Passeridae; genus Pyrgilauda; species Pyrgilauda ruficollis. The sequence goes on from NW_024525156.1 coordinate 4,681,778, forward strand.
CAATCACATGATTTATCCTGCCCAAGATTCCCATTTTACCAGGACCATAGTGTCTTCTAACAAGAGTTGTGGCATAAGCATGTCTTTCATCACACCATGTTAAGAAATTAAGCACTGGGCAATGTCATATGCAGAGGAATTTTATTAACTGGACATGAGGAGTAATGGCTGCTGCTCAGGCTTCTCTGGCCCCAGCACTGAGAAGCCTTTCCTGTGTGTTCCTCATCATCTTTTCCTGTTATGGATTTACATCACAGTTTATAATGGGTATGACTAGAACAGACCAGTGTATTCCCATTACTTGAAGCTGAATTACAAAGAAGCAGCTGTGGTAAGATGAACTTTTCTTCTGTCCCTTTGTTGATTGGGATGAGTATTTTTCCTGCTGTATCTGACAAGCTACCTCCAATGGGGTCAGTGGAGTCTTTATTCAGCATTTTGGTAGCTACACTGATTCACACGAAAATTAGTTGTTCATTTTGGGGGAAGCAAAAAATAAAGTGTTCCCAACTTAGAAACAACAGCAGAGAATGTGGTCCCTAAATGATGTACTCAGAAGGGATGTTGAACACGTGACTGGAAGTCCAATACCTTGTTTGTTTTCAGATTTCAATGCAGACAAACAACCTGAAGGCTTCACAACTGGTTTTTCAGATGAGTGCATACTATGCTGCACTGAAATTTTCTGTTGTTCTCTTTTGATGTTGTGTTATTTGATAAGCTGTAATCATACTTATGTTATCTCATTTGTTCTCCCAAGCTAGCATCCTCATGACTTGGCTAATGAAATATGTAAATCCTATATTTGGCTCAGCAAATGCTTTAAAGCAGGAAAACACAAAGAAATGGAGCCAAGCAAAAGTCTGAATTCTGTGTTTTGATGTATTAATTTCAATATCATTTTCATGCTAATTTTTAATATGGATTGTTTTTTTTTGTTTTAAAAGTGATCATGTTGCAGACTAGTAATGAATGACTGTGGTTTTAGCTTAGTTCCCTAACAGATATCCAGACCATTTTTTTTTTTTTTATCAAGACAATTTAAAAAAATAATTTAAAACCTTTGCAATCAGCAAGGCGAAAGAATTTCTATCAGCAAGGTGATAGAATTTCTATCTATTTCTACTTGCTACTAGGCTAATGTCACATTACTGTGACATTGAGAGAGAGTTTTTTGGACAAGCTAAGTGTTTCATTCCTTTTTCTTAGATTTTCCATCTCACACAATCTCATTCACCAGAGGATGGTGAAAACAGCCTTTCAAATCTGATTGTTCAAATGAAAACTGAGATTCATATTTTTTCACCTCCCAGCTGCCATTATAACCTCAGTTAATGTCAAGAATGAGAGAACATCACTGCATTTGCTTTTTAGTGACCACACTTCAGCCTACTACACAGGCAAAAGTGGCATGTTACTTACCTTCACTTTCTTGCCTTGAATGGCTTGTCTAAGACTGTAGTAAAAGAATGAAAATGTGCATTGATTCTCAGCAGCATACTTTGTCCGTTCTGGGAATAAATACAAAGGTCCAGTCTGTGAGTTTGTGATTTCATGGTCTTCCACGAGCATTGAATTGACATGGATTTCACAATGCAGTCACACCACTAGAAGAACTGCAGTGACAATGTTTAATTTTTTTGAAATTAATTAAAAATTGGCATTCATTTTATTATGCCCAGCCTGTATTGCTGTGGGGGTGAGCTAACAGATATCTTAGAAAGCTTTTCTATTTGATCAAGCACTTCATTAGGTGAAGATGAGGGTCTACTAGAGGATGGTATCACCTAATAATGAGAAGATCCCTGTGAACAGACTTAATAATGAAAGAAGACATTCTGGAAGTATGCTCAAGAGCAGAGACCTCGACATGTAGTCAAGTAAGGAAGCACTGCATGTGGAGGAAGTGGCACAAGAGAAAGTTACAGGGAGGACTTTTGACTTCATTATTCAAAATGAAGGACATTCAAAGGACATATCTCAAATGTGTGGATACTGGTGCTCAGAGCTTGAGCCACAAGCAAGAAGCAGTGAAGTCAAAGAGCTTCTTCCACATCAGAGCAGTGAATATCCATGTAGCTGATGACAAGACACTTTCATTTATATAAAAATTGAGCTTCCTCAAGAGCGAAACTGCAGATATAAAGACATTCTGCCTGTCTTATAAGTGTAACAGCTGTAATAATTTTCTCCATTATTTTCATCCATTATTTTGTTGGATGAGTGTACCTATCACATAGGGAAGAAGAGATCTCTCTCTTTTTCAACCTGATACATTGCTATCAGAAGACTCAAACTGAAGATACCTTATATCTCTTTTTACATGAGTTTGCATGTGGAAAATCAAATGAAAGGTAATAACCCCACTCCATTTCTCCCCTGATTTCAAGTTAATTTTCTTTCCCTACATTTCTCTCTCAAATTTGCATGTGCTTTACCAAATCTTAGAAATGACAGGAAGAAAGAGCTGTTATCACTATTTAGTAGACTTCACTGAGTTCTCTCCCCTTTACTTGATTACATGGTGTTCTAAACCTAAATTTCTCCTCACCCATGCATATATTTTCCTCTGTGAAGTCAGAAATTTTATGCAGAAGAAGTCTATGCTTTCTAAAAGAGCCTTGTATTGATGAAGAGAAGAAAAACTGTGTAAAGCATGGTGTGGTGGGCTGACTCTGACTGCATGCCATGCGCTCATCAAAACCACTCTGTCATTTCCCCTCCTCAGCTGGGCAGGGGAAAAAAAAGGCTTGTGGGTCAAGATAGGGATGGGGAGAGATCACTCACCAGTTACCATCAAGGGCAAAATAGACTTGACAAAATTATCTGATTTCAAATAATACAATCAAATCAGAGTAGGATAATGAGAAATAAACTCAAATCTTAAAACCTTCCCCCTGACCCCTCCCTTCTTCCTGAGCTCAACTTCATTCCCAATTTTCTCTCAGTTCTTCCCCCACAGCGGTGCAGAAGAATAGAAAATGGGGGCTGCAGTCAGTTCATCCCACAGTATCTCTGCTGCTCCCTCCTTCTCATGGGGACAACTTATCACATTCTTCCCCTGCTCTAGCGTGTGGCCCTTCCCATGGGAGGCAGTCCTCTATGAACTTTTCCAACATGAGTTCTTCCCATGGGATCCAGTTTTTCCTGAACTTCTCCATTGTTGGTCCCTTCCATGCCTGGAACACCTTCTTCCCTTCCTTCCCCTCCTTTCTCACTGACTTCAGTGTCTGCAGGGCTGTTTCTCTCACATATTCTCACTCCTCTCTTCCCTGGCAGCATTTGCCATTGTAAAACAATTTTTTACCCTCAAACACATTACCCCAGAGGTGCCAGCAGCACTGCTGGGCTCACCCTTGGCCAGCAGAGTCCATCCTGGAGCCATCTGACATCGGCTCTGTTGGATGTGAGGGAAGCTTCTGGCAGCTTCTCTCAGAAGCCACTTCTGTAGCTCCCCCCCAAAACCTTGCCACCCAAATCCAACACATGCACATATTTATCTTCAGAGCTAAATACAGTTGTTGGTTATTTTTAATGACCTGAACAAATTGTAGTTAAATAAGGCTTGAAACTAAGTTTTAATGGAAGAAATCTGAATTACTAAAATAGAATGTGATCATTTTTTCTTTCCACTGAATCTGCTCGTCTTCTATAGCTTATATATCCAAAATGAAATAAAATTATGGTGTACTTAAATGTCAGCTAATCAATTTTTAACAGGGAATTAAGATTTTTAAAACTAAAAAATATGAGTTGGTAGAGTGCATTTAATCATGGACCAGATCAATCATCTCCAATTGTTAGTCTTGCTTGATTAAGGTTCTTAAGATGTGGTTGTTTAGGTGGCGTGTGGTGGTCTTCTTTGTAGGGTTTCATGTCACTATGCACTAACATAGTGTTGACATGTTACTTTTACATTTCACCTTCTATTCACAATGACTACAACTTCATGCTTTCTCCTAGCCTAGGTGAGACTTTAGCATGGCAGAAACAAGACTGATTAAGATTCATCTTGGGTGAAGTGGAAATATTTTTTTACTTTGAAATATCAGTAGTAAGTCAAAGCAAGCAGGGATTATTCCACACAAACATTGTCTCAAATGTTTTTTTATGCTGTAAACTGCATTAGTAGCTACAGCACAAAAGGCATCCATGGGTTCCTTAGTCCTGTCTGTGAGAGACCCAGGATATTCACTGCATCCAGGGTTTTCTAATATTAAAATGACTAGGCATGGGTCAAAGATATTTTGACTGAAATGTGAACGTACTTTGGATCAGGATTTTGGTTTCAGGTAGGCAGATAAAGTGCACAAGCATTTCAAGTCCACAAAGAGTATTAGTTATATGACTGCAGTTTTTATTACTTCTTTTTATTGCTAGCTTCCTCTTTCTTCAACAAAATCCATCAAAAGAAGTGGCCCCATGCAGGATTTTCTAGTTTTAGTACTGTCTCTTGAAACTGCAAACACCAAAGATTTTGCACAATGTCTCTGCTAATATGAAACACTTCCCAGAATTTTTTGTCACAGGAATTCTACTAGGAATGAGTTGCATGGATACTCTTTAACAGTTAAATTTTAATCCCAGTCTTGCAGCTGATGGATCTGGGGAGATGGAGGTGCAGCAGAGTCACTTTAGGTAATTTGGTTCTTCATTCAAAATTTGACGACTTTTTTTCTATATTAACACACAGATCTCTTGACTTAATTAATTTATCTAAGACAGGTCAGTGAACAACATATTTGCCTGAGGTGAAGAAACCATGGTTTAGTACATCTAAATTTTCATGTAAGTAGAACAAGCTTAGCATCTGAGATAGTCAACAACTGACCACATTTCTTTTCCTGGCTTTAGTAAGGACATGCTGGTATGAACGATGGTTTTAAGACTGAAAGTTGCCTAATTCAACTGTTTAACAATAAAGAATTTAATCAGATTTTGATGTGGATTTTTTAACTCCTTCAGGTGTTTCTGCCTTCATCATTAATATTGCCATAAATGAATCTCTACCTGCTGTGATATTTTGGTAATTTAGTGACTGAACTGATTTCATCTTTTTCTTCTAAGGCAATATATTTACTACCACATTTTTTTTTTACCTTCACCTCATTCTTCAGTATTATCTTCATTCATTTAAATGAACAAGATTAGGAAATCAGCACATGGAGAACTGAAAGGCAGCTGTTTATGGTACCTTCTATCCACAAGGATCTGAATGGAATATCTGCTCTTGTGGTGATGAAGATTGCTCCAAGGATGCAAACTGTCTGATCCCACTAGAGATATAAAGACCCTACAGGAAGAAGACCTGATGGTTCATCAAACATGAGCAATATTTTAGAGGGTTCAAGTGACAATAATATTTCAAGAGAATGAATCCCTCCATAAAAGGATGTGAAGGAGCTTTGTGTCAGAAACAATATCGGACAGTAATTGTCCCAGTGTTAGTAAAAAATCCATTCATTTTCAGAAATGTGTTGGGAGTTTCTTCTCCATTCCTCTCAAAAAAGGAGAGTTCATCTCAGTTATATTTTTCTAGCTGCTCTAATCCCAGCAGCAGTGTTTTTTTGTTTACACAAGCTCATGTGTGCAGCTGTGTATTGATGGTGTTCTGCTGATCTGTATGCTGTAAGATGAGTTTATGACAACAGTGTTTTTTCTTAAACAAATATGTCATTATTTCTGAAATATTCAGCTGTTCTCTGGCTATATTTGGAGTTCATCTGTTTGTGAAGTTATTTGTGAACTAAATTAATTCTATTTTATGTTTGGAAGTGTTAATTTAAATCTTCTTTTAATAGAACAATTCTTTTTAGAGTGAAACCTTTAATATATTCCCTTTATTGTCCTTTAATGTTTTTCCTGAAACATATTGGTACAACTACCAGGCAGCCTATTCACAATTCAAAAATAGATAAGTTCAAGTGAGCAAAGCAGTGTGAGTTCAAGAAATAGTGATGTTATTTTTCACACTGTATTAATTGTTGTTCTCTTGACTATCATTCTATCTGTTGGTCTGAAAACAGACACAAATCTGTGCAGCTGGTTTCAAACCTGCCCCTACGCTGCTTATGAGTAGCACTCCATCTATCCAGCCACAACCTGTTCACACTGATATCACCAGTGAAAGCAGAAGCTTTTCCAGTGAAAGGTCTCTATAAGTGCACTGTTTGTTCCAGCACTCTCCCACCAAATGAGGCCATTTGCTCCCTGAGAGATGACTCCTGAAGGACCATCTCTATCCACCATCTCCATGTGGTTGCAATTGACAGAAAGGCAATAAAAATAATAATCTTATTTTAGTGGATACAGTGAGCCAAAACTGGGCATTTTAGTTATTAGTTGAACACAATGCATGTGTACAAAATCCTTTTACATATCTTCATGGATTATGCTGCATCTTAAAATGTGTGGAGTGTTGCCACGGACATTTGTCCTCCAGTGAAATGCTAACTGATTAAAAAGAGAAGTTTGAGGAGAATTTTTTTACTTTTAGTTACAAAGATTAAGAAACTTCTTTAATGTATTTTACCAATGCTTCAGAAATTTGCTGCATGCAAAAACAGTGAATAAATCTGTAGCACCCTTCTGTTTCCACAATGTTCAGTTATCAGTGAAGTCAACATGCAGGGGAAATCTGTGGAGCAAATGAAAATATGAGGAGGCATACCCACACAATTTCTCACTTACTTAATGCAGGAAATGAAAGTAATGAAGACATGATCAGTTCTAGCTTGGATGCTGTAGTGCAGACACAGTTTTATGAGCAGTCTAAGCTGATACTTGATATCTGCAATACTGCATATTCTGTTCAGCTAATGGGTACTGATAGATAAATCAAGCTAAAGTCAGATACAGGGTCAGGGCAATAATCTCTTGAACTACTTCAATAAGGTCTCATCTGCCACAATGACATTTCTGTCATTATGTATTACTCTTACTCAAGCTAGAAGGAATGACTCTTCTTGATTTCTTCTTCCTATCCACACCACCAATGTTAATTTCTTGACAGTGTTGTCACTTGTACCAGTTGCATACTGGGATTAAAATTTAACTGTTAAGGCTACCAGTAGAAAAATAAAGCTTTCTACCAAGTCACTAGGTATTTTTGTAATTTATTCTGAGTAGAAGTTGATGGAGTCACAGCAGTCTCTGTGTGAATTTAATATACTATCTCCCTTGCTCTCCTAAAAGAAGGGTTTTTGGGTTAGGCAATTTACAGTTCGCTAGGCAGAAATGAAAAGGAAAGCAGAAACGGAGAGAAAAACACTAGAAAAGTCCATGTTAGGAAAAGTACCCTTCTCCTATGTTTTGATTTCCTTTAGTTAACAATGCTAACTTGAAATTCAAATCCTTTCTGGAAGCTTTTATATCAAAGTTTTCTTGTTTCCAGGTTCCTTCATAGTATAATGTGAGGTTAAGAAAACTCCACTTTCCAACATTGGTTCATGTTGTGTCTTATTCATGTCTGAAACACATACTGGAAGGGAGCTTCAAGAAAACTCCACTTTCCAACATTGGTTCATGTTGTGTCTTATTCATGGACGGGAGCTTTTATGTTATACTCAAGGAGTATACACCCTTAGAGATGATGAGGACCCAAAGGTTAAACCCAAAGGTTTACCTACATTAAACCATTCTAGAAGAAAGTCACATCTTCAGCAGTGCTATTGAAGACACAAGAAAGTGAGTCAGGGAAAAAAAATACTCCTTCCCATTTTCAGTTTTCAGATATGTTTTTAGGAACTCACAGCAGCAGATATATTGAAAGAGGAACAGTTATGTAATGATTTATACCAGTGACAATGCTTTGTTGACTTGCACAAGCATATAAATGTTTTTCACTGAACCATGGATAACTATTCCTTCAGGTGTTTTTATAGTATCACTTCTGAGCCCCAAATTTTCACTTTGTGAGAACCAGAGGCTACTTTTAATGATTATCACTAGTTTTGATCACTGATTTATTGTGAAATTGGTGTACTCATAGATCCACCCAAGGCCTCTATTCTCTATTTTGAAGAGCTGGACCTCTTAATGTTACTAAAAGTAAGGTAATTATACTGTAGCATATGAAGGATTTGATGCTTTCAGCCTTCTCCTAACTTCTGTGTCTCTATATCCACCCCTGGGACTGAACTTGACCTTATAAATGAGGCAAACAGTGCTTACAGTGTGCCTCTGCAACCTCCCTGCTGCAGGGAGCCTGGAACATGCGTACTGGGGACTGTGGCTGAACCCAGAGGGTGCTGCAGAGAGCTTGGGATAATCCAGCCACACTCCAGGGCTGCCCTGGATGAGCACCATCAGTATATCCCTGAAGTGCAGAGGGGGCTTTTCTCTCCATTTCTGTTTTTCTGTCTCAGTGTAAGTCCTGCTGCTAGGCTTGTCTCCAGGCTGGATTCGAGCCTGGCTTTGCTCTGGACCTGCCTATAACGCTGGCAGTCAGTGCAGGGCTGGGCAGGTACCTGCTGGGAGCGCCTGCTCAGCCCTGCTGCTGTTGGACATGGAGGCCTGGGGCTGTGTCTGCTATGCCCATGTACTGGTCCTGCAATAGCTCCTATAGGACTCACCAGAATTCCCCCATGCTCCCAGTGCCACTGTGATGTCAGTTTGCCTGCACAGGGTGGTCCAGAGATCTGGTCTTCCCCTTATCCTTGCCATGTAGAAATTAGTTCATCCTCCTCATCCAATCCAATTGGTTTATCCTCCTCATCCAATCCAAAGCAAACCAGTGAATGGGGGAAGAAAGGCAAGTGCAAAACCTAATTTACTTAAGTCTTTATACAGAGGTGTAGAAATGAATTTCCATTATCCAGCTAATTGCTGTATGGGAAGACCTCTTACACAGTAAGAAAGTAAGAAAGCCTTACAGTAAGAAAGCCTTGTAGGAAATCCCAGCATATGTGCCATGTTCCAGACCTACATTGAGCTGCAATAAGAACCTCTCACTGTTCTGCCTTCTGTCCTGTTGGCTGCAAAATAATGAGGTAGCAGGAGCAGAGAGGATTTAGCTGGGGACCTGAAGAGACCTGGTCTCCAGCTGTGACAATTGTGATGACTGGCAGTTTAAACAGGAGTTCAGCTGTGCAGGTGACAGCAAGGAGTGTGATAGTAGGAAGAGAGGCAGCTGGAAGGCAAGGACGTAGGAGCAGGATTGGCAGCTCCTTTAGGGGCTGTTCAGACCCACCTGTACCTGAGATTCCCACTGCAGCCATCTGGGGAACTGGCTGAAGGACCAGGGCTTCCTCATGAGTGCAAATCAGGAGAATAGGTATCTCCTTCTGTTTGTGGGTACCCACAGGATAAGCATCATTTTCTGGATACCCACAGGCCATGTCTTCTCCTGCAGTTAGGAAAGACATGCAGGCCATCTTTTTCTGCCTGATACTGTCAACAGGAGGCTCAGAGAGATAACTGAGGGCTGCCTTACTGCAGCTGAATGTTTGCTTCAGAGTGTTAAATAAAAGTTGTAGTGGGTCCCCTGACCCATACCCAGCCCAGAAAAACAAGCAGAAGTCTCTAGAAGCAGTCCTGATGATGCTCCCACCTGTAAGCAGAGAGGGTAGAAAGCTGTTTTAGTCTCTAAATCATATTCTAAAGGAGATCACGTGCAGGCATGATGCTTCTTTTTTCAGTTCCCTGCTGTGAAATTACATTAAAAGGAAACTAAAAATACAGTTTTTATTACTACTTTTTATGCAAACAGGTGTTTTACTTACTGCAGGGATGTTATTTACCTGTCAGGCTAAAGATAAGGTTAGTAATGGGAAATCCTGAAGACATTACTTCTACTTTTAGGGGCTCCAAACTTCAGTGTGACAATTAGCACGATTAGGATTTACAAGCTGAAAATTAAAACTGTGATTTTTTAAAAGACACTTCTAAAAAAATAGACATCTAATTGCTACATAATAAAATGAAAGTACTGGCAATCTCACTTGTTATTTGTATTTAGAACTAGAATAGAAGGCATACTAAAAAGGAATACTGGGAGAAACTGTCCTGTCCTTTCATATTTTCTTCAGATATTGGCAGTCTAAAAAAAGCCCTTTTTTTCCCCAGTTAGATAATTAGAGCAATTCAGACATTTGCATTCAGGAAAGCAGTCACTTTCAAATGTGCTCTACAAAGCCATTTTCTGAAAAGAGCCATTTCCAAATCATGCTGTTCTTCTAAGTGTGCTAAAGCATAAAGTGTAATTAGACTTATTGCCTTAGAATTTACTGGGAAACGTTTAAAAAAAATTTAGCCCTCCTTAAAACATGACTCATTGGCTGGCTGGGGGCTTGAAGAGCCACAGCATAGTCTTCTACGGCTTTGTTAGAAGGGATGCTGGTACAAGAGCTTGCCCTTACCAAAAAAAAGTAAAAAAAACCCCATGTTTTGCTGGTGGTATTCGCATCTGTCTGCAGAGAGATGCTGAAAATCTCTTCCTGTCTCTGCTTCTGGGATTTTATTGCCATTACAAAAAAGGACCACCAGAAGAGAAGTGTGGCTCTCCTCACGTTCTTTGCCACAGGAGGGAGAGCTGTGAGACTTAAGGAAGGCCTTTCTGTTTTGTCTGTTGTGAGGAGGATCAGCAGGCGATGTCCGGTCAGCCCAGCTGATCCAGGTATCTCACTGAAGGGAGATACCTAAGGATCTGCTCGGTGTCTCATGGAGCAGTTGCCATTTCCTCGATATGTAAACGAGCAAAGGAATGGACCATCCTCAGTGAAAGCCACATCTTTAGACAATTTGAATGTATGTGAACTTCTGACTTCTCATATCCAAAGGATTATCATTTTAATGTAATTAGGGGACATCAAGTGCCAAAAAAAGGCTTCTTGTTATATATATAGTGACTGTAGCAATTCCTTCATCTGAAAAAGTACTAAAACTTCTAAAAGAAAATTTTATAAAAATAATTTTTCTTATTTTTCCCCCCTCTTATTATTTTCAGACTAGGGAAAAATGTGTTTTGGCACATTTGTCTTGGAAACATCTGTATAAAATGAGCTAAAACCCAAAAAAGATAACAGCCAATAACAGCCAACAGCAGCAAACACATAATGGGGGAACTCAAGCCCAAACAGCTTAAGACTCACAAAACTATAATTAGCAGACACCAAGTCTTACAACAAAAAGTATTAGGCAATCTTAACTGTATGCTAAATATCCAATTTGAGGCTTACTTAAGAGCATAAAAATTTTAAAACACAGCCTGCCCCCACTTCCAATAAAGTGTTAGTGGATGCATTCAATGTGCAATGCAGTAGTCACGACTTCAACAGGAACTCTAATTTTCACTTGTGCCATCCAGCGTGGTCTCTAGAGAATGCTTCACACTCAAGTCTCACCAGAGTCAAAGAAGTCTCTGCCAGCCAGAGTAAACTCACGTGGAACATCGTTGGGTTATGTATCAGAGGATGAGCTGTTTAATACCAGCCTCCTCTCACCTACCTCCTAGATTCAGGGTAATGTGACAATTTAAAATACTGAAGAAGGCAAAAGCGTGTTCCATATGTTTCAATCAGGAATGCCCAGTCACAGACTCCACTTTTCTTTGAGGCGTTTTCTAACCTTGGTGCAACTTTCTGTTCAGGTTCAATTCACTGGAGTGCTGCAATACATTGACCAAGAAGGAGAACCCCAGAAGCACCATACAGAGGTAAAACAAAATTATAACCTAGAGAGGAGTTGCCAGCAATATTTACAACAACTCCTTAACAGTTTGGAGGGTTAGGCAAAGTGTGCATGTACCCTTCCAAGAATTGGGCCATTTTATTTATAGGAAAAATAATGTGTGCTCAGACAATGCATAAAGATGGCTTACACTTAACTAATGAAGGAGAATATTTTGTAATGACATCTTCATTTTTTCAAAAGAGGGATGTTGTTTAACATTTTCATGAGGTGGAACACTCACTAACCAGCTGACTGCTTAAATTTTTCATCAAAGATAGACAATACTCATGTTGGTATTTTGCTCTGACAAAATGCTTCTTGCACCATTAAAATTAAGTTCTGCTGAATGCTTATTTATTTAAAACAATCTGTGAGCATTTTCTGTAGCTGACTGAGCGTGGTTTTAATAGTTTTTTGCCAAAGAGTATAAATGGAGGCTGCAGGATATATAGAAGGGAAGCATGCTGTGGAAAGATAATGGAGCCTAGATGTGCATTTAGTATCTCCATTCTATTCAGCTGTTAGCTTTATTATCTCTACTATCAGACTGTATTTTGGTGTTATTTCTCATTCAAAACATTATCCATTTTTTAAAGTGTTCTGCTGTTCAGTGAATATTTTGGATTGACTCTACAGCATAAGACAAATTACCAGATGCTGCTCGCAACTGATTGTATTCTTATTTATTATGGTCATAATGCATGCAATACACACTAATCACAGTGTTACTTCAGCTTTTGAAACAGTCTAATAAGCTTAATGCTATTGAGGGTTTTGCCTCTTGTCAGATGAAATTTTACAGGTTATTGTGCTAAAAGGATCAAAGTTTCTGAAGCAGAGAAAATTTTATCAGTGAAATCCTGATTTTATTGCAGTCAGCTGGAGTTTCCCCAAAGCTCAGATGACAGTCAGCTTTCTAGCAGGTTTCTCATTTTTGAGGAAGAAAAAGAAAGGTGTGCCAGCCATTTATTTGCATCCCTCTACGTAACCCTGACATAACATTTAGCATAAGAGAGTGTGGCTGGCTGCATGATAACGTTAGATAAAGATAATCAGTGGCCCATAACACGTGACTTAGGGAAGCATATGACATTGTTGAGACAAAGACAAGACTGACGAAGGATCTAATTACTCTTTATATCATAGTGGGCAATTACAAAGTGGATGGAACACTTCTTGTTAGTGGCAAGTAATAAAACAAGGGAGCTCTCTAGAGATAACATGTGGGGGCTTTGCACTTTGCTTAATAGCTGATGCTTTCTAGCCCCAGGAGCATTCCAGGCTGATCCCTTGTACAGGCAGGATTGATGACTCAGCTTGTTTATACCGTGGCAGCAAGGTTTTCCAAAGACAGGTCAGTGCCAGCACTGACCATTTCTGTTTCAGCCAGCTCACTGGAAGGGTTTGAGGCCCTTTCTCCAATGTATGTTCAGTGCAGTGACCCCTCCTGAGGAGACCACCCGACCGGGGTGACAGCATGACACTGGTGTGCCTTCTCTGACCATCTCCACCACCCAGATGGGTGAAGGACCCATCTCAGGGTAGAATGGCCTTGCGTGGCACAGCTGGAGTTACTGCTTCAGCACCCTTGTGTTGATCCCAGAGAACCTTCTGCTCAGCATTGTGAAGGTGAAACATGCTCCCAAGCTGCCTGTGACTGTGTAGCCTCCCCAGCACACACCCTGCATCATCCAAGTCTTGCTCCTCCCCGTGATTCAGAGATTTCCCTCTTTACAGGCACTGTCTGCAGGCGTGATGAGCCTCCTGTGCGAGCACTTCCTACTATCCATGCTAAAGAGTCTTTGGAAAAATGAGCTGCCTGTGGGATGGAAACATCCTGGGGGCATGAGATGATGTAGAAGTCACATTATCTTTGGGATATGTACTGGAGAACAGATCTGCTTTAGCATTAAATATTCAAAGGTGAGAATCAAGGTCAGAGTCCAATGGCTCGAGACACTCCAGAAGGCACCACAAAGGCCAAGCAGCCCCAGCATTTCAGCAGAGCACACTCACCAGGCTTGTGGGCATCCTTCGAGATCAAATGCTGCTGCTTTTTTGTAATGTGTAGATATGTATTGTGTGGCATGACAAAAGTGTGAGGTAGCAATAGGGTGTTGCAATTGTTTGTATTCCCCTTTGAGCACTTGAGCCCATTGTTTATATGTACTATTAATATGTTTGAAGTTGCTGATGTCTGATTCTTTGTAAACCTGTACCTCACCAAGTCATCCACATTTCTGCTGGTGCCTGGCACAAATGCCTTAGGGCTGAAACTATTATGCAACTAAAATGCTGCTTGGTGGCCTTGACATGCCCGAGGGAGTATTCCCAAAAGCTGTTTCTCCTACATAATCTGTCAGTGCATCTTATTGCTGTGATATGTTAGAGATGATGCCACACAGAGTGAAGCTGGCATGTTACAGTATTGTATTGCTGGATGTCAGGAACTCCTCTGTGAGTCAGATCCCTTCTGCATCAAGAAGTGGGGCAAGCTCAAAACTAAAAAAATGGTAAAATAAACCCAGAACAGCCAGTGACTTTGTCATAAACCCCTCTGTTCAAATATTCAGGTAAAATTCTTACCCTGAACCCCTTGAACATTTCAGTTGTATTGTTCCATTTTCATGCTGCTTTATGTGCCTCAGTCCTTCTAAGACAAAATAGCTTGCAATGCATGTTTTATTATGGTACATGTTTTCTTTTCACACTTCATTATATATTTCTGTTTCCATATTCCATAAGGCATCTCAGCTGCTGTACCTCCTTCAGCAATTCCCATGCCATGCTGCATTAGCAATTCGGTTTTTGCTTGTCATTATGAATGACTATTATCACAAATCATTTTATTTCTGATTTCACATCTCATTACTCATTTTCCAGACCCTCACTGTGGATTTCAGTGCTCATATTACAATATATACCAGAGGGTTTGCTTTCCATCAAACACTGATTTTTCACAACCTATTACTGATTTTTATTTCTGTATTTCTTCATGGATTTAATATTTCTTAATTTGTTCTGCATTTTTCCTACTGCATCACAGTATTCACTGCATTCATCCTGCATCACAGGATTCACTACTTAATTTTGAACCTTATTTAATTTTTCCTCATTGATCTTAGAGGTGCATTTCTGATCTTGCCTCTTGTTACTCTCTCTGATTTTGTATTTTTTGACTTACTAAAATTTTTAAACTTATTATATATTCCTGATGCCAAATCCTGTTATGAGTTTTCCTTTTCACATCTCATTACCCACTTTTTTTGATTCTGGATCTCCATATGAATGTTTTTTTGCATCTCGTTTCCAGTTTTGATTTTTGATGTGCATGTTCATTTTTATTTCACTGCTTGGTTTTGTTTCAATGTCTTATTATGTGCTTTTAGATCTAATTAGGAATTTCATGTATCATTGCTTATTAGCCAATTTCCTTTTTGCTGTCCATTACAGACTATGTATTATATTCTGAGTGTGAGATTTCAGATTTCCCTGTGCATTTTTCTTTCCTCACATTTTTAGATAACTTTTTATATCTTCTGAAAAATTTTATATATTCCTACTAGTATCCTACTATGCTTTTTCAAGACTGCAATTTTTGTTGCTCCTGTGTAAACTGTCTTTCTTTTGAACCTCCATAAATATATTCTTTTAATATCCCATTAGCATTTGAATGATATAATATTGCAAATTTTAATTTTGCATCTCATACCACATTTTCCTTTAAAGAATGCATAATAAACTTCCATCTTTGTATTTTTTGAAACTTGAAGTTGTGGGTGGTGCCTCTTAGCATACATTTTCATATCTACAAATCCTGCCATCTTTTCCTTTGACACTGTTCACTTTTTCTGTGTTTTCTTTTTCAGAGCTATTTCTGCACTTTCCCTAATGTCTGCAATTTCACAGCTTGATTTATTTCTAGTGATGTTTCATATTTTATAGGTCATGACACATTTCTGATTTTGAATATGTCAAGTTTCCCTCTTTATTTATTTATTAATTTCTATTTTTGCATTTTTTTGTGAATTTCCCCTTTCAGATTAAATTTTCCTTTTATGTTTGACACCAAATGTAATTTTTCTTATAAGTTTTCCTGAATGAATCACCTCGTTTGATTTTTTAACTTACATTCTCTGATGTGTAACATTACCATTTTAGATTTGTGTGTCTCCTCTTTTAATGTCCATAACTATGCTGTATTCATTCTGCAGCTTCATTATTCACATCTTGTGCCCCATTTGTCTTTAAAATGCCATGACACATTTCCATTTTACAAGCCCCTATGTGTAGCTCATATTGCGTTTTTCTACTTATGAGTACTTGTTTGTGGTTTTGAGAAGTTTCGTGTGCACCAGATGTGATTTTTGCCCATCTCATAATCAATTCCTCTATTGTCTCATTATGTTTTTTCAGGTTTTCCTTTTTTTATCTGTGTTCTTAAGCACGTTGGGTTCTTTTTTTTTACAATTTATTAGGTCTCAAATTGCACATCTCATTATATTTTTCCATTCACCTCTCATTGAAGCATTTAACTTTTTTGACTCAGTATGAATTTTTACCTCTAACACAGCCTCTTTAAAGACATGTTGAGCTCTGTAGCTCAGGCAGATTTGTAGCTAAAACAAATTAATTTTAACTTTCCTATCACATAGACTTATATTTCCCTGCATGTATTCTTGCACCTGTTATTTTCTACTAGCCATTATGTTGCATCATTTAATTTTTACTTTCAAAGAACAAGTGCCTTCTTTGTATCACACTACAGCTTTTCATTTCTACCTCTTTTTTAGTCTTTTATTTGTCACCTCATTTTGGCTATTCTTTTTCTCGGGATGTTTTATTTCCTTTTTTACATAACATTATTTGTCTTTTTATTTGCATTTCCTTTTGTTTACACTTTTTTATTACATATCAGTGTGCAATATTTTCTGCAATTTTTCCTCTGCTTACATGCTTGCATTTTGTAATGATTTTTCCATTTTATCATGACTTTTCCTCCTCACTTATGACTTTTAAAGGTTTTACTTATAATTTTACAGATGCATTCATTTTTATATATTTGTAGGTTTTGGTTCCTATTGAACGTGCTCCTTTCTGCAGCATGGTAGGTTTTGTTGGTATAACTCATATACTCCTCCTTTTTCACTTTGAACTTGCCAGCATCTGATCATGTCTCTCTTTCTGCCCCTCATGATGCGAATATTTTCACACGTCATCACAGATCTGGCTTTCACATCTCATAATTAGTTTCCATGCCCTCTCTCTCACAATGATTTTGAGTAGCTGATCACTCGGAGGTAGTTATTTTGCCTTTGTGTATACCTACTTAATGCTGAAAACAAAGTTTACTTCATCACATGGTTTTCTTGGTCCTTCTCATTTTCTAGCTGCTACTTGTGTATGCAAAATCAAGTAAATTGATACTTCTTTCTTTTCTTTCTACAAAATGCCTTTGGTTCATACAAAAAGCCAAAAGGAAATACAACAGAAAACAGCTGTCAGCACAGAACATACATTGCAGACACTATGGGAACACAGAAAATTGAGGATGAACATCTGCTTAAAAGTGTACTTAGGAAACTTTGGTCAGGTTTTTTCATTAAAATCATACACATTTTGAAATGCTGATTGCATTAGCAAGCACTTGCTGCTTTCAGAATCAGATTTGCTTTATGAAAAGCAGATCAGGCTGTCTCTTTGCCCTCCAGCTTATCTTGGGGTATGGGAAAAAAGAGGTAAAGGAAATCTGGTTCTCCAGCTTTCTTCATGTATTCAATAACACAGATGAGGAGAACAGTGGTGGAGGTTATGCAGCTGCTGGCCCTGATTAACTGAGCTCCATCTGAAGAACCCCTGAAGTGCTGCTTGGAAGACACCTCTGGAGGCTCCAGTTCCGCATCCCATCGGAGGGGTGGGTGCTGTCCAGCCTTCTGGCCAGCCCCTCCTGGGGCCTCCCCCATGGTCCGGGAGCCTCTGTCCAAGCTGAACTTGTTCCTTGACCTCCTCCTCTTGAGCAGAGCAAAAGGTGCAGCCACTTTTCTCTTCACAGAGAAAATCTGAACCTCAGAGAAAGGAAAGACAATTCTTAACTCATTTGCTGCGCCTGTGTTTGTGCAAAAGCAGAATGCAATATGGAGATTGTTTACCCAAAGTGATGATGTTTTGTGTCCTTGGCCTATCAGGGCTAAGTGTGTGTGTGTGTGTTGGGACTGTCGGCTGACAGTCACGAGTTCTTGTGCAGTTGTGTGCAGAGTTGAGTGCTTGGCAGATTCAGTTTAGATGTAATGTAATATAGTGTAATATAATATAGAATAATATAGCATAATAAAGTAATTAATTAGCCTTCTGATATCAATGGAGTCCTCCTCATAATCTTGTGGGGCAAAAATATCTACAATAAAAAGGAGGTTGTGGCAGTAGGGGATTTGCCAAGCCCCTGCTTGAGAGCCTCCAAGTGTGCATCCCACACCTCTCCCTGGGCCGCCTGCTCTGCTCTCCTGCTCTCCTGGGGAAGCCCCAGGGTGCTGGATGCAGCTGTTGCTGTGGATGATACGGACTGGCAATATGATGGGAGTCTTTTTCTTGCCTGTGTAGCTCCCTCTTCAAGCAGTGTAGTCAGTGATTGTGTGGCACTCCCAGCGTCTTTGCCCACTCTTGCGTAGCTGGAGAGAGGAGCAGGGCAGGGCCATTGGTGCTGGCTGTGTGTGCCTGTCTGTGCTGACACGCTGCAGTGTGGCTGTGAGGCAGGGTGTGTGTGCTGTGCACACGTGCTGTTCACATGTCTGCCTGCACTCGGCCAAATCCTGCTCAGCCTGGATACCAGCTGCTCCTGCAGGCATGAAGTGGCAACAGAATTCCACTCCTGGACTACTGAGTTTGGCAAATCCTAATAGCCATATCCCTAGCTCAGTGTGCTCTTCAGATTTGGTGAAGGACTCTGCCACCATCCAGGCCACAGATGGAAATGTAGGACCACAGGGGAACAGATCCAAATCTCTGCTTCATTCATTCTCATCTTCCAGATGGAGCTACTGAGCAATTTAGTCCAGACAATTTAACAGTCTTACCCATTACATTCAGCTTTCAAATGAGAATGCTCTTGGAGGAAGCACCTCAAGCCAAGGTACATCGCATCCACTTCTCTTCTAAGGTTTTTTTTTCTTTGCCACTTCCTTTTTCTTCTGTCTCCAAGAGGCATCTCAGGAAAGAAAGCCCCACTCTCTGATTTGAGACCTACCTCTCTGATCACTAGACCTTTCCTATGGTGGAAGTTCCAGACATGTTTGTATTAAGTGTTTATCACACTAATTATTATTTCCATGCCTGACATGAGGTGCTACAAGCTGTAGGTGTTGAGAGACATATATGGTGCCCTGTATCAATTGTGTGGATTTAGAAATTTGGAAAGGAGTTGTTACTCTGTTCTGGCAGTTAGGAACTTGGCAGCATTATTGCAGAAACATGTTAGAGGGAAATTAATTACCTTGAATCCACAATAATTTGATCCCACCCCAGTGGAACTGTTTGATCAAGGACTGTGACTTTTTACAATTTTCTATGCTATCAGTGCTACTAGTTGTCTAAATATTCTTTTAAAGTGCATTTAACTGAAAAAACTATGTTTACAGGAGAGAAAAAAAAAGATGTAATTCCAAATAAACTTGCCTGTTGAAGAGAAATTATATTTGAAGCTGAAAAGGGAAAGAAGTAGGAAACAACCAAACTGTTACTTTAATTTATCAGTAAAATGAAGATTTTATTTTAATTTCAGTTGTGAGAGAGATATCTCAGCACAGGACTGATATTTTTGCTTCATTCCATGGACATGTAGACTAAATAAATTCACTTATGTGTGAAAAAATAATAAATCAATGTAAATACAATACAACAAAGACTGCTGGCTCAGGATAAAAAGTGGGTCCAAGATCTATCCAGCATTCATCCTTTTTTTTTTTTTTTTGTTCCTTAATTTCTGAAATTCTTTTTAGAGAGGATGATAAGTCTTTGAACATTTCTTCATACCTGCAATTCTGAGTGCTTAAGACCAACATGTTACTTCTTTACATACTGCTGTTAAAATGAAAATCTAGAATCTCCAATTATAGCAATTTAAAGGGATGTGAATAAATGAGATTATGAGGGAAATTTTTGTTCTCGAATACTTCCTATATTGATATTATCTTCCCTAATGACAGTTCATTTAGTTTCAGACTGTGCTAGGAAATGTGTATTTGTCTGGACAGCAGTTTCCTGTGAATCTGGAAGGCACTTGGGTGCTGCTGTGCATAATTTGTTTTCTGGCTGGCACTTGTAGCAGTGATGTGTAAGCTGAATATGGCTGCATTCACATTTGCTCTGAGTGAAGGTAAGCAAGAAAAATCACAATAACTTTGTTTAACCTCTGACCCCTTTCAAAAGGGCACGGAAGATCAACATCCTTTTCATCATGTGTTCCTTTTGCAGTTTCTTGTAAACCAGCAAAAACTGAGTTGTATGAAGAACATGTGGAACTTTCAGTTCCATTGTGTCTTCCACTATATCCAATAAGAGTATTATTTTCCATTTCCATTCACAGTATATGAGAAAAAGGATACCTTCATTTGCTATTTGACAGATAGTCATGAGAAAGGCAACCAAGAGATTCTTCAACTGAAAATTCAAATTCTAGATACTGCACAGTCTGTGTTCTGGCATTGAGTGCTGGTTTAATATTCACTGATGGCCAAATGTTTAAGTCAGCTGATGGCTTTTACGTAAGCACACAAAACAAAAGGGAGTATTTCAGATGCTCAAGGTCAGCTTAAGCTGGCGTAGCCTGGGATCAGTGCCTGGGATCAGTGCCTGGGATCAGTGTACTGCGCTGGGCTATTACCCAGGGTAAATATATTTGGGAAACATTAGGTCAGTATCCAAGACTGGAGATCTGACATCCCCTGTGGATGTAAAAGACCAACATCAAACAACCAAATCCAAAACAAAGTATTGCATTTGTTATAAACATGATGGTCTAAAGATATCATTAGGTTGAGGCTTATAGGAAGCAATAACTTATTTAACTATGTAGTATGGCATCACGAGGAGAAAAGTGGACAAGTTCTGAGTGGATAAGCCCTTCACCAGGACATCATTAGGCATTAAGATTAGTTCCCCTGAGGTAAGTTATTTATCAGTAAGTTATCACTTATCTGTGAATTATTTGACTTTACAAGGAAAGGCGTCTGCAGTCTTTGAAGCAGACGGTATTTGTGTAAGTGGGGAAAGAAAGAGGGAGAGAGAAGTTTTGTAATCTGTGGAGCACAAAATATTTGGAGGGTGAGGAAGTAGGTTATAATGTGCCACAAAAAGAGTCTTTATTGAGTCCATGACTCCAAGCTGTCACCCCTTGGAAGGAAGAATTTTCAGAAACATGCTTATGCCAGCTTGGTGCTCTAAGGTGGCTGAAAAGCAAATGGGGCCCTATAAGGGGGGCAGGCTCAGTTCTGCAGCAGTTCTTGGGCAGGAGAAGGAGGATACTAGCTGGAATCACCGCCAAGAAGATGTATTTTAGATGTATTTTGACCCAACATGGTCATCTTTGTATTGATGATTCTGTCACACTGCAGTTAGTGGTGCTCTGCTGACAAACTTTTGTTTGGTTGCAACAGATTTCTTGCAGTCTAGGTCCTTTTGCTGTATTTTGTAGAGTGGAAATGTGCTAAATTTAACAAGTTTGGGAGTCTTCTCAGAGGTTTGTAGGAGGGTTTCCTAAATCTTCCAGGGAAGAGCTTTTGTGTTCAAAATCTCTGTCATGTTTCCAACTGTGTCACTTGGAGCAGTGGTCACTAATTATGGGACTGAGGGGCCAGGACTGAGTAAAGGTCTTTGGTCCAACACTGATCACATGCATCACATCACAGGTGTGCTTCCATCACGCAGCAATGAAGTGCCCAGCAGATGGCAATTACATGCCCATCATGTGCCAGGCACCTGCCAGTCAGATGCCTGCCAAGTGCCTGGGTGTTTGTTTGATCTTAAACTAAAGTTGTCCTTTTGGAAGAGATGGCCTTTCTACTGTGTGACTCCACTGGCATTTGTGGAGTGACACAGAGAAGGGAGTGGGGCAGGGATGCAAATGAGACTCTGGGGTTGAATTGATTATTCAGAGAAAATAAGCTGGTAGAGAGCTTTAAGTAAGAGATTAATGGGTATTTTAGAAACCCCTTGTGGTTTCTAAATGTTGAACTGAAGTACCTATATGTTCTTTTACCTCCACTTATCTCCATTTAAAAAAGGTTTTTAGAGTTCTTTGCTTCATCTAGTCAGTCAATTGCTCTTGTCTTTACAGATAATGTTCTTTTAAGTATGTCACAGAACTTTCCTGAGTGCTTCTAGGTACAGAATAAAACCAGAATAATTTAATTTGAATGAAGCCACTGGATACCACCTAGGCTGACCTCCTGCTCCAAGCAGGGTTAACTTCAAACCTAGATGTGGGATACTCCTTAAAATACCTTCTGCAATTTGTTAAGACTGTTGAGAGCAGTTCACTTCAATTTCTTGCTTCTGGGCATTCTGTGTTTGAATGCCAAGTCGTATTCTAGTAATAAATTCCATGTCTATATGCAAAAAACAACTGCCTTGCCTGCTCTTTGTTAGTTGGTGACAGCAGTATGACTGTCTTATTTTGCATCCAGTGGCCCACCTCTCAGCTGCTGCTGTGTGAAGAAATTCCTAGTTAATCCAAATGCAGATTGGGAGCTGGCCATTTGGGATAGAGTGACGTGCAGCTACTGTGTATTGCCATTGCCTACTGAGCTGAACTCTCACTGGGGAAGATGGTTAGGAGACTGGAGCATGCGGTGTGTGGAGAGGCTGAGGGAGCTGGGTTTCTAAGTCTGGAGAAAAGAAGTTTGGAGGGTGAGGGGGAAACGTCACTGCAACCTTCTTTTATCTTAGGGAATGGCAGGGAAGATGGAACCAGATTCCTGGGAAATAGCCATCCTTAAAGGCTTCTGAGATGTGAAACAGCATAAAGGTTAGTCCTGTGTCAAAAGTCTGTTTACATTGAAAAATTCTTTGGACTGTCCTGTCTGTGACTGTTGCCTTCATGCAATACATAGAATCAAACTGTTTTTTCTCAGGAAAAATTATGCTTATTGTTACCTTTCCCTAAAAATAAAAGATTTAAATAACAAAATGTTCTTGTTTGTGGGCTATGGGAGCTGTCTCTTTTACCTTGTGTTCTTATCCCAGACAAGTTTCTGCAAGGAGAAATAAATTATTAATAGTCCCCTTTTCAAATTATCTGATAAGAGCAAAGTTCCCTGTCATAGAAACACACATTCTGTGCTGGTTGAAGTATGAGCTGCCTGTTGACTAGATTTGCAGCTGTTGTGAATCATGACAAATGACAAAGAGTAAGTGCCCATTATAATTTAAGAAAATCAGAACCCAGCCTATTAATTTTCACTAATTAGATTCTGTTGGATTTAGACACAAACACCAGGATTGATTAATATTAATGTTTGGATCAGAGTCTTTCCTGTGCCTGAAGAACATTCCAGTTTCATACAGCACATTTTCAGATAATGTGCAAAATCTTCAAAACCACAAAAGTAAATTACTCCCTCTCTGGGGGGATACCTCGTGTTATCTTCAGAAGCATAATGTGGAATTTCTTGACTCCTTTAAGGTTTGATGACTGATGCATCTCTCAAGGAGGAGTATTTTCCCCTCCAGTTCAATAAAAGGTACTGTGATACAAAGAAGTCTTAAGCACAAATAATTTTTTGAGACCCAATGTTGTTTTCATTCTCAGATCTTTCCCAATCCCAAGAAGACTATGTTTTCCTCAGACCTGAAATTTGAAGCAAAAAAATCCAGGACAGCATTTGAGGCAAGACAAGGAGTTACCCATGAATATAGGCCAATGTTACCTCTTGTCAGATCCAGCCCAGCAGTTTGGAGGCAGGGGGGAAGACAAGTCTGAGGTGAAACCAGGCAGTCAGTGCACAGTGGTCGGGCTCATGGCCAGGCACTCAGGTGTGCCCTGGAATGCCTACAGACAGGTGAACCTGCAGCACAGACCACACTGACAGCCACCAACAGCACAGGATGGGCCTTAAAAGGGCCTGGACTCATGAGCAGAAGGGGTGCATGGAGCCCACTGGTGAGGCTGACCAAGGCCTCTTAGTGCCCTCTGTGGTCTGACACGTCTTGGAAATTTCAAGGACTGTCAATAACATTTCACAAACAGAAGAAAATGAGATTTTGGGCCATGAAGCTTTCTCTGAGCTCACCATGAGCCTTAGAACTTCTTTAGATGTATCCCGCTTTCATCCTCCATCTTTCAGTGTGCAGCCTAGCTGGAGATACTTTAAGCAATTGCCTTCATTATCTTCTTTTTCTCCTTATTTTTCAATGGTACCTTGAAAACCTGGAGAATGTATGGTATTATGTACAATTCTCTTTGATAAAAACCCAAATATTTTTTATCCATATATTATTGTCCTAAATGTATCACAATGTTATGAACGTGCATAATGCATTGCTATTGTATCTTCACAGTACCCCTGAGGGGAAGGAAATTCTCATAGTCAGAGACATTGTACAATTCATTTCATTTAAAGCTGCAAGTACTTGGTACAGTCACAAATCAGAAAAAAAATTAAATCAGGCAATAGAGCCTCAGTTAAGGAATCAGAGAATAGAGGAACATAAATGAGTTATTACTTTCAGGTAACTTAATTTACTAATTTAACAGGTATCATCACATCAACACTGAAGGGGCAAGACTAAGCCTACTAATCAGCACTTAATTTCCTTAATCAGGAGACCAGAGTGGTCTCACACAGCCCTGTGCCTTGATGACACCATGCCTTCAAACTCTGGCAGGTCTGTTGTCTCTGTTATACTGTTCTGTTTGATCCACCAGGCAAATACATCTAGTGTGCTGAATTGGATATTGAAGAGAAAAAGAAGAGGACTTTTGCACTGAATATAAATGTTCATGCTTCTGAATTTTGTGTGTGAATCTACTACTTCCTTTGTGTGACATTTGGAAGCCTTTCATCTGTTTTTAAAGAGCACAGATCCCATCAGAGAAGGGACAGTCACAGAGCCCATCATAAGCAGATCTCTTGCACACCTGTGTGTCACTAAAGATAATGGAAAGACAAACACCAACAGCTGCTGTTATCTTCTACTTAAATCAGCCCTGATTTCACAGATGTTTGTTGACAGCAGAGGAATGACAAAACTTCAGAGTTGTAGGCACCATTAGACTTTCCAGAGTGGGAAGACACACTATTTGCCACTGGCTGTCATCTCATCACAGTCTTTTTTTTTCCAGTTCTGTTTTTTTATCTTGTGTACCTTTTTCTGTCTTAGCTCCCCAAGGGATGAAAACAAGAAATATCGTTGCATTTTGAGGCTTAGGGAAGATGTTATGTTCAAGAGACAATGATCATCATCAAGCCCTGACAGCCAAACTGGGTCTTTGGCTTAGTATATCCATATGTGTGCATGAGCGACTGCTGCATAGCCCCAAGGATATAGCAGTGGAGGGCAGAGGTACTGAGGCATGCTCTGGTGGACAGAAAGAAAGAGCATTTTGGAGAAACAAATGTCAAAACAGGATGAATAGTTTTGTTTGCTATGCTAGGTATAAGGAGACATGGTACTGGGTGGGAATGAACGTCTCCACAGGTAGGATCATGCCATGGCCCTGTCTGGTGCAGCAGAAGAGTAGGATTTCCAGCACCTGAAAAAACATAAGGTTTACTTGCTAACTTGTATTTCTCTTCCTATTTCTGTTTGTTTTCTTTTCTTTTTTTTTTGTTTAATTATTATTAAAGCAGTTTTGTTACACCATTTGCTGCTGTTCCTTTCCTACTGAGATTCAGAAAGAACACTACGCCCCTCTAGGAGCACAGCAACTGTGCAGCTGAGTGAGGAGGAGGGGAGTTAGCAGTTCCTTTATGAAACATAAAAATAGTTCATGCTGTTTACATTAAGAACTTGGATGGGCCATGTCATTTAAGGCTTTGAGGGGTAGAGTGCCTCCTGTAATATGGAGTTGTTAAACTGTATGGTGAAGGAATGGTGAGAAACATATGTGTTGTCATGCCACTCCCCCGTGACACTTTGCATCTTTTTGCATACTGAAGAGGAATAGCTCAAAGACATTATGGGGAGGTTGCATCATACTTCATGGAGAAAGCATTTCAGCATTTGCATCTAAGCTTCGCATTGTGTACAGTTCTTTAATAACTAAAAAACAAAAATAGGTGCAAAACATTTTTGCTGCACTCCCTGCCCATTTGTTTTATCCTTCCTGTCACTTAGAAAGACCTTTCACGATGGATAACCTGATTTTGTACTGGTAGAACATTAAGTTTTACTATTATGTTGAACTCCTGTGAATACAAAGCAAGTCAGATGTTTCACTGCAATCCTTTGTTCTTTTTCCAGGGATATCATCAATGGAGTTCATTAAATACCTCTTTCAATTCCAGTGAAAACTATCTTCACTTTCTCATCTGGAGAGAATACTACATTTCTCGGCCTGCTAGATAAAACAAACAGAAAAAAAAAAGCCCAGAGAGACTGAATTATCACTTAAAGAAACTTTCTTTCTCCCTGTTTCTCTATATTTTGCCTAGGTTCTCTGGTTTTTCCCCTGCTAGGGAGAAACTTTTGATTCGGTGGTAGGTTGTTCTCACGTTGAGCTCTCGTCATTGAGGAGATTGGATGATATAATATATTGTCATCTCTGAGTTTTAGCTGATTGTTCTCAGTCTTTTCTATTCAGACTGTGCTTTCAGATTAACCAGGAAAAAAGGAAATTTTCTCAGGAATTTGACCTCTCTTTTAGTTCCTCATCAATAAAGAGGAGAAAGAAATCAAGGAGGTAAAAAGTCTTAGATAAGCTCTTAGATAAGGTGAAGGTGAACTTGAGCTCCCTGAAGTCATGAGTCTTGTTCTGCAAATTCCTACCTGAACTGAGTTCAGCAGGGTTGAGGACTCTTGCACCAGGGTCAGAAGACTATACTGTGTCTCCATGGAAATGACAGAAATTTTGTACTTTTCTTCTGAGATCAGACTGTGGTCAAGTGTTCTGCAGAATAGCTCAGCAATTAACTAGTCCTAAAAAGCAAACCTCTGCTATCCAAACATTCATAAAGCTTTCTGGATATAAATGTCAGGCCTGGTAATGTACAGCGTAATTTCTTTAGAGAAGCCTGATGCCTTTTTGTTTGGACAAGCTTATACATTTTCATGATACACTTTGTTCAGACATTTGGATCGTGTAATGCTGTGCATACAAATATACATTGCAAATTATTTTATCCCCTTAAGAAAATACATAATGCAAAGCAGGAGGGGTAATTTTGCCAGCTTGCTATGTGGTAGAGTTTGGTGCAACAATGATTCTGAATTAGCGATTCACTCAGAGGTTTGCAAAACCTGTAGAAAGATAACAGGTACAGGGAGACAAAAGATTTTAATGAAAAAGAAGAAGTAGGGGTTATTTTAATAATTGTTTGCATTACATTTTATTTTTCCCTAAGCAAAAATATCACTAGTAGAACAGCTCTTACTTGTGAAATCAGAATTAGTGACACTAATAGGGACTCCTATTTTCCAGATATTTCAAGAATAGTATATTTTTCTATATTTGTTTTCACCCTGCATGAATGATCCAGTCTTGTATCACCCAAAGGGTTATTAGAAAAAACAGGGGGCATGAATTTCCACAAGTACAACAGAGCAAAGGGAAGAAGCAGCACTTAAAAGGAGAATTCTGAACAGATGTAAAGAAGAAATTCTTCTGCACAAGAGCACTGAATCACTGAAATACATAGTTCAGGGAGGCTGTGGAATTGGCATCCTTGGTTCAAAACTCGTGTGGACAAGACCTGGAGTAACCTGAATTAGTTTTGAAGAAAGTCTGGAACTGTGCTTGACTCAGAAGACTTTCAGGAGTCAAGACTTTTTCCTTTGAGTATAAATGCTTCTATTATCCTATGATCTCAGTTACATCACAAAGTCATAAGTAATCAGAAAACAACAGGACAAATTACTGGATTTCCTGAAAAAAAGCATGGGACTGCAAGAGTACATGAGGATTAAACAGCAAAATGTGTTGCATCCAAAGAGAGTCTGAAAAGGAGTAGAAGAAGGAGTATGTTGTGGCAATGATGGCTGCTGAGTTCTGAAAAACATGGAAGTATTTCACATGCTGTGGATGAATGTGTGGAATTTTCTTCAATGGGAAGTCATGATGTAAATTACTGAGATAAAACAGTGTTTAGATAGCTGTAGAGAAAAAATATGACATTTGCTTTTCCACAATGCTAAGCAAGGTGCATTCCAATATTCACATTTTGAGATACAAACTGATTACTTACAGCATCTTCTGCATTTAAGACAATAATTATTAGCCCAGATGCTTTTAGATATAAAGATGCTTAAATATTTCAGTTCTGCAAATCTCTGTAGTAGAGGAGAGCAAGAAAAGCAGAACACCAATATTAGCATGTCAGCGGTAAGATCCTGTCAAATTTACTGCTATCTTTCTTTCTCTTTGTTTGTCTCTGCAGATTAAATGCCTGTAAGCAAGAGTCCTTTGAGACTCATAGGAAAGCTCTCTCCAAGCCCTGTGATAAAGGTGGGTACTGCTGCTGCTATTCAGATTTTTTCTTCTACACTTTCTTCTTCTACATTTTTTTCTTCTACACTGACAGGAAAAAAAAAAACAAACCAACAAAAAGCCAAGTAGCAGTTTATAATTTGCAAAGGTGTCCCTGCCTACAGTACTCCATACACTGCTATGACTTGTTTTTCTGAGCGTGGTGTGTGGCTGTTATATCTTGCTGCAACACTGTCAGTCTCTTGGGTTGGCAAAGCCAGCAGGTTTCACATTCTTCTTCTAAAGAAGTATTTTGTTCTGTTCTACATTTGGAGAATTATAGTACAGGTAAGCTAATATGACTGTAATTTTGTAGTAGACATCAGTGATTCATGGCATCAGAACATAACACACAGACTGGAACAGACCACAGTATTGACCAAAGATAATAAAGCCATAATATTGACATTCAAATTATTTAAATCTTGGAACGTGTGCTAAGGTAGACTGCTTATAAGTTTGCTTTTACATTAATAACATAGATACTCTGTCTTCTCTTTTCTTAGTTATAATAATTTTAATTATGAATGATTGGGCCACATTCAAGATGGGATATAATAAATGGCTTTGATACTCTGAAAGTCTTTTGGCACAGAATTTGAAACAATACAAAAACAATATAAGGGCTCTCCATTGCAATGTGCTCTGGAGCCATCTTTCATTGCAGCCCTTACTTGATGCAGCAGAAGTTTTTGGAACCAGTTTTTGGAGCTGCAAGAAACTGCTGTCTTACAATGGGACACCAGGGTCATCCAGTCTGCTTCTCCCATTGGTTTCTTAGTTGGTTTTTATTTTTTTTCAGTGTTGGGGGTCCTTCCCTTCCCTTCCCTTCCCTTCCCTCCCCTCCCCTCCCCTCCCCTCCCTGGAACCCAACCCCAGATTCACCACCTACTGTAGCTATGATATTTTATTAAAAATCCTTTCTTAGAATTTTTTCCCTCCTGAGAGCCTCAGGAGAGAAATGTAAACAATAACTGTCTGCTGCTGTGGAATGCAACAGGTGCATCTTCCATTGGTTCATGTGGATTGTTTTCAATTGATGACCAATCACAGCCACCTGTGCCGAGGCTGTGAGCAGTCACAGGATTTTGTTATGCATTCTATTCTTGTTCTTTGTAACCTTCAGATCTTTCTTTTCTCTCTGTTCTTTTAGTATAGTTTTTATGTAGCATTTTAGTATATATCATAATATAATAAATCTTCTAAATATAATAATATAATAACCTTCTGAGAAACATGAAGTCAAACCTCGTGTCTCCACACATGGGGTGTTCGCCTCAACAACCTACTACTACAAGCACTCAACTTTTCCCTTGAAGTCTGGAGCCCACCAAGCCTTCCTCACCCACGTGCAGTGAGCTCTGCCTCAGCCAGTGCCACATGCCAGGCCAGGAATGCAGACACCCGAAGGGATCGGAGCAAGCACCACATGCTGGGATCTCACACAGCGATGAGCTATGGCCTGGTAAGCCGTACTGGAGGAAATTATGTTCTCATAGCATTTTCAGAGATGCTTTTCTTTAAATTCTAGATCTTACATGATGCCTTACCTAACACTGGCTATGTCTGGTCTTGGTTTTAGTCTGAAAGGGACTCACTCAAATATTTTCTATGCACAACAGAAACAGAAGGTAACCGGGTTGTCACAGACATATTTTATGAAAAATCTTTTTGCCAGGATCTTTACTCTGGAGAAGTGGGGAAGCTTCAGCTTCTCCATGTTTTGCTGCTTTGGAATGTGATTTGGAGAATTGTTTACCCAGCATGTGAAATTGTTTTTAGTTAATGACCAATGACAGCCACCTGTGTTGAGGCTGTGAGCAGCCACAAGATTTTGTTATTCATTCCTTTCTATTCCTTTCCAGCTTTCTGATGGATTCTTTCTCTCTATTATTTTTTGTATAGTTTTAGTATAGCATTTTAATATAATATCATAATATAATAAGTCAGCCTTCTGAACTTGGACTCAAGATTCTCTTCCCTCATCCTGGGACACTTGTACACAACCATACTGGTTTAGTACTGAGAAGCCTTGGGCACTCTCTCCATGTCCAAGAGCAGAAATCAAAGAAGCATAATAAATCCACAGAAGCTGAAGCAATGTGACTGTGCCTTGGTAGGGACACAGGGAACCTCTTAGCAGGGGTCTTGAGGGATTCAGGATTGCTTCTGTACTGTAAGTGCTGATGATAAGGAAATTATCTTAAAATGAGTATTTCTGGGGTTATAGCATTTTGTCAGAAGTCAGTGGGCACAATATTATCTCTTTTTTTCTCCAACTTTTTCAGAAGTGTCACATTTGAGAGTGATATCTAAAAAAGCTCTTGTGGTGCCAGGAGACATTTTTATTTCCAATTCTGTGATAACATTTCTGGAAATAAATTCTGCCAACAACAGTAATTAAAGAGACCTTCCAACTGTGCCTTAGGCCGCCCTTTCATGTTTGTTTTTTGCTCAGGCAACAAAACTGGTCATGACAGTTAAATATTCTGCTGGCATATCTTAGAGGCATATGTTGAGCAAAAAGCATTGCTCAGTTTCTAGATCCCCAGCTCAAATAATTAGCAGCATTTGTTATTAAACCTGAAATTGCTGAAATTTATATATTCAGATATTTAAAGAGTGTATATTACAAAGGTCATGTCATACATCCAACCTTACTACAACACTTTCCCAGGGAACACCCTTTTCCCCCCATTTCTGGCAGATCACTGTGGCTGTCTTGACTAGCTAAGACAACATTTTTAAAAAGCTTCTAATCTTCAGGAGTGGGAGCAAGTGCTGTGCCTTTTCTGCACTCTCTCAAGAAATAGACACCTTTTCTTCTCACTGAACTCTCTTGAGAGTATCCCAGATTATGATCATCCTTACTCTTCCCACCTCAGGTCGTCTCACTGTGCACCCGTTCTAACAGCTTCCCTTGATTCTCTTAATTTTACCTGGTAGTGACTCTAAACCCAGCTGGAGCAAAGCAGAGCAGCAGACATTCATTAAGACTTTCCTGTTTCAATTTCAAATGCCATGGCCTCTACTAGAAACAAATAAGCAAAAATTAAAAAAAAAAAAAATCCCTCAAACAAATCCCAACACCATCACAACCAAAACTAAACCCAAAAACCAACAAAGAAAAAAAAAAACCAACAAAACCAAATCAAAACAATCATGCAAATATAGAAAAACCCAAATCCCAATACATATATATTTTAATACTTCTATGAAGTTTGGATTAAACTGTAATGAATCCTCTTTCAAGAAAAAAGTTTGCAAAATAAAGTTTGACAATTCAAGTTTTCCATAAAGCCTGATATTACTTCTGTACCTTGCTAATGTGACAGGAAGTAGTACTGATCCCAGCTTTTCAAGTACATCCTTTCACTTCTCTTAAGACCTTTCTAAAGACATCTGAAACATTATCAGTAGAATAAATGCTATTTGGTCTGCATTTAAAATAATGATCAATACCAGGAGTAGTCCAGAGCACTTTTTTGTACCTTTGAGGAGCACATGCAACAGCCAATATCTTAACTGAGCAGCTCAAAAACAGATTGTGTAGGTTCAGCCTAAAGTTTGAAATTTATCATGTACAGCTGAGAACAAAATTCTGAGAGATGAAGTAATCTCTTCAACATGCTCTAATTGAAGCAGAGCAGGAAAACAAGTTCAAAACTGAAGGTTTTTAAATAATCAGAAACACAAGGTAATTTGCATAATGTTTGACTAGTTCCTTAAAAATGTAACAGAACAGAATATCTAAAAGATGATGCGTGCTGCAAGGTCAGCACTGATAGCAACTGTTTTCTTTAATACCTTTAAAGCTATTTAAATCAATTAGCATGACTTAGAACTGACTTACAGAAATAAATAGTGATATATTTTCAACTTCATACCGTGGGGAAAAATGACTAATGAGGTATCTGTGAAATACAGAGGGCTTGGATGGGTGATTTATATAATGGATATTAATTTAAAATAGCAGTTTAAAATAATCTGAAGTTTGACTCTTGCTTCTGAAAGGAAATATCTTGTTGAAAAAAGAATAGCAAAATGAGATTCTAGGACTGTAGGAAAATTCAGTCTGGAAGATAACTCAGGTAGTCATCTAGTTGAACTTCCAGCTCAAAGAAGAGTCAGCTCTGTTTTTTTCCCAGATTGACCTTAAAGATCTCCAAAGATGGAAATTGCAAAAGCTTGGGCAACAACTTCTGCTACATGGAAAATTGTGGTAAATAAAGTTCTCAGTAGCTATTTTGAATATCTTTCATTTTAACTTCTGCCCTTTATTTCTGGGCCTCCTAGCATACAATACCATGAAAAGCCTGGCTCTATCTCCTTGACCTCTTCTTCAGAGCTTGTGTCAACTGTCAGTAAAACATTTGTTTCAGTCAGCAACACTTCTTTGTCAGTGAATATCAGATCCAACTGTGCATCACCCTTGTATGCCACAAGTGTTTTAATGAATAAATTATCTTTGACACACACCAAGAATTTCCTTAACTGCTTGCATCCCACCATGTTGCTACTCCACTAAGGATCTGAAATTTATGGAGTTACTGGAGTTATTTAAAAAAGGCTTCTCTGCAAAGCTGTTCTCTAGTCAACTGTCTCCCAGCATGTATTGGTTCATAAGGTTATTTCTCACCATGTGCAGAGCTTTCAATTCCCTCTCTTAAAATGCATGAGGTTCCTCCTCACTGATTTCTCCAGCCTCTCAAAGTCCTTTTGTATGGCAGCACAAACAACCACGTGGTGTATTGGCCACTCTTCACAGGTTTGTTTATTCTTCGAGCTAGTCTGTGCCATTACCCAGGTCATTGCTAAACAGGATTGGACCCATTACCAGTGCCTGGGGCATGCTGCTTGTGAATGGCCTCACGCAGAACTTCATGGTCCTGATCACAGCCCTTCTGAACCTTGCAGTTCAGCCAGTTTTCAGTACACTTCCCTTGTGTGCTAAACTAGCCTGTCCATGTTGGGATGTATGGTTGGTGGATTCTGCCTCGCTGCCAGGTGCCCACCAAAGCCAATCTGTTGCTCCCCTCCTCAGCTGGGCAGGGGAGAGAAAATAAAACAAAATGCTTGTGTGTTGAGATAAGGGCAGGGAGAGTTCTCTTATCTGTTGCTGTCGTGGGCAAAACCAACTCAGCTTGGAGAAATTAATTGAATTTTTTGCCAGTCAGATCAGAGTAGGGTAATGTGAAATAAACCCAAATCTTAAAAACACTTTTCCCCCACCCTGCCCTTCTTCTCAGACTTCACTTCTGATTTTCTCTCCCTCCCACTCCTCAGAGGTGCAGGGGAATGAGGGCTGTGGTCAGTTATCACGTGTTGTCTCTGCCAGTCCTTCCTCTTCAGGGGGAGGACTTCTCCCACTCTTCCCCTGCTCTGATCCCTCCCACAGCAGGCAGACCTCCATGAACTTTTCCAAGATGAGTCCTTCCCATGGACTGTAGGTCTTCATGAAGTGCTCCAGCATGGGTCTCTTTCCATGGGGTCTAGTCCCTCAGGAAAAGGGGAGTTTCACTGTGGGTGCCCTGCAGGGTCACAAGTCCTGCCAGCAAATCTGCTCCAGCATGGACACCTCTCTCCATGCATCTAGAGGTCCTGCCAGGACCCTGCTCCAGCATGGCCTTCCTGTAGGGTAACAGCCTCCCTCAGGTATTCCCTTGGTCTGGGGTGTCCTTCACGGGCTGCAGGTGGATTTCTTTTCCACCACGGGCCTCTGTGGGCTGCAGGGGGACAATTGCCTCACTATGGTCTGCACCATGGGCTGCAGGGGAATCTGGAGCACCACCTCACCCCTTCTTCCTCACTGGTTTTAGTGATGGCAGGGATGTTTCTCTCATATATTTCTGCTCCTCTCTCTTCACTTGCACAGGTGTTGTTCCTCCCTCTTTATTACCTTATCCCAGAGGTGCTCCCACCATCGCCAACTGGCTTGGCCAGTGGCAGGTCTGTCCTGGAGCTGGCTGGCATTGTCTGTTGGACATGGGGGAAGCTTCTGGCTGCTTCTTACAGAAGCCACCCCTGTAGCCCCCCTGCTACTAAAACCTGATCACATAAATCCAATACAGGATACTGTGGGAGGCAACACTGAAAGCTTTGCTAGAGGCAAGGTAGACTGTAGGAATATAAAAAGGTAAAAGACTTTAGAAAGTGCAAAAAGGCCTCAGAAAGTAGACACAAAGCTAAGAAAGGCTGGGAAATTTCTTAACTTTCTCATGGGAAACTAGGAAGTTAAAAACTAAGTTAATACATATATATTTATCACAAGGAACAAGAAAGAACAAGAACGTATTGATAGTTCAAGATGTGGGAAGTTCTAGATATATGCTTTGCAAAGATAGAAAAAGTTTCAGTCTTAAATAATGAATTATGGTGTATTATTTGAGGTTTATAGAAGTCTTTTTGTTAATGTTAAACCCATGTGGGTCCTTTTCTTATTGGTTAGAGCATAATGACTTTACACCTTTTCTTTTATGCTATTGGTTCAAAGAATATGTAGAAAAAGGCTTTGTATAAGCTGCCATCTTGTCTTTGATCTGGATTTGCATGGATGTTGTTATTTTCCTGTGTCTCTTGCTTTTTGCTTGTATGATACAGATAGATAATAAATCCTAAGTCTGCAACCAGTCAGAGTCCCATCCCGTTTGTGAGACATGGACCAATCCAGCAGTAGACAGCATTAACTGATCTCCCCACACCCACCAAACCTGTCATCTCATTGGAAAAGGTTGATTAAGCAAGACTTTCCCCTCATAAATCCATGCTGAGTGCTCCCAATCACCTTCTTCTTTTTCATTTGTCTGGAAATGGTTTCTGGAATTAGTTGCTCCATCACTTTCTTGGTGAGACTGACAGGTCTGTATCTCCCTGGACCCTTCTTGTTGCCTTCTGGGTGACTGGGGTGACATTTGCTGTCTTGGCGTCTCAAGAAGCTTCTCTGATCATCACAGCCTTTCAAAGGGAATTGAGAGTGGCCTCACAAGTATGGTATTATCATAACATCTGCTGTTATGAATTGTGTTATAATAGGAGAGAGCTCTCCTGTGTTGTATAGGCTCTAGCTTTTCTCTGTTATTTGCTCTTTGATTTTAGACAATATTTTCAATACTTTTTTGATGTGATTGTAAGACCTGGAAATGTATTGTTTTTAAAGAAATGAAATCTAAAATAACCCCAGAACTGTATGCAATCAAGCAAAAGGAGTTTTAATCTCTGTGTCACCATCATTGTGATAGTTTGATGAAAACTTGAGTTCTGACATTGCTACTGCTGCACAAGTCAAATATAAGACTTCTCATTCACCCAAAGTGGAAATTAATCTTTAGCACGTTTATAATCTTTTCTCATCATTAAAATATCTGTTATCCAGACATAATATTTAATGAGTTCACAGTAAAAATTGCATTCTAAATACTTGGAGATGTGATACTTAGACACTGCCTTTTATTCAGGTCTTTTTGAATAGTTTAAAAAGTAATCATATTTTATTGTGCTAACTGCTCACTTTGAGCTCATCTAAATGGTAATAAGGGAGAAAATGAATGAATTTTTTTCATTAATTTTTCATGGTTTCCCTAAGTATTGAACCATTTCCCTTAAAACTTTTCTATTGATTTGTGCACTCATCTCTGTGGATCATCACTACCCATGTATTGAATTAATTATCTTTGCAAAGCAGCTTTTTCTTAGAGGAAAGTCTGAAAACTTCCTGGACTTTTCATATAGATGAAGAGCAAAGCTGACTTTTAGCCTTCTCTCTGAGATCATCTTCCTGTAAAATCTGCTTTCTCAGATTCCTTAGATAAAACATTTACCATGCCTAATTTTGTACCATGTACCTTGCTAGTTTTAATGCTAGAAAAATGCTTCCAATTTTTATCATCTTCACTCCACTTAATTGCTCAAATACCACTTCATTAATTCCTTTGCTCTTTGAGTAAGAACCATGGGAATCTCTGGCAATACCCATTCAATTCTGAAAGCTCTTTTTAAGAAGCAGTCTCAGATGCTATCTCAGAGATGCAACTGGGCCTTTTCTCACAAAAAATAATTACTAATATACCAATCTAAAACATCAACAGTGTTAATTATGAAGTAATTACAACTGTCAAGCTCATCCAGCACCATCTCTAGCAGTACACCTTTCAATATCTGCCTCCAAAATTAGTAAAATTCCTGACTTTCCTGACTACACAGTGTAGCTGTACGTTTTCCAAATGAAATAATTGCAAACAGTAGAGTATTATGGCCCTTGGTGGGCCTCTGGAAGGGGTTTTGCTTG
This sequence comes from Pyrgilauda ruficollis, assembly GCF_017590135.1. NCBI lineage: Eukaryota > Metazoa > Chordata > Aves > Passeriformes > Passeridae > Pyrgilauda > Pyrgilauda ruficollis. Next base: position 4,718,407 of record NW_024525156.1, read on the forward strand.
GAGGAAAGAAAAGAGTAGAGGCCGAGGACAAAACCTCTTTTTGAAAAATCTATTTTTATCAGCTTGTTGAAGAGCCAATTTCAAAGCAAGGTGAAAGGCTTGCTTCAAAGCTGACCTTTCTGAGATGAGATGTCATGGATCATAGGGAAGCACAAATGCTTTGCAGTTTCAGTGTGGGTTTACAGGAACTACTGGGAAGCAGCCCTTTCTACAGGAAAGTAAAAGCCAAAAAAAGAGTAACATGTAGTATATGTGTATATATGTATCACCTGGACTCAGTGAGAATATCACCAAGCTGTAAGGAGAGATCTCCACAGGCAGCAGAAGGAAGAAAACATACCTGTGAAAGCCTCATATGGATACTGTAATGGCAAGCGCTCCTGTAATTTGAGGCAATGCAGGTCAAATCAGAATAATGTAAAAACAGGTTCCTGCAGTTGAGCAAAGTCACTACACATCATCTGGGAGGCAGTAACTGGCTGTTCATGTACCTACATTCAGTTCATAACCTTAGGCACCCAGAGAGATTTAAGCCAATATGTTGAGCATCACAACTGTAATAAGCTAAAAATGTATTTATGGTCTGTTATGAAGCATTGAATGACAAGTGATGCATTCCTGATCAAGTGAGCTCGATCACTTTCTGGTAGGGGACACGCCCACGGTAAAGTATTGGGAAAAAAAAAAATTCTTTAAATCTTTGAACTAAAATATTCTCTTGATCTTTCCAGGACATTTTTATTCTTTGTGGAAGAACATCTTCACAGGTTGTTTGTAATTGCACTGAAACCTGAGGGATTTATTAATATAGAAATTGAGTTAGGTACAAATAGCTTAGCATATATTTTGGATTCTTTCCTATTCTAGACAATTTGGAACCTGATAGATTAAATTAACTATGAGGAATGACAGAAGAAACTATGTTAAATCACTATGGGAATTCAGTTACTAAAATGATGTAATAGTCTTATAAAAATGTGTATAATAATGGGAGCGTCCTCTGAGACAGTCGCATGTAACTCTGATATGATTCGTTCACCATTTAACTTCTTCAAAATATTTGATTTTGCCTTGGAGTTCATTCACATTTGAAATATTTGTGCCTACAGATCAGGTTATAAGTACCATTCCTTCAAATTAAAGCATTTGGTTAAATGTGAAATATCATGTTAATACCATATTTCAAACATATTTTATGTCATGGCTGTTAACTGATAAAGAAATCGAGGAAACTTGGAACTATAAAGAAGAAATGTTTAAATTGAAAAATCTTAAATATGATTACCAGTTAGTAGGGAAAAGAGCCTATCCAGGGAGCTGACTGGCTTTCTGAATACTAAAAAGAAAAAAGCAAGCACTAAAGGGAAGTGTGTGTCACAGAACAGATGCGTTGTATAAATTGGATTAAATCAGGCAAATGGGCAAACAGAATCCATACTGTAGATTACAAGGATAAGTAATGATAAATATCATAGTTTTTCTCTGAAGAGTTTAAACAATGTCTATTTGATATTGAAATAATATTTGATATTGAAAAATATAAAAAATGTCTTTGATATTGAAAAATAATAAGAGCTAGGTACATGTGTAGTGTACATGCAATTTACGCTCTCCTTCATTGTCGACAGCTAAATTCAAACATTCAGTCTACATTTATACCATTTTCACTGTGTACACAACACAGTTCTTGGATCAGATGGGATAGAATTTCTCATAACTATCCTTTTTATTATGTAGAGAGACCTGACCAGGACTAAAGAATCCTTTGAGCCTTTACAGTAGAGAATCTCACAGACATATGCTTGTACTTGAAACTATTTCGGAAAAGGACTGATGCAGCTTGCTGAAAGTGAAGATGTGGCAAAGTTGCAGCTTTTGCCTGTTCTGAGGTTCTGCATCTTCAAATATGCCATTTTAAATTCTTAGGTTTAAAGTAGCATTGTTTGGTGCCGTGCTGGGAACTGGCAGTGCTGAACTGCCCAGCAGGCTTTTCGCAGGGCTGCCAGCATAGCCTCATGATACAGCAGAGCTCTGCCTGCCAGCAACTCCTTTCCAAATGCATACCCTGACTCCTGTCCCCTCTGGACTACAAGATTTTTTGCCCTGGTCCTAAGCCATCACAATTAATAAGTACAGCAGTACACCTAACAGGAGTGCAATTTGCAGCGTGCCAGACTTGATGTTTCACAGCCCAGTGACAAGCACATGGCTTGTTTATCAGGGCACACGGTGTTTATCAGGGCACATCATAGGCTCTGAGCACAGAAGACATCATTGAGTATCTTAGAAGACCACATAACAAAGAAGAGGGCAATTTGGGACCAAACTGTAAATCAAGGACTGTGGCAGAAAACACCTTGGCAGAAAACACACGTTTCCCCATGGAAAGAATTATCTGGCATGGTCCAAGTCAGAGCTGTTTGGAAAACCAGAAGATTAAGTGTCCAAACAGATAATGAATTAACTTGGCAAAGAGATTTGAACAATTACACAAATCATCTTAATTTTGGACACTAGCATTCCCAGGCTACATAAGCTTGGGCTCCTGAGCGTGCCTTGATCTGGAGAGAGAGGGGAAGGCTTGTGCACTTGATAGGGATTCTAAACCAAGGTCAGTTCTGCTCAAGCCTCCTTAGACACAGAAAATTAGGCACACTTAGGACCTAGGCCCTCTGTACTCAGAAGGTTTTCAACTCACAACTTGATTTTTATGCTGCAAGTGGCATTTTGGCATAATTATCAGTTGTAATTTAAGAAGGAGGAACATTAGGTTTCTATGTTTCCTAGTTTGGAAAGGGTTGAAGCACACTCTTTACATTCCAGGAAACTAATTTCTTCATTTGAAGGACCTTGAAATGCTCCCTGTCCACAGATATGTCTACAAGAGTCATGATACTAAAGAGAGACAGAAAAAAATTTAAAAAAAACTGAACATGACTCAGGCAAAAAGAAAATTCTTTCTTGGAGAGAGCTGTGAGTTGCACTTGTTAAACTATTGTTATAAGACGTAATACCTTCAAGTATAAAAACACCCAAGAAAGAAAATGAAAAACACAGATTAACAAGATTAAAATGTTAGAGAAATCCAACACCTTATGGATTATCCTCAAGGACTGGAGAAAGTTACAGAGGTTTAAGAGGACTTTCTTTAAATCTTAACAGAAGACAGGTGGGCTTTCATAATTGCTTTCTGATATTTCATCCCTCTCACCTAGCTCCTTCATTCCCTATATTAGTATTTCTATCCATTCTTACATAAACAAAATATGCTTAATTAGATTATTGTCACAGTGAACCAACCATGACAAACAAATAGATTGTCAGATCTATTAAAAGGTCATGTGACTTTTTAAAATTAAAAAAAGTCTCTTTTTTGAACTTCTAATGTGCAGAGAAATCAGATGAAATTCATTCACATGCTGCAAAAGCCAATTCTGATAATAATTAGGATTTTAAGTTGCTTTATTTGCATGCATATATTTCCTCTCATCTGGAAGCATTCCAATGTACTGATTAATTGAGTATAAAAATCTAATTTGGAATAGACATGGAAGGAATTATTAAAAAAAGCTAACCTTGTTGCCCTCAAGTAACATTAATTACAGTTGAAACACACCCATTATGCCTATTAATGAGTAAAAATTTTATCATTCAAAAATCCTTGTGCATTGCAGCATTTCAAACTCAATCATTATTTTCAACACAGAAAATTTTAGATAAATCTTTCGATGTTGAAGGTAAAGGAAAGCAGTTCTGTACCCAAGGCAGGAATCACAAAGTTCGTACATTTTTCTCGTATGAACTATTTAATCTCTTAATCTTAGAATTCACTTGAGTTATGAGTGTAGCAACTATCTTTGTCAATTCATGCATTTTGGATGAAATTAAACATATCGATGTATGTATCTGTAAGCCCAAACCCTTTCAAAACAGAAATGTTCTTCAAATTTTCTGGTTAGAAACAAATACAACACAAGGGATATTAAAGAAAAATGCAGTGAAAGAATTCCTCTTTCTATTCTGCTCATGTGTGCAGCTTTCACTTCAGTCATTAAATGATAGTGTCTTGATCCATGAGTCTTCTTTCCTTCTTCCCTTCCTTCTGCTTTCTGCCTCATGGGAGAGAGGAATGGGTGAGGGACTGGGCGGGAGTTTGGCTGCAGGCCAGGGTTGATCCAACACAGCAGCAGAGAGCCACTGGAAGCGTGCACACTGAACTGCGGTCTGTGTCCCAAACTTTTGCATCAACAACTTCCAGCTTTCCCTATTAAACTGTATTGCTGAGAGGGTTTTTCTTGGCAGAACCAGAATTCTGTGCCTTCTTTTCTGGTTGTGCCTGGAGATGCTGCTTGCAGGGGAGCCACAAGCAAAGAATATGGACACATGTAAGGCCCCTCACTGATCTGTTCATGTCCCTGGCGGCCCCTGGGGCCCAGTGCTGTTCTTTACCCAAAAAAACGCAGAAGAGCTGGGTATTAATAAAGCTGATTTACAGCCTACTACACCTGTGGCCATATACCAAATCAGCCAATAGGTTTCCTACAGGAAACACCTCAGGAGTGATCTACTGTCATGTGGACTTATGCCATAGTGTGGACTTATGACAACTGCATTTTGGTTTGTAGACAACCATATTCTGGGCTGCATCAAAAAAAAGCATAATCATCAGAGGTGATTCCAGCCCTCTGCTCTTGTGATACGCCACTTGGAGTCCTGTATCCAGCCCTGGGGACCCCAACAAAACTACATGGACCTGTTGGATTGAGTCAAGAGGAAGGTCACAAAGATGATCAGAGGCCTGGAGCACCTCTCCTATGAACACAGGCTGAGAGTTGGGGCTGTTCAGCCTGGAAAAGAGAAGGCTTCAGGGAGACCTTGTAGCAGCCTTACAGTACCTGAAGGGAGCCTTAAAGAAAGAGATTTTATAAGGCCATGGAGTTACAGGACAAGGGGAACCAGCTTCAAACAAAAAGAGAGTAGGTTTGGATTGGATAGTAAAAGAAATTCCTCACTCTGAGGGTGGTGAGGCACTGGAACAGCTGCCCAGAGAGGTTGTGGATGCCCCGTCTCGGAGGTGTTTTAAGGCCACCCCAGATGGGGCTTTGATCCACTTGGTCTAGTGGAAGGTTTCCCTTCCCATGGCAGAGAGGCTGGGTCTAGATGATCTTTAAGGTCTTTTCCAACACAAAACCACTCAATGATTCCATGATTTTATGACTGTGACTCTGAAGGGAAAGTGTGAGCAAATCACAATGATTTAATGATACACACACTCTAATAGAATCTTTGGTTTGGAATATTTGCTTCTGTAAAATTACTTACTTTATGTTATGGTATCTTTATTTCAATTAGTATATTGCTGATTAAATTTTAGTGCCAGCAGAAAAAAGAGAGCTTTATGTTTGTTGCTCTCTGGGTAGCACTTCAGGTTAAAATATGCTATAAAAATTGTGCTGAGGTTTTCAGGCCAAAAAAGGAGACAGAAATAACAAGAAAAGGGAAATCCTGCCAGTCTGAATTTAGCAACACTCCTTGATCAACTTCTTTCATCAACATATAAATTTTCATTCAGAGCTTTGAAAGCTATTCTGAAATTCTACTATAGGAAGGGAAAATTGACTAGAACTTTTTATTAAGTTATTGACTTTCAAATATACAAAAAAATATAAAATTGTCAAAAACAAAGAGTTAATTCCATTACTAAGTTCTAGTGTCTGCTGGTGACAAAATAGTTGTTTCCATAACTATGTAAGAAAGTAGGACAGGGAGAACTAAATGTTGAAACGAAATTTGTTGAAAGAACAAGCTTCATGTAACAATGGCTAGTAGGGTTGTTGGTGAAACAAGCTGCTGCAGGGATGCACTAGAGCCAGTCTGCCAGGTACCTCCAGCCAGGACAGTTTTCCTTTAGGTTCTCCATAAGTGCACAAAACTATTTGTTCTCTGAAATCTTGTGCTATTGTTAGGATTTGGGTGGCTCGAACAGTCCCGTGGGCAGGAAGGAGTCCATACACCTGCATCCTTTAGCAGGGATCTGCTCCTTTTCAACACACAGGGTCAGCTGCATAATAACATTACTGAATTAGGAATAGATTTTCATATATCAAATTGATACACAACAGGTCCTTAGAAGCCAGTTACAGATTGTTATTTAGACAAAGTATTTGTTTTATTGTGATGTCATAACTAATGCTTTAGCAGAACATATCTGTTCTCTAGGATGAAGACCTTGGTAGAAATAAAGTATCTGATGTATGGTTCACACATTCCCCGCCCTCCAGTTATTCTGGAAAATCCTTATGCCATTTTGAGAGACAATAGGTTTCAAAATTAAAACCTAAGTAAGAAAAAATGTCAAAGTATCACATTAGGGCATAAATACATAAATATTATGCGTGAATACAAGAAGCGGCGTAACAGTTTGTTGAGGAAGGTAAATCAAACCTACAAATATGAATTATACATTATACATGAATATACGTATAATGTACATATGAATTATACATTATTATAAAATTTTTTTTGTTTGTTTTTCAGAAGAAAATCCTTATTTTTCCTCTTGAAATGCTAAGACGGATAATTTTTTTGGTAGTCCACCTGAACTGAGTTTGAAGTTGAGGAACTGAATGGAAATGCACCTGTGGCTCCTGCTCCAGCGCTGCAGCATCTGGCTATGAAAGGAGGTGACACCTCTGCTGCCATGGCAGGCTCCTCCTGCTGGTTAGAAACCACCATGGGCACAGGCTGGACCAGAGTGATGGTGCAGTAGCCAACTTTCAAGAGAAGACTGTGAATAATTGCCTCATCAGGGAGACTGAGCCTGGGAAAAATCCAAAGGGTGTGGGGAAATGGGAATAAAATGAAAAAGAGTTAGGTAGAGATGAGAGGAGAGCCTTAAGAAAGAAGAGGTAATGACCCAGAGGACAATAACACCAATGAATGAAGGTACAGAAAGGTGAAAGACTGAACAAGACTTAAGATCTCTAGCAAGTATAACTCGAGTCTATCCAAACAGGTGTACAGTCCACTAATTGAGACTGCCTTCTCAGTGGTTAAGTAAAAAAAAAAAAAACGAAGAAAACTGTTTTTTTCTTGCCAATCACTCTTTTGGGACAATTAAAAGAGACTTCTTTAAAAAATCTAAACTTCCAAATCTGTTATCACACAAGTTACTAAATAGATATCACAACTCTGATACTAGAAAAGAAATTTCACAGTGAAGCTGTTTTAACACTGGAACAGCTTGCCAAGGGAGATAGTGAAATTTCCATCATTAAAGATGTCAAAGATGTCCTTGTTTGGATGTGGCTGTGAGCTACCTGTTTTAGCTTCAGTAGTGCACTTCCTTGAAGCAGAAGGCTTGATGGAAGACCAGCAGAGGTCTCTTCCAATCTATATAATTCTGTGAATGCAATATGCATTTTCTGGGGGAGCTTCTGGGGGAGTTTCTATTGGAACAGAAAAAAATCTAAAACTTGCATGCATCACAGTCAAGCAGACAAAAGTTTGCCTTAGTCCTGGCATTTCTTCTCTTCACAGCCTTGGTTTGATGGCTTCTAGTAAGAATTCTTTTAGACCCTTTTCAGTCTCAGCCTTACACTTCAGCAATGTGATCTCTGCTTTATGTAGGTGTTGGGCTGATTTGGGCTGTGCAGCAGAAAAGGCAGCGCTGTCAAGACCGTGTTCTGATTCATTGCAGCTACTCGAGTCAATGAAGAAAGCTTTGTAGGAAGAAAAGAAGTTTCCTTGAGGCCTAGAGAACTAGAACTCATCCATGCTAGTCTCACTGACCTCAACACACTTCCTACTCAGGGTAAATTTTTGACAAATTCTTTCCTAGTTTTCAATATGTACAGCTTCCCATCCAGGATTTATTTTTCAGAAGTGCTGGTCACAGGACAAAAAAGCAAATGCATCTAAGAATTTTTACACAAGCAGAGATTAAGTGAATTTAGAGTCATTCAATATAGAAAAGAAATAATTGCATGAGATAGTATAACAAAGTCTATAATGTCATGATGCCCTAATAAAAGGTGAATAGGGAATAATTCACTATTTAAAAAAAATAGAGTAAACATCAAAAGAAATTATCAAGCTGCAGATCAGAAGCAAGAAAAGGACTTCTTCCACAAAAGCTGTTGTTAAACTATAGAATTCTTTAACCCCAGGAAGCCATACTGGCTCAAATATATATATAATTCATAAAAACGATTAGACAAATCCAGACAAGGTCATCCATCAAAGGTTGTTACAATGAAAAAATACAAAGATATGACCTTTGACTTGGGAAGTCCCTCAAAGAAGTGATTTAGCATGAGAACATCCATTTTCCCTGCTGACTTAAGTGCACCCATGCTAAACTTTGTCATCTATTCACAAAGACTACACAAACACTCTGGGCAGAAAAGAACTGGCCTGTGCCTAACAAATAGCAGTGTTATCTGCTTTGGCCAAATGCAAAGATGGATTTAAGTTCCCCTTCACTTTACACAAAGGATATGACATGTTGCAAAACGGACTCACTGCATTGCTGTGAATCCAGTCATACTGAAGACCAGGCTTTGGAATCCTGGAGCAGAGCCAGATATAACGTCTAAAAAAAAAAAAAAAACAAACGTGGAAATGTGTAATCATAATAGAAGTACCAGATCTGGGAGATTGAATTTACCACTGCATCCAAAGCATTTCCTGTTCTTTCTTTTGCTGAAGTTACAACTTGGCTTCAGCTTTTTTATTTACAATGGTATAACTGAAGGATAATGAAACGTGGTTTGTTTTCACATAACAAGTGGATTTCCTAGTATTTGACAGAACAGTATCACTCTGTACTAGCCCTGTTCTTATTCTCTTTCCCAAACTTGCAGTTCTGGCTGCTGATATATGTGAAACACTTTTTTGTCTTCACACTTGGAACAGTAACTGTCAGTTTCACTGAGGGTTTTCCATTACCACTTTAGTCAAAAATTTACTAACATTGCAAAGAAACAATTAAAATGCTTTCCCCTAACTTTTTCTCTCATATTTTGGGATAGGAGAAGTATTGTTTTTCCTAAGCAACCACAGTTTTCCACATATGCAAAAGCTTTTGCAGCTTCAATATATAAAAGTTTAAAGATTCCCATACTCAGTATAAATGACTTGAACCATTGCATTGCACTGTCTCCCCAGGTCAGCAGCAACATTCCTCTCAAAGTTGCTCAGGGACAACTGGGCTGTAGGAATTAATGACACCAGAATGTCTGGGTCCTAACAGCTGCAGAAAGAATCTAGAGGGAGTCCATGTCTCTTCTCTGAAGTATAAGGACTGCTTCTAACAGGGGGTGGGACTGTGGATAGATGCTCAATATCCCTCTTACTAAAAAGTAATAAGAATTGAAAATCTATCAAAGGAACAAAAATGAATCCCAGGAGGTGCCCATTTGCATTTTTGGACTCACATATCTTCCTGTGAGTCTAGCCCTAGGGGACAAAAGGGCTCATCTCTGACACTGGCTGTTCAAAAAGGTCACAGAGGTAACACATTAGAGACACATGCACCCCCTTGCAGGGGTACTTCAGATCTATAGCAAACCAAGCAGGGTGTTAAGCACATCAATGACATCCCATTGTGCTGCTGACTGCAGTGCTGCTTCTCCTGCCATGCTGTTCTCCTGGGTAATTTCCTCCAAATGCCAAAGCATCCAAAGAATTTGCTGGATATTACCAGCTCACTTATTTCATAGGACCACAGGCCAGCAGACAGCCCTTTCTAAAGCTGTGTGGGAAAGGTTTCTCTTCACTGGAGCAAAGGTTCCTTCACTGGTCTGAAGCTTTCCAGGCAGTTGTTACACCTGCAGGATTCAGAAAAGCCAAAACCTGGTGATATTGGTGGTCTCATGCAGGGCAGACAAGACCATGGTAGACTCAAGGATGGTGCCTCATTCTGGCCTGGATGTGAACCCAGGCATTACTGTACAGCATATTGTCTGAAGAGTGTTTCTCATGCTAGCTCCCGGGACCCAGAGAATGCATCCCCAGAGTCCTGAAGTAGTTGCCAAGCCACTTCCCACAATATTCAAAAAGTCACGGTGGTCAGAGGAAGTCCCAGGTGACTGGAAAAAGGGAAATACTTTTAAGAAGGGAAGAAAGGAGGGCCTTGCAAAATACTGAACTGACAGCTTCACCTCTGAGCCCAGGAAGATCATGGAACAGATTTTCATAGAAGCTGTGCTAAGGCACATGGAGGAAACTGAGGTGGTTTGAGACAGACAGCACGGCTTCACTAGGGGGAGATTCTGTCTGAGCAAATTTGTGGCTTTTTATGAGGGAGTGACTGCATCAGTGAATAAGAAAAGGGCTACAGAAGTAATTTCTCAGGTCTTCTGTAAAGCCCCTGGCATGGTCCTCCACAAAATCTTTCTCTCCAGATTGGAGACTCACATCCAGAAGGTAGTGGTCAACAGCTCAGAGTCCCAATGGACATCACTGACAAGGGATGTTCCTCAAGGGGTCATACTGGAACCAGTGTTATTCAATATCTTCGTTAATAGACATAGGGATTAAGTGCACCCTCAGCTAATTTGCAGATGACACCGAGCTGAGTGGTGAAGCTGCCACACCTGAAGGACAAGATGCCATCCAGAGGGGCCTGGATAAGCTCAAGAAGTGGGTGCATGGAATCTCATGAGGTGTAATAAGACCAAGTTCAAGGTGCTGCACCTGGATCAGGGCAACCCCCAGTATCAGCACAGCCTGGGGAATGAACAGATGGAGAGCAGCCCTGCCCAGAAGGACTTTGGAGTGCTGGTGGATGAGAAGCTGGACATGAGCTGGCAAAGTGTGTTCGCAGTCCAGAAAGCCAAACATGTCCTGGGCTGCATCCAAAGCAGCATGGCCAGCAGGGCCAGGGAGGGAATTCTGTCCTTGTGCTCTGCTCTGGTGAGACCCCACCTGCAGTGCTGCATCCAGCTCTGGGGTCCCCAGCATGGGGGGGACATGGACCTGTTGGAGTGAGTGCAGAGGATGGACATCAAGATCAGTTAAGGGATGACACACCACTCCTGTGAGGAAAGGCTGAGACAATTAGGATTGCTCGGCCTGGAAAGGAGAAGGCTTTGAGGTGACTTAATTGTGGCCTTCTAGTGCCTGAAGGGAACTTACAGGAAAGATGGAGCAAGACTACTTATGAGGGTATGTAGTGATGGGACAAGGAAGAAAGGACTGAAAGAGAGTAGGTTTAGATTGGATATTAGGAAAATTTCTTTGCTGTGAGTGTGGTGAGGCAAAGGAACAGGTTGCCCAGAGAAGCTTTGGATGCCCTATCCCTGAAAGTGTTCAAGGCCAGGCTGGGTCGAGCTCTGAGCTACCTGGTCTAGAGGACGATGTCTCTGCCCATAGCAGTCGGGGTGGAACTGAGTGATTTTCAAGGTTCCCTTCCAAACCAAACCATTCTATGATTCTGTGATAGACTGCATTTTGTCTATTTAATTAAGCTATAATTAAGACAGACAGTAAACAAAAGAATTATGTTAACAGCAGGAATGAGATAAACTAGCTCACTGTTAAAAACAATTGAAAGCAGATACTCTTTTTGGTAGACTGTAGCCTAGGCAGCCAACTGTTGCTTGTAACACATTTTCTATTATTCTGTAAATTATCCAAATCTACAAGGGAGTGAAATGTGATCCTCTAGTTTGTGAGCAGAAGCTCTCAGGAGGAAAACTACTTGGATTATCGTTTCTTATTCAAAGAATACTTGCTGTAAAATACTTAAAATTTTGCAGAACAGCTATTTGAAACCAGATGAGCAATCTAAACAAGTAGAGCAATTGCTATTCTCTGTAGATTGACAATAAATTTATTAAAGTGTCTTTTGATGTGGTTAGAACTCCTTCCAGAGTTCCAGATAACAGAAAACCTCTGTTATCCCCTTGACATGACAGATGTTCCTTAAGGAAGGCTGAGGAACAGGAAAAGATGAGAATCCTGATTTCAGTGCACCATTGAAGAGTTAAGTGACTCTTCACTTCCAGAGGAGGTTCTGTGAGAGCCAGCCCTTAGATTATACCAGCTTCTGATGCCTACCAGGTGGCACAGGAGAAAATCTGCTCAGGAAGGGCTCTGATTTCTACTTAGGCTTCCTCCGACCTAAATGAGTCCTTTGGACCATGATGAGTTAGACTCAAATCATGAGTAAATCTGACTGTCAAAATATTGTAGAAAGTGAGAATGAAGCTAATAAAGAAGTTCAGGTATCTCAGCAGTTCAGCCTATTGTCCTGTAGATAGCAGGGCTTCCTGAGGATTTTGTCAGAACTGAGCCTTAACTGCTTATGGCAGACATTTCCAGAGCCTAATTTCCCATTAACCAGAGAAAAAAGGCAATGAAAATAACCATTAGAGAAGAACAAACGTATAACCATGGCCTCAGGCGCAGAAAAACTGTGTTGCTCTGAGACATAATTCTGTCTCTGAAGCTCCAGAGCTGTCAGAAAATAAGCTAAATTAGAGCTTTTGTAGTGGAAGAAAACAAAATTATATGCCATTTTGAAAGATTTTTTTGTTAAATGGATAAGCTGACTTCCATCATAATTTTCTCTGTCTAAACCAACATAAACAGTGTGTAGAGCCCCAAATATTGGCTAAGTACTTAGGTCTACTAAAGTTAATATTATGGACCAAAGGTTTCACTTGATGCAATTATAACACCTGATAGAAGTTCTCAGATCAATACGATGTTATTGTTTCAAAGACACAAGGCAAAAAGAAATTGTCTGAGAAACATTTTACTTTGGGAAAAATATATTAAGACACCTCGCTCCCAGTGCAGAAATAAATACATAAAGACAGTCAGACAGACATATTCTGTTTTATTGGCACCAATTACTTATAGCTTATTTTGTAATTCTATAGATCGTTTTCTGAGGACCAATTTATATACAAACATATGAAGTATGCAAACACAATCTAAAATGCAAGAGCTTTCAAAGATACTTAGCTTTAAGTATCATCCCTTCTCTTTTGCCTGGTGATTAAAAGTAAAGCAGAATTAATAGACATGAATATTCAGCCTGCTCTGTCACATACATTTAAAATAGATTCTTCCTAAAGAGATCTGGGATGGAATGCAAAATTTACTGAAATCCACATCATTCTCTGCAACTTAAAAGTGAGCAACCCACATCATAATAGACCAAGGCAAACTGCTACATGTTTTACATTAAGTAAGCTTTTTTTTTTTTTTTTTTTTTTTTTTTTTTTTTTTTGTGGCAAACTTTTCAGTTAAAGAAACTAAGGAACAGCTGATCTTTTAGAAGACTTTTTGGTTACTGTTGCTGACTTCTCAGACTAATTGAGCACCTCATTGAAATCTAAGGTCTTGTCTATTTCTACTGACCTTCACTCAGGCATCCAAAAAACTAACAAGTATATTTAAAGGAAACCAAGTATATTCAAAGGAATATACTGAAACAAACAACAAAAAAACCCCATAAAACAAACAATAAAAACCTCCTAACAAAAGAACAAACCTCTTGTGACATTTTTGTTAGGATAGAAGCTGCTAATTATCTACATGTATAAATGGATATCTATTCAAAGCACTACAAATATATCACATTAGTATGCATTACTTATTTAATGCAAGTTGTAGATAAAATGGACACTGTAGTGACCAAACCAACACTTCCTTAAGGGCTTCTGACTGTTCTCATAAAATGAATTAACTAACACTGAAGAAAAAAAGACATCAAAGTGAGATTTTTTTTTTTTACTCAGTATAGAATTGATATTTAAGGTTTTCTCTCCTTTAGTCAAGAGGATTCTGGTTTTATTACCCTTCACCTTCAGCTCCCAAGAATTCACTATCAGATTTTGCCAGTTCTGCAATATAAAAGGGTTTACAGATGGAGCTTATATGAAATCCTGTGACAAAAAAGGGTAAATTTCACATAAAACACAACAGAAGGACAATCACTGCCATCTTAGAATAATGTTTGTTGTAGAAAAAGGTGACACCAGCAAATTGTTTCAGTGCTTGTGTCTTAGTTATCAGCAGTGCCCATGACTTGACTTATCTATGTAACCAGAGGCTCAGTTCAGGGATACAAAGTCAGATGGATTTTTTATAATCAGTAAGACAATGTGATAGCACAGAATCATATTCTTTTGTGACAATAAAAAAGGATGTGGATCTGGCTGTAGGAATACCTCACTATTAATATGAAATCACAGAATAACGATTGGACTGTGAGCAAATGTATACAAATGCTTTTCTTCAAAACCATCTATTCTTCTCACTTGGTTTCCTGCTTGAAACACAGATGACTTCTTACCTCACCAGATCTAGTTTTCAGGGGATGAACAATCTTGTGTTTAGTGAAAGTGCTTGTGGCCAAAATTCTATAGTGATTACATAGAATCATTGAGGAAGGGAAATTTTTCCTTCCATCCACTTGGAATTTTTGTTCTTCCAGCCTGAGTATTGTCTTCACTCTTTTCTTTGTACCCTTTTGGGCAGAATAACACAACAATTGGATTCCCTGAACCTCTCTTAAAGCTAAACAATCAAATTCCCAACTTCTCACTTTATATCATGTGCTCCAGCCCCTCAGCCATCTCATTCTGGCCCCCTGCTAGGTTAACAGCAGTTCTGTAGTGCTGCAAAGTCTATAGCAGCCATTGCCTTTTGATTTATTTGTGCCTCTTCCACTGTCCAGCTGCGCAACTCTGAGAGGACCAAAACACAATTTTTTTTCTTGCCACTTTGTTAACTATGTCTTTTTGGGATGTGAATGCTTACAAGTAGGAATTGCTTCTACCACTTGTATGTACCAAGTGTGTTCCAAATATATCAGGATTCTGTTCTTTGTTGGCTTCTGGGCATTGCTACAACAGAAAAAGCAATAATACTTACCCACAGTAAGCACAAAGGGGAAAAATATTGCAATGGGACAAAAAGAGAATGACTTAACTGTATATAAAAGCCAAAGTATGAAGTGGGGAATGATTTATTTTATTGAGCCCAGATGGTTATTTCACAGAGCAAAAGCAGAAGTCCATAGAAGTTGGAAAACCCACCCATTTTTGCTTCACTGCCTGATGCTGCCATTATTGTACCTTCTACAGTCACTGGACAAAGATATAGATCTTAGGAATCACGTCTCCCAGTTCCTTTAGCCTGGAGTGCTCTCTGCAGGATGGGTTTCACCAGAAAACACAAAATCTTCTCGTTTTATGCCACCTGATCTTACCTCAGAATGTTGGTGTTGTGTTGTGATAAGTATAATGGCTGAAGAAAAATCAGGCTGTAGATGTGACGTGTCTTTCAAAAGGTTCCTGGGATGTCAGATTTTTTTTATCTCATTGTGAGAAATAGGGCCTCTTCTTTTTTCAGTTGACTCACTGAATTAAGATTAACCCCAATGTTTCTCAAGTCCAGGCAGGATATCTGGGTAGTTATCGTGTTGTTACGCAAGTGATATTGGTAATCTCATTCATGCAAACAGGTGGCCAGCTGAAGAATATAAAATGCCATTAAGTGGAGTTTAATGTTCCTCACTGTATTGTTCAAGGGTAAACAAACTTTTATCACTAAATGCAACTTTATCTATGTTACTAGTCATTTAGAATTTTTATAAGCATATTTATTTCATATTTCTTAGTGAAGCAAGCAGAAATTGTGTACAAATTCAAAGCACAGTGAATGAGAGTATTGTTAGATGTTACCAAACTTTTACTCTCAATTATTTTTTCCAAAATTTTTTTTTTCTCTAAAGGGTTAAAGGAAATTTTTTTATTTCCAGTTTCTAAATGAAGTTTTGGAAGCACATTCTGTTGCTTATTTCCCAGTTTTTCAGGGTTAAAAATGGAAAAAAAAATTGAAGACTCGTTAGTGGAAATACACAGGAATAGACCATTAAAATTACTGCTGGTAGAAAAAGGTTTGTTCACTTTCATTTTTTCCTGTGTTTTGTAAATAAAAAGTTTGGACAGTCTCAATGGCTAAAGTCATAGAAGTAATTAAATACTCATCCTCCATGTTGGAGTTCAAAGCTCAAGTTCTTACTTTCTCTCATAGAATTAACATATATTTAAGCCAGTTGATTAAAAGACATGGAAAAATAATGGAATTGTCCTGGAACAAAATTGAAGATCAAATTACTAAAAGCAAATGAACACAAAACCCAAACAGAAAATCCCCTCCAATTCAATTTATTTGCTGTTGAGAGTCTCTTGGGTAAATTCAGAAAATGTGATTCAACTTCTGCCTATTTTAAATTACAAAGTTCCATGCAATAGGGTAAAAATGATATGTGGTGTTTCTGGGTTTCTTCCTCACAGTGTTTTTTTGACACAAAAAGGTACAGGATTCCTGACTTTCCTAGTCTGAAAATTTTGCTTACAGAATTTTCCTTATGGTCTGGGTAAAAACATGCAGCTTTTCCTTCCACAAATAAATAAAATCATACAGCATTTTTTCCCCTTGGAATTATCTAGATTGCTCTAAAAATTCCATGAACATACAGCAGTCTCTTTTAAATTAACAACTTTTAATGCTTCTTTTGTGTGCTGTGATAGAGTTGCCTGTTTTGTGAAATGAATAGTTCCATGGAAACATCAAATCAGTGCTCAGTGATGGCCAAAATCCATGGTAAGTGCTGGTAAATTACTAGAGAAAGAATGGAGAATAAAAGATGCTTCTACTGCTACTGCCATGCAGTTCTCAAACTGTTCCTTGCCAACTTCCTCCTCTATACAACTTAACTGCAAAAAAGTCTATAGCAGGATTTGAAAACATATGGACATGGTAAACAGTGAAGATAAAGGGTGTGGGAGGCCTCTGTGTGAGAGCAACTTGACAACTTCTCCAACTCTTCCATTTAGGTTGGAGATGACCAAGGTAGTAGAAAGTGTACCAAAAAAGACCTACAAAATCAAAAGTGCCCAGGGAGAGAGAGAGGCTACAGCTCAGTGCTTCTACCAAAAGCCCCTAGGAGCCATCAATTAAGGTTAGTAAGCAGCAGGTTCAAGCCAGTCAAAGGAGGAGGTTCTTCACCCAAGGTTAAACTATAGAACTCTGTTGTCAGCTGCTGGTGAGGACTGATTGTTTGCCCATCTTTGAAGGGATAATGTAAAAGAGATACATCCATGGAGTGGTAAAATACAGAGAAGTCACTTCTGTACTGGCAAATTTCCAAGCTGTAATTCCTTGAAGCTGGAAAAGTATTTGGGGCATTTACCACTATATGTTTTATCTATTTGTATATTCTTTCCCTGGGTATCTGAGCTGCTGATAGGGAAGGCAGAGTTATGAGGCCATCCATGCGTGTCTGGCAGTGGCCAAAGAACTCCACTTCCTGCATAAGCACCCATGACCTTCAATCTTTCCTCATATCTGTGGGTTTTGTCTGCCTCCTACCAGCCACCGCTAAGGCAAATCTTTAGCCCTGGCCAAGTTCACCGCATTTTGACTTTCCCTGGATTCTGCATTATTCATGGGTTTGTACCAGCCATGCAGAGTCTCTCTGCACACTGAATTTATGCAGCTCAAATTCATCCTTTTGCTCTTAGTGTTGTTTAGAAGCCAACTCAGAGCTTTTTACACCTGCCCCAACTACCACTGCTGTCTGTCTGTGCTGTCTGTCTGACTTAGCAGGGCAGCTGAGCCTTAGGAGCACTTTGGTAGGATGCTACAGATTCTGCAGGTGCCATTGGGAAGAAAGCAAAGGCAAAGGTGAAGTGAAGGGAGGACATATATTGTAATTGTGCTCATTTTGTGTCGTCTTACCAAGCTCAAATTGGTCCTTACTGACTTGTGGAGGGTTCTCAGGAATGGGTGTGCAGGTGCCATTGCATGTATTCCGCATGCCAAACAGAAATTCACTCTGACACTTCTGTGGGCCCTGGCTGGAGCAACAGCTGTAGCTGTTCTCCCCAGGCCAACACCACAGGTACAAACTGGCATTCAGATTTTTGTCATCAATGTGACACAAAGACTGAAGTAATGCTCATTTCCTCCATCTGGAGTCACAGAATCATGGATTCATAGAATAATACTGGCTGGGAGTCACCTCTGCAAGTCTACTTGTCCAACACAACATTCCTCACCTTCCTGAAAAAAAACAAAAATTAAAACAGAGAACTTAAGCTCCAAGGTCTCATCACTCTTCTTGGCATTTCTTGCCAGCTCATGAAAGTTACTTCGGGTTTAGTGCTTTGGCTTCTGTGAACATTTCTCAGGTGCACAATGCTGCCCACACATACATGGCTAAGCTCGTATCTAATTCAGATTTGAGAATTCATTTGAATTTGAATGGTATAGCAGCCAAAGAATTTATGTCATAAGGAGGTTAAGGAGTGGATTGCAAAATGGTGAATGCAGAGTGTGTAATGCCCACATGGAGACAGGATGACATCCAAGCAGAAAAGGCTATTAAATCATTTTAACACAGCAATATTTACAGCTGTGGAAGACATGAAATATTTATATAAATACCATTCCAATAATAGGGAGCCAGAAAGGATGCTCTCTGGTTTCTTTATAAGAAAAATTGAAGTAGTGTTTTATAACATGAATTTATTTTTGAAAGCTCGGTAGATCACATCATATACGGTCTAACTGTAGTCTTCATAAACTATAGATTTTCTCAGACACCATATATTTTCTAAAAGGATTCTGCACCATACTGCGTTATTTCTATCTTCTATTCCATGTTATTTTTCACCTTTTATGATGGTTCATCTGGTGAAATTGAAACTTTTAAGTGTGTTATTTCAAGTGAACCATACCAAAAAATGTTACACAATGTAATTTTGATACTTTTTCTATACCATTAAACTAGAGCAAATAAAATAAATTTAAATATTAAACATCTAATTACTTTCTGCTCTTATGTGTCTTGTGTGAGGTGGTACATTACATGAAGGCAGGATGGGGAGGCAGAGTGGTATTCAGATGCAACAGGTGTGCTTTGGTTCCAGTACCATATGAAAACAGCAGTCCTAAGTTCCTCAGACAGTATTGGGTTGCTAATTTTGTACTAACTGAGTGAAAGATTTAGCACTCATTGAGTGAAAGAGACTGCAATTTATGGTTAAATAAGGTTCCAGAAGTATAATGGGAATAGGAAGTAAAGGGGGTTACATTGACCAATGCTGTAAACTTGCATTTTCAACAGATATTATTACTCCAAAAGTAAAAATATACATTATTTAACCCTTCAAGAAAATAATAGAAAACAGGCCTTGCTCATGACTTTTGCCAGCTAGCTGGTGATTCCCATTGGGAATGAGCATGAGAACAGAACAGAACAAAAACATGTCCTGTGTGTGGTTGTATGGATGGGAAGGAGTTGAGTTTTAAGTTCCTGATTCATTCTAAAGGACTGAAATGTGAGTCTGAATGGCTGAGTACACAGAAAAAGATAAAGTGACACTATAATCAGCACAATTGGTATGTTTTCTTCATGAATGGGAAGTACCATAACAGTTCATACCACAGCAGGGTTTGTTTTTGTCTTACAGGCCAGAAATTTTCTATTTTCTGTTCTTTTTTTTTTTCTTTTTTTTTTTTTTTTTCAGGAGAAGTGATCTACGCTATCAAGGTATTATTTGATATCCTACATGCTACGGATATTTCATTGTATTTAGTCTCAACTCAGCACCTGCAGGTCTGAAAATTCTCTGGGACATCAGACTTAAGCAGCAATCAGCTGAGTGCCACAATGTACAATTTATTTATTTATTTATTTAAATTGAAAGTACTTTGAGGAAAGCCTATCAAAAAAATGAAAGCCTACACTGAGCTAAAATTACTGGATGCTGATCCTTGTCCACTTGTCTATACATTTATCTATATGCTTTGGCAAAGAAAGTCCACCAAAGAAAACTGGCTGGTAGATACCATTTTGAATTTGTAATTTAATAATCCTGTTCAACCAGCTCAATCCAATAGATGCCATTCCTTTTGGAAGTTTCCTGCCACTTGTTCCCCTCTTATTCATTTTTAGCTCCTATATCAGACTACCAGGACTGCTCAAAGGAGAAAATTATCTTAAGGTTAAATTGGCTGCAAACTTCCATGTTGATGAAAACATTAGTGACATTTATCAGAAGAAATTACAGCTTGAGTTTGGTATACCATTACAAACTCACAGATAAGAAATTTGCCAGAATTAGTTTGGTTTTTTTCTTTTTTTTTTTGGTGGCACAGAAATGAGGGTATTTCACAGCCTGTTTACTCAGGTGTGAAGGATGAAAATGGTTTATAAAGAGGGCAGTTATTTCACAGAAAAAGCATGTGGGATTTAGATATGCTTTTAACTGAACTGTTTTACATTCTTCGTTTTGCATTCACTTGTCACATTTGTTGTGCCAAGAGATGGTCTGAAATCTCTCTTTAGCTAAGCATGTGTTGGTTCCACGTTTGTTATTTCAGATGTATCATTTTCCTTTTTTGTTTTTTTTTTTTTTTTTGGTTATTAAGTTATATTGTTTCTTTTCCATTTTTACACATTTCTACCACAAACAACATTGATGGGAAGTAGCTTGAATGCCTATGGATCACAGCCTGAGAAGGGCAGCAGAATCCAGCACCCTTGACATGCTGAAGGGCGGGGCTACCATTCAGTAGAACTTGACAGGGTTCAGAGAGGGTCTGGAAGGAACCTTGAGAGATTTAACAAGTCCTGTACCTGGGAAGAAGGAACTGCTTGCAACAGCACAGGCTGGTGATGTTCTGGCTGGGGGAACAGCTTTTCTGGAATGGGAGTCTTGGTGACAGCAAGCTGACTATGAGGCAGCAGTGTGCTCTGGCAGCCAAACAGGTCAGCTCTCCCAGGGAGTGTATTAATAGGAGTGTAGCTGTCACATTGAGGAAAATTGCTGTTCCTTGCTGCTCAGCCTTCATCAGACTGCATCTGAAAATCTGCACCCAGCCTTGGGCCCCACTTGACAAGCTGGAACACTCCACAGAGGCCACCTGATCAGTCAAGGGATGGGAGCATCTGCTCTTGACGGGAGGCTGAGGGAACAGAGCCTGTCAGCCTGGAGAGAAGAAGGCTTCGGGTGGGACACATGCCTAATGGCAGCCTTCTAAAACCTGCAAGGATGTCATCAAGAAGATGGAAGAAGTCTTTCCACAGATGGGTGTGCCAGGGGGAAGAGAGACGGTGTGTAAGTTGATAGAACAGAGATTCAAACTGGATGGAAGGAGATACTTTTCCAGCATGAAGACAACCAAGCAGTGGATCAAGTTGCTTAGAGAGGTTATGCAGCCTTCATTCTTAGATATTTTCAAGGTCAGTCTGGGCAAAGTCTTAAATATCCTGGTCTGACCACATAACTGATGCTTTTTCAAATAATAGGTAAGACTTGATCACCTCCTGAGGTCACTCTTGACCAGAACTTTTCTATCATCCTGTGATCAACCTAGAAACCTTCCTGAATTTGCAGAAGTGCAAATAAGTTTTTTCCCCCAATATTAGGACTGTTCTAAATATGGCTATTAACAGTATGCAAATAGGTAATTTCCTTTTGAACAGAATTTTTCCCTGTATAATTAGCTTCAGAGACTTTGTAACTCTTGGGTTATATAAAACAAACTATATTCACTACTTTCTCCATGTGCATTTAGTAACAGCATTACAAAAACTATTAAAATTAATTCCTGTGAATCTATTTTTACAAACTACTGTGGCTTCTGTTTTCCAATAATGATCCACAATTTTTAATTATATTTGGCAGAGAAGGAAAATTGGTTTTGTGTTTACAGGCATTCTGGAGGAAATGAAATGTATTTTTCAGTTCACCATCTAATGCTTAATGATGGAACAGCAAAGTTGTTTTTTGGGTTTTTTGCTTGTTTTTTTTTGGTTTGGTTTTTAGGTTTTTTGGGGAACTTTTTGAGATGATTTTAACACATATATCTCTCTGTCTAAAAATATTTCCTACCCAGATGCTATAGCTACACTGGGAGAAGAGGGCAAACCTTTCAATTTCATACTAGACAATTCTACTTGAAATGCCAACTTGAGTGTTCACTAACTAAATAAGTGTAATAAGAGAAAAAATTATAAACATGTTGGTTATGATATTCATTTAGAAGACTGTACAAACAGATGTCAGTACTTACTCCAGAGGTATTACTTTATAGAAGGTGGACCAGGTTCATTGAAAGAAATGGGTAGCACCATTCACCCCGAGAATAAAATGTTGACTATTAAAGCATCTTTTGATGATTTAGGGATGTTGTAGATGTAGGAGGATGTCCTTAGAAGAAATCATGAAACTGGAAGGTGGGTCTTTTAGTGAATGCTCTGATTCTCTACCTGCCAGCAGACACCAGCTCTTCTGTTTGCGCTGCTTCTTTGCTTCGCTTAATATTTTTCATATTAGATCTCAGACTTTTTTAATCCCATCCCAAGTAATTTCTCTCTGGAAGTTATTTTAACCATTATTTCTAAGCACCAATGCAATCCCAACAGAGAAAAAGAAAATAAAAATGTACAAATAAACCCAAGATAATTTCTAAAGCATGAGTTCAGGAAACTAACTTGAAACAAGGGAGATTGGACAAAAATATCCAAGTTTCTAAGGCAGAGCTTTGATTTGCCAAAATAGCTTTGTTCGCCTTTATTCTAAAACAAAAATACATTTCAGTAAAATCCCATATTTTAGTTCCTTCCATTAAAATGCTATTTATTTTATGGTATATTACCTCATACTCAAAACTATAGTTTTCTTTGAGAGCAGCAGAAAGCCTGCACAAGATGATCAGGCAATGACACTTTTATGATGGCTGTAACTTGCAGCTGAGGGATCACAGACTCTCAGAACAGTTAGAAATGTAAGCACATGGTGGGTTGACTCCCACCAGCAGCTAAACCACCATCCTGTTTCTTGCTCACACAACACCAGTGGGATCAGGGAGAAAATCTTAAGGGCAAAAGCAAGAAAAACTTGTGAATTTAAATAAAGACAGTTTAGTAAGTGAAGTAAAAAGAACAAAACAAGTGCTGCACAGGCAATCACTCCGCATCTGTCTGACACACACACAAGTTTGAGCACAATGTTTTGTGTTGTGGAATATGGTCAGGCAGGGTCAGCTGTCCTGCCTGTGTGCCCTCCCAAGCTCTTCCCTACTCCAGCATCCCAGTCTGCTCCCAGTCTGAGAAACAGAGGAAGCCTTGATGCTGTGCAAGCACTGCTCAGTATCTGCTAGAGCCTTCAAACTTGGGTGATGGACTCCATCAGTTCTGAAGAGGACGACACACGTGACTAGCTATTTTCATGAAAAATATTCCAGGATGTTCCAGAACAGGGATGATTTCTATGAAGAAACTGTCCTGGCAGAAATAACTTCAATCATCCTGAAACTGAACAAAAATGTTAAGAAAGAAAATAAAAAAATTAAATACAAAAACATTTTCAGAAGCTCTATGAAAATTATTTGTCATAATACACAAAAGAAAGTAAAACAATTAGTGCCACCCACAATCTACACTTAACTCTGTTTCACAGATCATTCCTTAAAGCAGAATGAAATTATGGATTTTATGTAAATAAAAATCGATCTCAGTACAAGAGTAATAACTGTGAGTACTCACTGGAGAATTACTTGTAGTACGGGAAGATAACTTTCAAAAATGAAAACGAACTCATGAAGTATTGATAACTTGATATCAAATAGCAAGAAGAAACATGATAAGAAGGAAGCAGTTATTTGTTCTTTGAATAACTCCACCATTCTAAGCTCTATATATTTTTTAATAATTTTTCTGTCTTTCTATCATGATGATGACGACAGAGATGCAGTCCCTGTGTCCCTCCTATAACTTACACCCACTACATTTACAAACAGTAGAATTCTAGGACAGATTTTTTTTTTTTTTAACACTGTTCTATTCAGCAAAATACTTCAAAATCCTGCATATGAAGGGACATGACACAAACAACATCAAAAGTGAACCCATTAGCAAAAGGAATTGGCCATTACTTGATAATCACTTAGCAGTGCTATGCAATTCTCAAGTGGCCATAATGCGCTCTCCCTTGCTGTAGATGAAGAAAGGCAATCATAATTTCCCTGAACAAAGTAGCTGGTTATCTGGGAGTGCCTGCCTGGAACTCTCAAATAGAAGGAAATGTTCCCTCTTTTGTGTATATGTGTTTTGAGCAACGTTTTTGAGGCTTCAAATGCACCAAAAGCCCAGGTGACTATATTGCTACCTCAAAACCAAATCTTCCTTTATCACTTTTCCAGCTGCATATGGAAGTCTGTTTTGAATTGAGCTTTCCAGGGTTCCAGACTTGCAATGGTATTGTGATTACGTATCACATAATGTTGAATGTACTGTCTAGAACTTGACTATCATTTCAGAAGTTACCCTTTATTTACACAACACTTATCGTAGGCTTCAAGAGTTCTTTCTTCAATTAAAAAAATCTAATGTCGTCACAATTAGCATAATGCAGCATTTAAATTGAATGCTTGGTCTCAGTTTCTGATTTCAGCGCTCAGATATAATGTCCAAACACAAACTTCCTCAGAATGTCAACTTTGTTATTGACAGCCACAAAAAATTACTGAGGCCAACATGAAAATAGAATGACAAAATACCACATCAACTTTTCCATGACGATGCATTCTTTGTTTAGAACTCTTTGTCTGTCAAAAGTGAAACAGAGACATTATTTGTTACACATATACTTTTGTTATGCAGAAGCACAGAACAATTTCTCTGGTTGTGCTATGTGTGAGTCAGTAACTGCACTAATAATATTGTACCTTTACCAATAAAGACTCTTGTCATTGTAATGCATGTGATGCCCATATGCAAGTAGTATCCACAACCATCTCAAAAGGTTTGGTCCACACTTACTGCCCTCTAAGCATTCTTGTCTGGAACTGCAGCTGTCAGCTCCATCATTCCTAGACAGGGAATAGTTCAAAGTTAGCCACTGACCTTGTAAGGCCATTCAGCTAAAACTACACTAGCATTAAAAGGGTAGGAAGGGCTTGAAAGGGTTTATTTCAAATAGTTGCACAATGCCACACCTGAAGAAATTAAAGAAAAAAAGTTTAATTTTCTTATGCAAAAAGGGACCTGTCCTACTGCCCCCTACTATCTTTCTTATTTCATTCTTGAATGTAAAATCTAATACTAATGTAACCACCTCAAGAACTAAGTTTGGCTCTGAGAAAATGATGTGATTCTCCTGTGAGTGAAATAAAAACATACCACGTTTTAAAAATAAGAATTCACAATGGGGTTACTTCTTTCCACATTTCAGGGGAAAAAATCATGTTTGCAGATAATTTTAAATTGCTGTTCAGTTTCAAAGTAGACTGTTTCATCAGAGCTAAAAAATATTAAATCTAAAACCACCTCCTCACCCAAATTTCTCTAAAAGCCTAAACAGCTTTTAGACAAGAAGAAAAGCCTTGGAATGATGTAATTGCTGTGTTCTTCTACCCAAGGGGGTGCTAAAGAGAAAACAGTCAGATTTTTCTTAGAGATGCATGAAGTAGAGACAATACTCAGACTGAAGACGGAAGGAAAAATTCAACTGCACAAGAGTGTCTGAGCACTGTCACAGGTTGCCCAGAGTGAAAGGGCAATCTCCATCCTTAGAATTTTTCAAAACATGCCTAAATAAATTCCTGAGGAAGACCTAGCTTTGAAGTCCATCTTGCCTGAAGCAAGAGCTAGAGTCCAGATGACACTATTTATTTACTGTGGGATTTTGGCCAGAAGAATGTTCGTACCAATACCTTAAATTCTAGGTCTGGTAGGGAAGAAAAATACCTCTATTTCCAGCAGAACCAGGGGAAAACATGAGGTGTTTTGGGAGCAAAGCAGCTCTACACATTTGCTTGCCCTCCACTGTCTTTTATAGCCGTGGTATTTCAATTCATTACAAACATGAATGCTTTTACCTCTTACTAGCCAAATATAACATTATCACCACTTTCCAGACAGTTAATTAAACATGCAAAGCAAAGCCCTAATTATTTTGGCCAAGGGTCAAATGCAGAAGCTATTGAAGCAAATTGAAGAGCAGAAACAAGTCTTCTAAATACTATCCTAGAGCCTTAATTTTAAGTATTTGTTGTTTGAAAATGATTTATTTAAACTATTACCACAAAACGGTGAAGTAGTACCTGAGGTCACGAAGCATGCAAAGTACTGTTTGGCTCCTATTTCAGGCCTTGTAGCATAAAAATGTGCTATTTATGTTGGTAATGTGATTTAATTTGAAAGCTAATACACCTTAGTGAGCTCTAACTTGAATCCAAATAATCCTGCTGACTCTATTCCAGTACAGGCAACAAGTAAAAATCAGATGTAACATTTACAATATTAAAATATTTACCCTGTTTGCAAGGAACCTCTGAATGAAGCTCAATACTGAGTGGAGGACCAATTAGCACCCATAAATGTTTTATTAATGTCCACACTTGAAAATAAATTTGGAATCAGAACTTAGCCCCTGCTACCTGGTCATAACTGATAAGGCAGGCAGGCATTCTGTAGCAATTTTTCACCAGTATACCATGAACTAAATGACAATGAACTAAACAGATCAGAAGTGGGGGATGGGGGGGGGGGGGGGAAGGAGAAGAAAATAAAGAAAGAAAATTTAAAGGGTTAGAAATAATTTTCCAAGAAAAATGACAAATTAGTTAACTTGCAGAAATTCAAACTCCTATTTGGGTTTTGATTTTGACTAGAGAAAGAAGCCTAATCAATGAAAACAAAGGAAAACCAAAGATAGTTGCATACCTTTCCCATGATTTCATTTAAAAATATGTCATTTCGTGTTTTCTTTCAAGCAGAAGTTTTCAAACATATTTGTCCCTTAAGTGACAAATCAACTGAAGCCTATTTTTCCTGAGGAAAGGAATCGCATCCCCCACAATATTGCCGTGCCCCATCAGACGGCATCCTCACCATCACATTCCCACCATCTCTGCTTCCTTCAGCTCACCCCTTGCCCTGGCAGTGCTCTCAGCCCCTTCTGTCGCCCTGGGCCACCACAAAAGGTGGCTGCTGGTCCTTCCTGTGCCCTTCACGCCCAGCAGCACACACAGGTGCCCAGTGCCTCTGCCATGAGGGGCACGCTCCAGCTCTGCTGCTGCTGCCTCTCTGCTCAGCCCGCCCCACGTTTCTCAACGCTTGAAGCAGCTGCCTGTCTTTGGTAGCTCTACTCTCCTGTCAAGCCAAGTTTTAGAAGGGGATCAAAAGCTTGTAGGATTGAATGGAAAACAAAAAGCTCACTCAAATAAAATTCCTTAGGAAATTAGGATTAAAACACACAGTGCTATTATTTGTATTTTTCTATTAGCTATTTTCTATTTGTATTTTTCTATACACAGTGATATAGAGGGAGTGTAGGATTTTAGCCAGCTGCACTGTATATTTTAATGAAAAGTTACACGCAGAAACCCAAACAAGACAGAAAATCTGTTTCCAGAATGCAGTCACTGGGAACTTACTTTAAAATGAACAGAAAGGCAGTACTGCTGCATCTAAAATAAGTGTGGGACATTCTGATCTTACAGAATCTGAGGGATGAATGGAAAATGTGACTAAACCTTTTCTGGTTTACCTGGTGGAAAAGAGACAAATGTATCTACTGTTGATTACAGTACTACATTCATTGAGGACAGCACAGATGTGTGAGTCATAATTGTCTACATGCTGCAAGCTTATGCTTTAAAGCCAGTCTCCTAATCCCCTTGCTGCTGCATTTCCTCACATCAATATTTAGGAGTTTTTTAATGACTTCTTGCTAACAGCTTTTCGTACCAAGGAAAAGCATGCTTTCAGGAAAATACTGCATGCAGATGAGGGGCCACACTCACCTGGTCCTTTTCAATCTGTCTTCGGCCAGGGCATTTATTTTCTTCCATATTTGTTCACAGTAGACGAGAGTCACTGAAAAATAAATGGGATTTTCAGAGAAAACAGCAGCACAAAATTCTGGCAAAGTGCATGTGTCTGGTAGTGTGGGATGGTTTGGGGGTTTTTCGTGTTTTTTTTTTTTTTTTTTTTTTTTTTTTTTGTTTTGTTTGTTTTTTGTTTTTTGTTTTTTAATTTATTGTGTTTTTTTAATCTGATAGAATTATACCATAATAGAAATACATATGAGCAAGAAAAGTAAAGATTACAGGAACCCAAAACCAAAAATGACATAAGAGAAAGAAATAGAATTTTTATTGAACAAATATTTAAAATACTTTTGCTCCAGATGTTAAAATCAGCCACTTCAGGGAGGTCTTTGTCTTCAAATGCGCATTTATAAATATCCCTCTACAAGAGCTCTACAAAACCTCTTGTCCCCCAGGAGAGTCATCCCCTATCCACTTCTACTCCTACCTAGCCACTTTTCCTGTGACAGTGTCTACAAGCCTGGAAAATGAGGACTTCATGCACAAATCCTCCAGTTATTCATTAATATTGATTGCATAAGTTAGTATTTGAAAAATATGTACTTGTAGAAATGGTTTGTCTGGACTAGTTTCAAACTGTGCCTAAATGAGACAGAGAAGGCAGGTTACAAGGTCATCTATCCTCTCAAGAACAGAATCATGTTCTCAGTAAGGACAGTATGAATCCAATATTCAGTTTTTGCCTAAGTCCTCCTTGGATATTAGATGGAGAGGAGCATCTCTACTGGCTGTTTACAGGCCATAACTAAATGCTTTTACTCAGCTTTTTACATAATACTACATATCCTGCTTTAAGCTGGCAGGCAGCTAAACACCACACAGCCGTTCACTCATTCCCCCACAACAGTGGGATAGGAGAGAGAATGAGAAGGGTAAAAGTGAGAGCCCTTGTGGGTTGAGATAAAGACAACCAATAGGGAAAGTAAAAGCCATGTGTGAAAACAAAGTAGGACAAGGAATTAATTCCCCACTTCCCATGGGCAAGCAGGTGCACAGCCATCCCCAGGAAAACAAGGCTCCGTCACATGTAACCATGACTTGGGAAGACAAACACCATAACTCCAAACATTACTCCCTCTTTCTTCTTCTTCTCCTCCCAGGTTTACATGCTGAGCATGATGCCATATGGTACAAGATGCCCCTTTGGTCAGTCAGGGTTGGCTGTCCCACTGTGACCCCTCCTAACTTCTTGTGCACCCCCAGTCTCTTCACTTGTAGGGTGGGGTGAGGAGCAGAAAAGTCCTTGGCTCTGTGCGAGGGCTGCTCAGAGATAATGAAAACATTCCTTGTGGTAAAATTTGCACTGTTTCCAGCACAAATCCCAACTGTGGCCTCATACTAGATGTTGTGAAAAAAATCAACTCAAAAAATCAACTCAACTTCACAAAGATGAAAGAAAATGAGACAGTAAACCTTTCCATCCTTTTATCTATTGTTGAAAAGGTGCAAATATTAGAAACTCTGCTTTTTGAAAGTATTTAGCAATGTTGCACATCCAGCTGAGGTTTTGTGGACAAATATTAGAGCACTTTCTATTACGTACCCAGTTTGCATCCTTAAAAATGCTCATGCTCTTTTTTCTTCCTTGAGGTCTCCTAATTCTTTTATTCCCCTCCAGAACCTCCCAGTTCAGAGCTCAGCCATAGTTTCTCTCTGATTCCCTGTCCCTCACTCTGTGAGTCACTTTCAGAGTCAGCTTTCTGTTGCTGACTGCCTTTCACACATCTCCTCTGCCTCCACACTGATTTACAAACCCAGTCCCAGGTTGCCCAGCAGGTCTCAGTCTCTTCATGGAAATTCAGCTCTGTGTTCTTTACACCTCTGCAGTGAGAGTCCTTCCCATGGCACAGTTGCTTTGTTTCTGTATGAATTGCATTAAAAATGCCTTGCTTTCAGACTAACAACACAGTGTAACAACTCTGGAATAAGAAAATAATTTAGTTTAAAGAAGAAGAGCAGTATTGACATTACTGCCTCTGAGGATTCTTATACCACTTTTCCAAATATACAAACAAAATGGTCTCAAATTTCAGCATCATTAAAGATGAAGGCTTGCAAGTACACCATTATCTTGTGTTTTGCTATCATTTATGGGCTCCATTAGGCTGATGGAAGCTTTCTGACACTTTCTAGCTCTTTCTGACAACCTTTCCCCCCCTGCATTTTGTTATGGTGTGCTTATCTGGAAAAGCAGAGGTTTAAATAGACTGAGTGGTTATCCCTTTTTTACATACTGGTAGTTGTTGTCAAGCATTTCAAAGAGCTCTTTGTTAACCATCTATAAATACTATGGAAGAGTGGTTAATTAATTGTAGTGATGTAAAAACACCTGGGAACATTTAGTTATGAACAGCCCTATAAAGTCACCATTGTGTTGCCTGTTTATGTTTTCTCCCAGCAGAATGTTTGCAGGTATGCCATCTTCTCATATTCATTGTTTTAAATCTATCTGCACATTCACCTTTTGTTCCTTAATCCGTGATCTGAGATTTTAAAGAGAACATGGGGTAACTGTGTTGTTTGAGTGTTACAATATTTACCTATGATGTGGAGTGAAACTATTTTGTGGAACAAAAATCTGTGCTCATTTGCACAGACCACTTTATGTTTTTACAATGAGTGCAGATTTTACCAGTGGAAAAATGAGGGTATCTCAAGAGTAACTGTGTACAATGTGCCACGTGGTAAAGAAAATTGCAGAGTGTAAGTAACTTGGGCATCCGTGTCCCCAGCATAAAAACATAGCTCTTATCTTTGTTATAATTCTGATCAACCACATTCTTCTCTCCTGCTGGAGGATTATGAATCCAAGTATTGGGTTCTTAATTTCCTAGTATGAACATACTTCCCATTTCAGTGTGAAAAGAGAGCAAAAAATAGAAGTAAAACCTAAACCAGAAGAGGTATAGACCTACTGGATCCTGACATATGTGGGGTTTTTTTGCTTACATAGCTGTGCTCCAAGATATCATCCTGAGGCAAAATGCAATAGCAGTTTATTGTATCACAGGGGAAAATCCACTTAACTGTTCTTCTACCACACTTATTCCTCAAGCTTGCTGATAAATATTATTGTCTAATTTTAGCTCTGGACATATATCGAATGATTTTATTTCAAAACATGTTAATGGCTGTCTCAATGTCAGATCAGTTACAGTCCATGCTACAGCAATAACCATTGTAACACCATTGACCATTGACATCACTGTCTCAGCCAACGCTCTTAAGTAAAGAATGGTAGCAATATACCAAATCAATATTTGCACCTTGTTCTTTATGGCTGCTTAGATATTGAAAAAGCATATTTCTTCTTTTCGGAATCAATAGCTTTCATTCCTCTATACTTTAGCATTATGATTCAAGTTCCCAAGCTGTACAAGGAATAAAAAGCACATAACCAACAACATAAAAAAAATTATAGCAAAGTATGAGTTGGTATCATGCAGCCTTTATCTGCAACTGCACTTAATTCCAGGAAGATTAATTCCATGAAAGTGTGTGAAAGGGTGACTCCATCCTCCCTACCACTCAAGTGTCCTTGACACAGATTTTCTTCTGCTTAATTAAGGGGAGGACTACTTCTTATTTGAGCAAGAGACAAGGCAGAAAATATGGATACAAATAAAAAGAAATGGATGGAGAAAAGAGAATGAAAAATGTAACACAGAGAAAAAAACAACCAACCAACCAACCAACAAAACAAAAAACAAAACCCAAACAAAAAAACAAACCCCCCCAAAAAAACCCCAACCCACAAAAGTAAACTGGGGACAGGAGTTGGCCAGGGTGCAGTGATAAGTAGATGTCAGGATGGAAGAGACTGACACACAAGGGACTCTGAGCACTCAAAAAGGTGCTCTGATTGGAAACAAGACTTCAAACAACGAAAACATGAGATACAGTGGGAAAAAGAGCAGGAACAACATGAGTAATATGAAGACCGAAGTATAAGGAGACAAAGACTACCTCTATTATATCCTTATAATCTCCTTGACAAACCAGTGCCTTCTCTAGCAATTGTTCCAAACTGATCACGTCTATCCCATCCATGGCTACTCTCAATAGATGAGAAATGAGCACCTTCATGTTGCAGAACACCTGGAACAAGTTCCACTTTGGTATCTGTTGCAAAGGCCTTTGCATCTCCTCACTCATAGGCTTATCTACAAAGCTATACTTCATGCTCAGCATGTATATGTTCTACACAAGCTGTGTGAGCACATCTCTCTAGATTTAGCTGGCCTGCTCAGAGTTGTATTCAAAAACATTAATGAGAAATTTTCCTGACCCTTGCTTGTTCATTGGCGGGGGTTTTTTTTTTGGTTGAGAAGAACTCCAGGTTAATAAAATCCAATATAATAAATAATAAATCTAGTATAATAAAAAGCATGCAGAAATACTGGCCTCCAGTTTGCCTGTCTTTCAGCTTCAGATCTCTAAGGTGTTTAAGGTTCAGTGTGTCTTTACAGGTCACTCAGGATTATGACAGAGTCATTTTTCTCTCTGTTACCCTGTGTTCTCAGTGCTTTCTAGTAAGGATATATGTTCAATGAAAATATGCTTTGTGCAGAGGTTCTTGATATGCTATAAAAAGCATTGATAATAATGTGATAATAATGCCTACAATTGGCATTTCTGATTTTAATTCCATATCTTAATTTAAATCTGATAATTCTTAGTGTCTTGACTATTGAAGCTGTGTATTCCTTGCATCAGGAAGAATGTGCTAGGCTCACCTAGAATTTACTCCATAAAACCATCCAGTGATTCTTGTTCCAGTTACTTTCACTCACTTCCACTTTTGAGCAGACAGGAAATCCTGGTGGCTTGTTCATAGAATAACTGGAATTTCATAGGCATCATGAAGATTATGTACTTGACATGTCTTCTAGTATGGTAGATGAGGTTTTCTGGGAGCTGTTCAGTAAGCAGAAGTTGAAAGAGGTGCCCCATGCTAACAAAGCCATACAATACAAATGGTAAACAAAGGGATAAAGAAATTTCCATATATGGTTCTCTGATTAATAATGAAACTCAGGAAAAGTAGAGACAAAGATAAGTTTCTTAAGTGGAGAATAAACCCACACTTAGAGTTTACAATAGCATGAAAGGAAATTTTCAAGTTTTAATGTTTGATTACCCACTTTTTCAGAGCAAACATCTCATTATCTGTACAAAATTCTAGTGTTTCTCAATCTTTTTTCTACCCCTATTCCCAACACTGCAGTCTACCACCTGATAAAACATTCTCCTTTATATCCTTGCTTACCGCTGATAATACATTCTCTTTTATATCCTTGCTTGCAACAGTAAGAAGATACATGTTCAGCTCAGAAGACCACAGGAGTGGAACAGGTATAACTGGCATCTTCTTGCTGACTTTAGGAACTCTCAAAACTTGGTCAAAGACTCACCTTCAGAGGAGTTCCCTGGTTGGATGCTCTGACCAGGCTGCAGTGGTTTGAACTGGTGAAGCCTATGGGTAGTTTACTGTTTTGGCTTAGTACAGGAGAGTGTTCTCTAAGAAAATTAGCCAGTAGTCACCACTCACCTCATACAGAATTGGAAGATCCTCTCCAAGTGCTTTACCAGGCAATCCCCATTTCCTAAAGTAGGATGAAGATCCAAAATAATATATTGATCACACTGAACTACTCCAGAGTGTACAAACCATTTAACTATTAAAAACTCATGCACCATTCATGCAATGAATTTCAGCCAACGTTCATGTGCCTTCATATTTACTGAGGAATTACAGCCTACAGTTATTTACAGATTCATTGCTCCTTTCTCACCTATCTGTCCATCTCACCTATCTGTTTCAAAATACTTTCTCATCTTTACCTAACATCTTCTTTTCCATACCCTACCAAATCTTTCATCATCTTCAATTTTCAGCAGTAGCAGTAACACTAGTATCTTCCTCCATCTTCTGTTATCTGCTTCAATGGGGTATCAAAATTGGAACAAATATGAAAAAAATATTTAGGGACAGGTTGTTAATTCAGGTGGCATTTGGATGGAGAAAAATTACTGCAAAAGCTGGGAGAAAGTCCATCTAATTCGGAAAAAAAAAAGGAATATAAGGGACAAAATTGTCTGAAGGCAATCTTAAGGCGACTCTCTGAGAGTAGCAGTGTGGATGCCTACAAATAATAACACCTCTGAAACCCTGTGCCTCTGAACTGGGCACTTGTATGGACACCCGTATTCCCAGAATCACCAACTCTTTCACTCCAAGTAAATAAGAAAAGATTAACATAGGTACCTGTACAAATTACTTAGCTACACTTCATCTGCTAAAATGTAGAGAGTAGATTATGATACATTTTGAGAGTCCCTCTGTATATCTGCAACTGTGGTACCTAAGTCAGTAATTCTGATACTAGTCATATTATAATTCCCAAATATGATTGCTTTTCAAAACAAATTACACTTTAAATCTGAAATTTGGTAGGTAAGCCAACAGGAAAATAAGAAATATTAATCAAATGCATTGCTGAGGTAGCTTTCTCAGTTTTTGTTCAGCAGGTTTCCTTTTCATGGGTCTTTAAAATAAATGAATGTGTAGATATAACAGGACAAAAATAATGCCTTTCTTTATAAGTATGGTTTAGATTCTGAAATTCTTAACCCTTCCTATTAAATTCAAACTCCATACATAAAAACTTTTCCACACATATTCTTTTGCCTTTTACTTCTTAAGGAAGAAAGAGAAGAGCAATAAACATCAGATGATTTTATTTTGTTCTCCTCTGTTCCCCCTCAGACTCCTACCATAATCTGAATAGTCTCCATTGCCAGATGTGTTGTGTGACAGGAAAAATTAAAGTTCAAAAGAAATTCTAGAACTTGGTAAACAGAACAATGTATAAGCAGTGAAGATGAGCACATCCATGAGACTACTTACTTTATTGAATTAAATTCTCTACATAAATGCAATATCTGTTCTGAGTTGATATGGAGTAAATAAAACCACACCTGACTCTTTGATACAGACCACTGAGCTCATTCCGTCTTATGACAAAATAACACTGGTGGCAACTTTTCTTGCTTTCCCATCAGAACAGTGTTACAGTAGACTGCGAAGTCAAAAGTGTATTTTCTTTTCACATCACTACTTCTTCCAAATGCTTTTTCTCTGAGTGAATATACGCTGCCTTTAGCACAAATGGTCAAGGGCATTTAGTGTAGGAAAAATGGCATATTTTGTCAGCAATTATTTATTTGTAACTAGCAGTTGAGAGAGTTTTTTTTCCCTGAACCACTATGTGTATCTGTTTAAGTGACTTGGTTATTAGAAGGTTTCTGAAAAATGCTGTGTTGTTTTTAGTAATTTGACATTTGCAAAGAAGCCATTATTTCGTTCCCCAAATGATTTCTTGCTATTTGACATTTTAGGAACTGAAATTCCATTTGCATGCAACCTTTTGCATAATTAATATACTAAAAATTATTATTTGAAAGAGGAGTAAACCTGCCTTCCCATACCATAACTGTGTAACTGAGGTCATAATTATCATTCAGCTATTATTTATCCTCTATTCAATTTCACAACTCCTTACACAATGAGTCCCAGCTCCAAAAAAAGACCTTTTGTTGTTTCTCTTTCTTTATCTGGTCTAAGCCTCTGACGTGCTTCCAGCGTCAGTTTTGCTAAATGACTTGTTTCAATAGCTGCAGTCATAAAAATTGAAGACACAAGCAGAATGTTCTTACTGCAGATCAATCATTATAGATTTCAGGTTTAGTACCTGTTGCAGGCACTGTATATCTGTTTCTGAGGAAGAATCATCATTTAACTCTGCTTTGGCACTTGGATCCTAATTTCAGTAATGTCAATGAATGCTGTACTTGATACCCAAGGCCACTATGGAGAAATGGGCATAACACAGGAAAACATAGAATTGCTAGAGATATTATAATTTGCCAAATGATTTGTAAATATTATATAGTACTTATCACAATGGGGAAAAGACCAATGTAGGGAAAAAAACTTATTAAAATTGGAAGTACTAATCAGAATCATGTGGTGTATATTGTATTTAGGCTTCTGGTAAACATTGGGTACATTTTGAAGGGCTGTTTAATCAGCACTGTGTAGCCACACCTTAATCTGTGATAAGTAGTTTAGCAAATATTAGCTAGAGCTTAATGTTGAGCCTTTGTTATAGAACGTTTATCTAGGCAGAACAAATTATAAACATCTCTCATGCAGAGCAGTGTCTCACCCAAAAAATATGACTCAGGGACAGAGCAAAGGATAAAGCAGGATATTATTTTAAAGGATTTAATACCACTGATATTCTGATCTTGTAGGTGACTAGGTGGTACTGTAGGACACCATTCTAAATCAACAAACAAACCAAAGATTTTAAAAAACCCATCACAATTCATAATATTTAAGTATGTAATACCCTGTGAGTAATAATTATTCATTGATTATAATTTTTGTGTGTGTAAAACAATCTAGAAAAGGATTTTGATGATTCAGAGCTGGGGAAGTCACGGAATAAATGGAATCTGAAGAGAAGATAAGCAATTCTCTTAAACTGAAAGACACAGAAGCAGTTTGAACTTTCAGTTTAAACATAAATAGGTAAAAGGGAGATTCATAAAGACGAGGAAGAAAATATCCTGCATTTCTGAATTCCATTGTCCTTTTCTAAGATAAAGAGTTCTTTTAAAACCATAAAAATTTCTTCTAAACTCATGTCTGATTTTTCCTTATGTTTACTTCCAAAGTGTTAAAAGGTTCCTTTCAGAAAAGCCCTGGGCTTGCACTGAAACTGTGGTCTTCTGTGAGATGCTTGAATGCCCGAGGAATGGGAATGTTTTAAAAGATATTTCACAAGACCAATGGCATTTCATTTCAATTTCTTGCTCCCTTGGCTTGCTGTTGGCTATCAGCCATCACTGTCAGAAGTGAAGCTTGGAGCCCCAGGAAACAAAATGTAAAAGAATATAGGGAAGAAGGAATCCTACTGAAAACATAAAATGAATCAGATTTAAAGATGAGAAGAAAGAATAGGTACAAGAGGTTATTAACAGAATTAGAAAAATTAAGGCAGAGCTAGAGAAAAGGGTGAAAGAAAGTTAAAAACTAATGCAAGTAACATTAAGAAGACAAATGTGTTAAAGATCTTTTCCGTCTGTTAGTCTTTAGCCAAAAGATTATATTGGATTTATATAACTAATGACAGTTTGGACAAGAATGGAAAGACAACAGGTTGGAAAGTATCAGTGTTTGATGACTTGAAATATGCATAAACAAATGAAATTCTGCTTCTGAGACATTGAGGATTTGGTCTAAGAAAAGCAGTCAGTTAACTCTGAGAACTGTTGAATGGATGAAGGAGGTTTTGGAAGATTAGATATAGTGAAAGGGTTATTTTGTTTGGTTTTTCTTTGGGTGGTGTACACCGTGAGCTGTCACCATATGATTAAGAGAATCTGAGTCTGATTCTCAAAAAGCTGTTGAAAGTGATAACAGTTTTTGAACCAATTAGGAATTAACACACTGAAAATTATCAACATGGCCTTGTTATAATATAATAATGAGTTATTTCAGAATAAGCTAGCTCTTCTCATATATGAAACCCTATTTTACAATTTTAGTAGAAATCTTCCATGGTGCTGTTAAAATGAAGTTAAGGAAAACAAATACAGCACAAATGTGAAGAATTGAAGGACAGATACACCTTACTGGAAAGTATAATCATGGTTTGACATCAGATTGGAAGAGATGTCTTGTGCAAGGTGTCACTACAGCTTTTCTTCAGGTAGGAATCTAGTCAGTGTATTCATACATGTTTTGGCTGAAAAAATGTAATATTTGGTAAGTTGCCATATTATAAAAAAGGTTGAAGTAGTTTAGAGGAAAGGTTTGTAATTGGACAGGGCAGTGATGG
Organism: Pyrgilauda ruficollis; assembly: GCF_017590135.1. NCBI lineage: Eukaryota > Metazoa > Chordata > Aves > Passeriformes > Passeridae > Pyrgilauda > Pyrgilauda ruficollis. The sequence goes on from NW_024525156.1 coordinate 4,756,251, forward strand.
GTCAAGAAAGGAGCCTGAAATTGTGTAAAACCAAGAACTATACATTCAGAGTACATTCTATCAGGGTGATGCAAGTGAGACTTCCACCTTCCACAAACAAACCCTCCCACCTGTCCAGGAGCAGCAAAGGTCAACTGTTCCTCCAGGAACATGAAAATATGGTCAGCAGAGCAGGAGCCACTCCAGCCAGCACCCAACAACGTGATTAAACAAAACACAGCTGCCACATTCAGCCAAGAGCCCAAATCCTCAGGGAAGTGTCTGGTAGTGAGACAGGAGCAAGGTCAAGCCAAAATGTCAATCTGCAGCTCAGGTCTGGTGGCAGTAACCGTGGCCAGGTACCAGCACCAGCAAGATGCCACCTCTCATAGGTCTGGGCTTAAGGGACCTTGATACAGACTTGCTGTAGGGTATCAGTGGGCTGAATCAGGGCACATGGAGCTGAGATAGGGAACTGAGAAAGAAATGTAGCAATGTGGCACAGCATGGCATGAGAAATTTGGAGCTGGATGTGGTTTTCAGACTTGAGAGCTCAGGCACCAGCAGGGGACTTGAGGCCTCAGGTGCTCTCCATGGGCCTGGTCTGCTTTTGATTAAAAGGAGTTTTGGAGGAGATAGAGAACATTACTTTTTCAGTTACTATGGGTATATTTCTTCACATTTACCAATGTTGCAAAGCAAAGTGCAAGAGACTCATCCATTCCGTAATAAGGTATGCTTGAACTCCTGCAATAAAACAGCTCAGATCCAAGTATTTTTAAGATTTTCTATTGTATTTGCATTTGTGATTACATCACTTGTGATTTCAATAACCTTCTGACTCTAAGGCTTTGCTTTAGAGTGGCAGGAATTAGATGAAGTTCTGCTTGTGCCATGGTTTTGGTAGTTACTTGAAAGACAGCAGTAATCTAAAAGACGTGGATGTCTAATTAAAAAAAGGAGTGTTTCTACTCTTCTTGTGAAGAAGAGCTCATAGCAGTGACACACCTGAGCCTACCTGGTGGCTGAAGGCAGTTGCCCAAAATTAGACTCCCTTTCAAGGTACGCAGTTGATCAGTCTCTTTTCATACTTCTGAGGGGCCACAAGGCAGAATGGGATGGAAAAAGGAATATGGACTTGGACTTTCCCCTTCAGAGACCTGGCCACTCCCTGCTTCTGCAGCTTGCTTTTTGTGTTAGTCTCTAACTCAGGTGAAAGCACTGAGGAAACAACATGCTCCCCCTTTGTTTTTGGGGTTTTTTTGTGCTAAGAATTTTAGGATGGCAAGTAAGACCATTAAGCTCCATTTTGAATGTGGCTGTGCCAAAGTAAATATTCTGTAACCATATTGGTTCAGGCTAAGGAGCATTTTAATTATATAACAAATGTACAATGCAGTGTGCCAAAAAATAGCGTACAGTCATGTGGAGCTTCCCTTTGCCTGTTGATAATTTAAAAGACTGACACTAATGAGGTCCCTTGATAAGCAAAGGCAGAACTAAAAGCATCCTAACTTCAAAAGAATTTTGTTCTTCAAGTATTAAAGTGATGCAGAGGAGAGAAAGGGCTCATAGTTGTGGAATCCCATGAGTTAAGTCAAACTGCTTGAAGATTAAAAGCCATATCTGACCTTGTATCTCAGATACATAAATGATGGAAAATCTGTTCAGAGGAGATTATTGTCCCAGTTTCTGTACGATTTCTAAGGGAACTTCCCACAGGGGACAGTGTGGCTGAAATTTGATAAGGCCAGACATTCCTGAGGATCATGTGAAGGATATGTATGACTTTGTGAGCATCGGGCAGGAGTTTTTCCCACATGTAAAGCCTGGTAACCATCAATAAGGAAAAAGAAAAAACATCAGTCATGCTTCAGTAAGAATTTTATGGAACTTGTGGGGATCATGATAATATCTTAAAAATAGTCATAGGAAGATTTAAAGTGCTATACCAAAATAAAATATATTGGATAATATAAAAAAAGAAAGATAGGCCAAGAAAAATAGAGTGATTTCTGGGGTGAGATTTTACTGTCCTAAAATTACTATCTGTTTCTCACTGTCTCTCTAAATTTTTGCCAGGCTATGGCTACTGCGAGCGTCTAATATCCAAAAGTCCTGGCTGCTTCTGGGTGTCTGATCCTGGGGACAAGTGCTTCTGTGCAGGTACATCATGCATTCAGGTTACCTAAACCAGCTGACTGTCAAGGACTTTGTGTTCTTTGTTTTTAGCCATTGAATCTCTTCTGCTGTGTTTCACAGTCCCAGCATGAGCCTGGCCAGGTACCAGCAGCACCTTCCTCAATAGTTGAATGTTTAGGCACGGGACAGAAATAGTGTAAGGGTGGGAGAATAGAGCTGGTGAGAAGGTGTATGTGCTAGATGTGGCAGAGACTGGAAGGCTCTTAGCTGGGGCTGTGGTCTGGTGGGAAGGGAAGGAAGAATATCATCATAGAATAATAAGGGCTGGAAGGTGCCCTGGAAGGTCAACTTGTCCACCTCTGCTAAAAGCAGGGCTCATTTATATGTTAGGACAGACTGCTGCTGAATTCTCAGAGACTACAGGATCCTCATCCAGGCTAGGGAAAGATGTACAGATCCCAAAAGGGGAAGGGCTGAATTGGCTCCATGCTGCAACTGGACATGAACAGAAATTGAGCATGTGGGGCACACATCTTTCCTAAGTGGGTTTATGAGCTGTCATGGAGCCAGCAGGGACTGACCTTTAACTTCTATGCAAGTAGAATAAGGAGGCTGGCTAAATTTATGAAAATACACTTTTGCTAATCAGTTTTGGAAAAAAAAAATTAGTGCTTTATAAGGGATAATATAATATAGAACAAATTAAGTGTTGTGTTGTGCAGGAAGATCCCAATCCAAAAGTGGAATCTTGGAAAGTTTGCCTCTGTGGATCACCTGTTGAAAAATCACAAGCAATTTGGAGAAAAAAAAATCCAATTCTAGGGAAAATGTAACTCTATTCTTAAATCTTGAGTGTCCCTTGGCTTCTCTTGAGGCTTCTCAAATTCACTTCAGTATCCAAATCTTTGTTTACTTGTGTTGTGCAGTCATTTTATGAAGCTGACCAGGGTCTTGCTCAGATTAGAAGGAAATTTCTGCTTCCCTGAAGGGGAATCAGAACACATTTTGGTTAGGTATATAAAAACAGTTTAGAAGACTGCCAAAATTACAAAATATTAACTATTTTCCTGGTAATAAAGGCAGATATTGGTAGCTCTGATGTCCTAGATTTAGTTACCACACCAAACGGATTTGAGGGGTGTAGCAACAGATCTTGAAGCATTTTTTGATACTTTCATATAACATACAAACTACTTAGCTACCATTTTCATTGTAGTCCTTTTGCCATTGTAGTAATTCTCAAATGACTTTGTCCTTAGAACTTTTCCACTCTTGCTCACATAAAACTCTCATACTTGAGAGTCCTGCAGATGATTACAAATGGACAAAAATGAAGGGTTTGCACACTCCCTCTGTCTTTTCTTGGGAAGCCAGACTGCAGAGGAAGTGGCTGTAGCCAGCCACGGGTCGGCCTCTTCTCCCAGGCAGCTAGTGACTGGATAAGAGAATATGGTCCTAATCTGCCCCAAGGGAGGTTTAGGTTGGACACCAGGAGGAATTTCTTCACAGAAAGGCTAATTAAATATTGGAATGGGCTGCTCAGGTTTGGACATCAGGAGGAATTTCTTCACAGAAAAGGCGGTTAGATGTTGGAATGGGCTGCCCAGGGAGGTGTTGTAGTCACTATCCCTGGATGTGTTTAAGGAAAGACTGGACATGGCACTCAGCATCATGGTCCGGTTGCCATGGGGATGTTGGATCACAGGCTTGACTCAATGATCCAGATGCCCTTTCCAAGCCTATTGATTCTGCCATTCTATGGCTAATATGTCTCTAAATATGCTACCATTTTTATTAGAATGGAGTGATTACATACAATGGTCATAATGTTTAAAAGCACTAAAAAATGAAAACCTCATGTGTTTTCTTGCTTTGTAGTTAGTTGTCAAAACCAGTGTACAGTTTTATGGCTTAGATTTGGGGAATTATTGTCCATCAATTTTTGGGTTCCCATTTTTACAATTTGATGTTTTTAATTTGGAAGGGAAACAAATGGAATCTACATTACTAAAGTTTACCATAAATGGGTAGGATTTTCACTACTTGGAAAGTGCTAAATGCATTTTTCAGGATCAGATCTTCCTTGAAGTTTGGAAAATCTCAATATCAAATAAAGAATTTAATTTCCAAGAATGTATGTGGCAAACAATATGAAAAAGGAAAATCCATATATAACTGAGCAAAGAACTTGTGCATAGTCATAGATTTCATATTGATGAAATCTATGATATTTATATTGATATTGATTTCAACTTTCATATTGATAGCAACTTTGATTAGGGAGCAGTATAATCACAGGATGAAAAATGGGGCATAAAGTGAATTATTATTAGAAATTGTATGAATAATTGAAAATTATTATTTAATTGACATTTATTATATCTCTCAATCACAAGGAAATTTACTTCTCCTGACCTCTGCTTTATCTCTTCTTTCTGTATAAATAGAGGATTAGGATTCCAGATAAAGAAACAGCCATGAACACACTCACAGTAGTAGCAATAAACTCATATAGTATTCAACAAATTGAGACAACCCCTGTTCAGTAGAGTAAGAGCTTTTATTATATAGTCAGTGTTGGCAGGTAGACATAAAATGCCTGCTCTTCCAAAGGACATGGATCAGACCTCTAATGTGCTTCAGAGAGGTCTTCCTCTGCAACCCTCGCATCTGCATCTGTGTGCTTACCTTCTAAGAAGAAGAGAAGGGAAACAGAACTCCATGTAAGTAAAGGAAACATTTTTTCTTTGAAGTGGTATTCATCTCTTGCAAAAGTCTATGTACATTCTTGCTGGAATGTTTCTGCTTCCAAAGGAGGCAAGCAGGGCCTTTTGATTTTCACAGTGAATTGTGATCATACTGTGATCTTTTTAAGGCATCACATGATGCAGCTACACAATCTTCCTCTCTGATCTGAAACACTTGTTGCATTAGTACATTATTACTCCACAAACCAGAATACTGCTTTCTTTAATCACTGATATTGCAATTAAAAATAAATTGAACAGTAGCTATACCTATCCTAAAAAAACTGAAGGGGTGCACAGTTTTTTTTCCAAAGCTTGTTTTCATTAAACAAAAGGACAAACAAATAGCTGTTTACTACCCCCTTTCCATTTTAAAGGCAAAATGTTTTATAACATTTTTTTTTTATTTCAACATTTATTAAAATAGTTTCCTTTGCTAAAAGACTTTGTGCATTTATGTTTAAAAAATTGTATTTACTTATAGTAATGCAATGACAGCAAAAACTGACTAACTTTGCAGAAAAAAAATCTCATTTAGTCTCAGTGTTAAACATTGTATGTGTATACACCAGAAGAGAAATGCAATACCTTGATTTTCTGAAACGTATTATTTGCTTAAGGGAGGATAGCAAACTGTTTGACAAATGAGCTCATTATTAATACAATAATAGGATAAATATACTATAAAAATAGAAAAATATTATTTAACATAACTATTTCTGTCTTTGTAAAAAATATTGTTATAGGCATTAAACCTAGCTTTCACCCCCTCTACATCTCCCCAGCTTCTTAAGGATCAGGCTTAGATACTAGGAATTGAAAGAAAAGAAACATTGAAAAATAGATTTGTTATGCCTGGGATGGTGGAAGGGAACTAATTTGTGAAGTCACCACCTGAATTGAATTATAGCCTCCTTCTCTGCTACTTGCACTAGGCCCTCTAGTTCATAAGTGTTCACTGCTAAAAGCTACAATGTAATAATAATAGTAATAACACTAGTACTAGCACTACAAGCTTCAAATGACGTTCCCTTTGTGTTAGGTATTACAGAAACACAATCGAAAAATAGATGCTATTATTTTCCCCATTTCACATCAATGAGTCACAATACATTTAAGAAAATATCAAATGTTCTCCTGAGACAGGGTTTGCTACTGGACTGAGGCTCAGAGCACCCTGACTACATCTGAATGACTCTTTACTTGCACCCTGCACTTTTCCCTGTCTCTGCGACACACACTTCTTGTAGCATGTGCAGGACACATGCCTTGACTTTCTTTGAGAAAGGGGGTGCAGGAAAGGGAAGAGGAGGTTGTAATCTTTGTGGTTTCACTTAAAATGGAAGAGGATTAACAGGGGAGCTGTCAAGGACTGAGTGTAGCTGTGTTTGTCCAAAGGTCCATCCACAGCATTTCATCTCCAGCCTGTGATCAGTGGAAGGTGCTTATGGTGGAGTATAAGAGCAGACAAGCACACTCCAAATAGTCCCTTTGTTCTTTTAACACAATTAACATCTTCTGTATTTCAAAGCCACTGGGGGTGTTTGTCTGGTTTTCCCCACACCAGAAAAAATTCAATATCTTTTAAGCCTCCAGGGTCCCTAAAACCCCATCAGTTCTTGTGGGAAAGAGCTGGGTATCGTAAAGATACCCTTTGTGAAGTGTGGGGGGGTTTCTTGGTTATGATTTTAAAAATTTTGTTCTGAAAGCATTGCACGCAATTTCCTTTGCTGATCGCTGTTGTTAGTGAAAGGGACACAGAACAGCTTCCTAACCTCTTCAGGGCATGATTGATTGCATAGCTCTCTAACATATTTTGTTCACAGTCACTTCTGCAACAACAACAACAACAACAACAAAACAAACCCAAAAAAAAACCCCCAAAACCCCATCACATTCTGATAATCCTTATCTTTCTATTACTTTTTTCTTTATTCTCTTCCTTGAGCAATTTGAACTTCACAAGTCTCCAGTTTGCTCACTTTTCTGGTTGTCATGGTCTCTCTGAGTGGGAGCCCTGTTTCTTGGAAATGCAATATTGCTTGCTCTTCCTAACATCTGCTGGCTCACCATCATCTGCAAGGTTGTTAACCATGCATGCTGTCCTATCATAGAGATGGTTTATAGGGAGAATCAAAGCTGTTCAGTCACTTTTCCTCCTCTCCTAATGATTTTCAAAGATTCAGAAAATGTTTTCTTTTATCTTTCTCAAATACATCAACATATAAAGTTGTTTCAGGTGATTCTCTTTGTAGTCTGCAGTGGAATATTAAAATGCTTCCATATGTTGGAAGGCATTTCTATTTTATCTAACACCCAGTTGCAATTTTTATTGTAATAAAGATGAAGGTAATGGAGGACAGTCTTTCTGTTGACCAAAGGTTTGGATGTGGCGTGTCTTTCTGAGGTATATTGCCTGAGAAATTCAGTAGAATGTAAAAACATGTTTCAGATCCTATATTAGAAAGTGGGCTCATACTCCATACCAGTATCATATGCTCAGTTTTAAAGTGTGTTGTCTTTGTTATATCTGTTTCATAGGAAAAAAAGGAATAATTTACTGCATTAGACTGGAAAAAGAAAAAGTATCTTGAACTAAAAGACCTCAAGCAATTGAATTGAAATTATTGATGCATATTGAAAAAGAAAAATATATAAGAAAAGTATTACAAGAAAAATAAAATAAACATTAATAAAATATTTTAAGAAAAAATATTATAAAATGAGAGACATGTTTTCTTAAAATATTCTTTGAATGTCCTTTATTCTTCTTGTGCTCATCCATTTGTTTTATATTATAAAAGGATCTTCTAACTATTAGAGTGAACTTACTGATTGCTACTCAATGTTCAAATGATCTTCCACCAACAGAATTAAGTTCTGGCACAAAGAGCTTCTCCCTTTTGTTTATTGCCCTTATATTTTAGTTTTCTGCCAGCCTGTATCTTCTAAGGCTCAATCCAATTTCTCAAGAAATAGAATAGAAAGGAGATCCTGGTATGTTACTAAATACATATAAGAAAAAATAGATGAATTTAAATGGGTGACCAGAATTATAGCAATATTCTAGATGAGCTTGTTCATAATAGTATTTGAAGAAGAAAACTGGAAATAGTTTGCCTGATACATCTTAACATTTTACTTGCCTCTTCTATAACTTCTCCAAGCTGCTGGTTCACAGTTTGACTAACCACAGACATTTTCTTTGCCCTACAGTTAGTTTCTGAGGTTTTTGCTGTTGGTTCACCAATAAATTATAGGAAACTGCTGTACTTTGACATTCAACATATTGTTGCATTTCTATTCATCTATTGTCTAACCCTTGCAGTTTATTTTGTTCCACTTCTGTGCTTTGACAAAGTGTTCCTGGTGACTCTTAAGACTTTCTCCTAGCCCCTGCTGTCCTGGCAGATCAGGGCAAAAAATTGCTCTTTCCCCTGCGGACCAAGGAAGCAGCTTGGAATGTTCCACTATAATCTGAAAATCTAGGCCTCTCACATTCATTCCCTTTGATTGTGACCTCTACTTTTTCTTTTCTCCTTTAATTTCTTCCCAAATCCAAAGTTCTACCCCATGACTTCCCCAGAACAAGATGAAAACAAAGCAAGTACTCAAAAATATATCAGGTTTTCTGTGGGCTGCACTGTGCCTAGAATTGGCAGGAAGGTGATTTCTAGGAGCACAGGAAGTTTCACATTCATTGTTGTTGTTCTGAGGTAGCACCAAGGAAGAGCCAGAGCAGAGAGGGTGAGCAACAGCAGAGGGTGGTGGTAGTGCAGGCAGGGTTCTGTTCTCCCAGTCAGGTTACAGCCCCCCCATATCTGAGCAGGATGGGTCATAGCAGGGTGCCACCAAAGCAGACTGATTCAAGAGGCCCACTGTCCCATCAGGGATTGCAGTCAGGAGGAGCTGCATCCAGAAAAAGAGAAGGCAGGGCAGAAGACAAGTCAACAGGTCTGAAGTCGATCCAGAGAAAGAGCCAGAAACAGGGGTAAGATACCTACAACTACAGGTATCACAGACAAAGTGGAGTAAACAACTGCCATAGCAGATCCAGGAGTTTTTTAAGGAAGAAAAAAAAAACCCCAAAAGATGAGATAATAGATCTCTTACTCTATTTGATGAGTACATGGTGGCTTCCCTTGCAGGTCTGTGTCTACCACAACCTATGCAGTCTACGCACAGGTGGTTTTGTCTTGTGTTCGTTCACTAATCAACAGATTTAGAATTTGCTGCTGAGCTTTGGTTTAGCTCAATTTTTACCAAAACTTAACAACAATCCTGTGTTAGTTTTTGCTAGCAGGTTCCTGACAGAAAATTCAAAAGATCAATTTCAGTTGATCATCCACTGTTGGAACCCTGGTATTACAACAATCCACGACAAAGTATCTGTAGCCTGTAAAGCATTAGTAATTTAAGGTATGTTTTTCGTCTACAAAAGCATCACAGCTCAGTCTAGAACTCAGGGCCTAAGCCTGAGTAAAATGGAATTTCAGGTCCAATCTGCAGAGCTTGTGTGGATGGAGAGCCCAAGTGAGGTTGGTCAAAGCAATTAAAGCAATTTAAGCCTATTTGTGCATTCATGGCCCTGCATTTATGTATGACTTAAAAAATCTTCTAAAATTCTTCAAGTAACCAACTCAAAATGCTGCATATATTCTAGAGCAAACGCTGGCTGAAGTCACCACTCACTTCTTGGTTTTACACGTGATGTAAAAGTATGCTGTATTCCAAAGTGTGCTGTAGCAAGGGATTCCAAACCACAGTCAACTGCGGTAGCCAAGAGAGTTTTAGTAGACCTTGCAGCTCAGTCAGCTGCAAATACACATGGCGTCGCAGGATCTTCCTCTGAGTTAATTTTGATCTGGTCGGATGCAAGACACTTCCCACTCAGAAGCTATGCAGGTGCAATGCACTGGGAGTAATGGCAAAGCAATTTATCTGTGAATGATAAACTAGTGTGGAAGTAATTTTCTTTCTGAAAGTATTCCCTCCTCTAAAAGATGCTAACACTAGATTTTCCAGTCTAGTAAATAAAGGAAGACAAGGTGCTCATTAAAAGCAATGCTCCTATCACCTTGGCCATATGCTGTTTATAAGCAACTGTAGTGTATTATTATGCCAGTGACAGCAGTAAATCCTTGGAGAAATGTTCCTGTGAAAACACAGTCCGCCTGTGTCTGCAAGACTGACAATCACCGCAGTGATTAACATAGAGATACCCTTATGCTAATCCCTCAGTACAATTTTTATTGCCTTAGTCTGTCTCCAACTCTGGATAAACTTTGCTTATATATTTGTCTGAAAGAAAATAAGTAAAACCAATAATGTCTTAAAAAAAGAAGTGTTCCATTTCTAAAAGGAAGAAAGTCAGGAGAGTGCTGTGATTTCAGCTTTACCAGGCAGCTGATGGAATAATTTCTGCATGTTGTAGGATCCATGTGCAGAGTACAGCACAGTAAGCAATACCTTAGGGTGACAGATAACTTATGTTGTTTGGCTCAGCATCAGCTGAGAATTGTGATTCTTAGCTGGCTGGCCAATTAGAGTAAGCATATTTCTGAGTGGCCAGCTCACACCTTCCAGACTGTCAGCACATCAAGACACTTATCTGTTTTCCATTTCCTGCTGCTTCAGAAAGTGCATGTGTAGGATCTTGTCTCTGTGCAGGTCTGTCATGGTTTTGCAGGCAAGTGAGCCTGTCAGTCCACACAATACTAGGTTAAAAAGCCTTTTTTTTTTTTTTTTGTTTTTGATGTATGTGTGTGTTATTTGGATAGGGAAAAGGGACAGCAGATTCAGGGGGAAGGGAAGAAGGAAAACATACTAGTAAAAAAGATGGTGCTGCCCACTTTGGATAAATTAAATATGTTTAAATGTTCACCCACTTGTTCTATTTGACAGGTGTGGGCTAAATTCATGCAATTGTCCCTTCATTAGCTATAAATGGGTGACAAACAGGCACCATTTATTTCAGAGTAAAATAATTTCAATCTTTAGATAAAATGAGGAAACAGAATATATCTTATCCTGCCTTTCTGAAAAATTTTAGCCATTCCACTTATAATATTAGAAGGTCATTTCCCTTCATAATTGCAAATCTTTCATATTGATTAATTATTTCTTCTTGTAAAGAAAGCAGTTTTATCATATGGAAATGGTAGAGAAATTATCATTTTGCCACTCTTTAAATGTTAAAATGCATGCATTGCTATAAATATGGCAGCCACAGACCTGGTCTAGTGCAGTGAGTTTTACAATTCAGCTCAGCTGTTCTTAATACATTCAGTGATACTTTAAGCAATCAGCTTTACATGGCCTACAATATTCTTGTGCCTGGAGAAGAAAGATTACTATTTTAGAACTTGCAAAAGCAATAGCTGATGGGAAGATGTCACAGAATCATGGAATCATAGGATGGTTTGGGTTGGAAGGTACCTTATGTTCACAGGGACACCTTCCACTAGACCAGGATACTCAGAGTCCCACCTGTCCTGGCCTCAAACACTTCCAGGGAGGGGCATTCACAGTTTCTCTGTGCCTCACCACTCACCACCCCCACAGTAAAGAATTTCTCCCTAGGTACTAAGGTAAACCTACCCTTTTTCTGTTTGAAGCCATTGTCCATTTTCCTAACACTGCATGCCCCTGTAAAAAGTCCCTCTCCAGCTTTCTTGTTGGCCACATTTAAGTACTGGAAGATATTCTAACGTTTCCCCTGTGCCTTCTCTTCTCTGGGCTGAACAGCCCCAGCTCTCTCAGCCTGTGCTGTCAGGAGAGGTTCTCCAACTCTCTGATATCTTCATGGCCCTCCTCTGGACTTGCTCCACCAGTTCCGTGTGCTTCTTATGTTGGGAGCCTGAGAGGTGGACACAGCACCCCAGGTGGGTTCTCACAAGAGGGAAGATATCCTCTAGCTGCCCTCCCCTACAGTTTTCATTTCCTCAGCATTTGAATATACACCTTCTGCCATCCATTATGCCTTATCTGCATTTGGCATAATGGATGGCAGAAAACTCTGCCAGGACAGAGAAGGCAGGAATGTGTATGTAGGTGTAGACAAAAGACGTAGTATAGAAATGAAAAAAAATGGGGGAAAATGTCATGATCTATGTGGTTAAGCACTGGAACAGATTGACCAGAGAGCTGATGGAATCTCTGCCCTTGGAGGTTTTCAAGAATGAGCAGGGCAAGGCCCCAAACAAGCTGATTTAACTTAGGAGGTCAGACTGCTTGGTGACAGGGTCAGACTGGATGGCCTCTGGAGGTCACTTCCAGCCCAAGACTCCTGCTGATTTTTATGAATCAGCATTACCAAACAGTAACCTTCTACAAAAGTAAACTATCTTCTTCACCAGACTATCTAGCTGCTTGTTTTATCTCAGTAGCTCCTAATGTGGTTCCTCAGTTATGTCAAATTAGCAAAATTAGCATTCCTTTGCACACAAAATTAGCCTTGTTCATATGCCATAATTATTTCCACTTCCCACCTTGAAATCTAGGCAGACATCTCAATGATTATATGTTATCACTCTGTTTTTAGTGTCTGACTGTGCTTTTGAACATCTTTGTTTCAAGGACAAGATATTGACGTCTTGTTTGTGGAACATTGCACAAGCATGTAGCTTCATCTAGGGGCATTTCCAATGAGTCAGGTTAATGGGAAACAGGAAAGAAAGCAATTTCCTCTGGCTTCTTGGCTCATCTCCATTTTTTTTTTTCTCTTCCCCCTCCACATTTTGTGTCATCTGCAGGCTTAAAATCAACCCCTAACCTCTTTGTTCTCTTTTCCTAGAAATTCTTAACCCTTGTTTCATTTCTGGGGCTCGCTGTTTTGTTCTGCAAGCTACACTTCCAGAGGCAGCAGGAAAAATGAAAAAAAGCTTTACAATGATGATGCAATTAGTTGTAAAGAAATAGATCCTACTTAATTCATCCAGAAATTTCCTTGGGAAGCAGTAATATCAGCTATCATATGTAGCAATCCCCCAACATCTTGCATTTTAATTTTTTTGGTGCTTGTTTTTTACTGAAAGTCTCTGGATGGTTTTTTCCCCACAATACATTTCTGTATTTCTGAGTGTTTACCCTCAGTCTACTGCAATCTATGCAATTTTCAAAACTACTCACATCCTATAGACAATTGGGCTAATCAGAGATTTCAGATGAAAGGACTAAATCTTGACAGTATGAATAAAGTTTCCTTCAACTACTAGATGTAAATGATAATTCACGGGAATCAGAAACCCAAAGTCAGAGTGTTTTCCTAACTGAGGGTTTGTTTTTCACCATGCTGATAAATTCCACCAAGTAGTTTTGCAATGTAAAGTTTTATATGACAACTGCATCATTGTCATAAATTATGTTTTTAAACTGTACAGGTTGCACATCCTAATCACCTGCTTCTAAAATTCCTCCTGTGGGAACCAATACAAATGCTCTCTTGTAAGTGACTACTGAATGAAATTAATCTTTGAGTGCTTAACAACTCACATGTAAAAGAAGATAATTTACAGTCTTGCAAATCCTATTTTATTGAATGGAATATATTTCTATTGAAAATGGATAGGATGAGTGGGATTGTCAGTCCTATATTTTCAGGTTTAGTGCACAACTGGTAGAGCCTGTAGTTAATGAAAATTCAGCCATTGTACGAATGGTGCTCTTTAGCTTCCCAATACAAAGTGTTACACTGTCTTTGACATTGCTGTGCTGTATAAATTGGGGCATCCTTCACATCTGCCTATAAAGATGTCTCAAGTTCCAGTAAAGTGTCAGGACCCTGACAGGCTTCCCTTGTTCTGGGAGTTCAGCTGACTGCACTCACGTCCAGCTCACCTGCAGGAGTTGCACTGAAGAAGCCAACAGCAGCACTCTACATAGGTGCCCACTGCTTGCCTTGAACTAAAACTCTCTGCCTTGTTCCCCACCAGTCCCAGAATTTTTAAGATTGATTTGTGCTTAATTTGAAGAGCCAAGGAAAACTACTCCTTGTTACATGGCCCATGACATTAAATGGGGAATTGTGACTTCAGTGCTCTCTCTAGGGCTCACCCCTTTAAGAGAGATGTGCTTTTAAAAGTCATGCTGACAACAGTGACACTGACATGGTCTTTAAGCAAAACAAAAGCATTTTAGTGTTATGTAATTTGGATTGCACGAAAATCAGCTCTTTGCACTAGAGACAATTTGTATGTTCCCCTTATGTCCCAGTGGTGCCATTGGGTTTGTTTTTCCTAGTCGCTGTGAGGTGTAATTCTTGTGCAGACACCGGAAAATCCAGCAGTTATATAAGACATTTTAAAAGTTCGTGTTTGAACTCTTCCTTTCTGTCTTATTCTATATGTTTGTAACTGGTAATTATGAGTTCACACTGATCTACAATTTCAGTTTCCACAGCAGCGCTTTTTAAAAGTTATTTGGTTTTAGTCTGTCTCATTCTTCTCCAGTAATGTATTTCAAGGTTTGGGTGTAACACTGAAATATTCATAAAGTTCTTAACCAGTTGTAAATTTTTGGACTGTATTATAGTAATGAAAGCTGCCTGAATGACAAATGAGGCACAACAGAGCAGAAAGAGAGGTGAAGGGAGAGTAAGAGAAAAGAAGGGAAAAAAAATATACGAAACTGAGCACAAAGGAACAAGAGACGTGCAGATCGTGACAAAAGAAAACCAGAATAAGGAAAAGTAAAAAAAAAAAAAAAGCGAGAAGAGAGAGTCAGAGAAACATTAAAAATTTAATATAATTCTTTGGTCACTGCCTAACAAACAGGTTAGCAAAATGTCAATTTTCATCCAATCTCATATCCATATATTTGACACACTACAGTAGCTGAAAGACTAACATGCCAAGTATGATACTTAGGTTTCCGAGGACAACAAAATACTTGAGGTCAAATACCAGATGATAAAATGAAAATACTTGTTGTTGAGAAACTGCCATCAAAACAGTTACAGGAGTTATCTAAATGCAAATTCTTAGAGACTGGAGTTCTCACTAGTTGAATTTTAAGAAGTGGTGGAGGAGTACTTTCTTTAGGATCCATTTCTCTGGATAACCACCCCGAACTGAATGGTCTGCTGTGTTTGAAAATCAACTTTTTATTGATTAACAGTCGCACTTGTGTTAAAGAATAAATCAGATGTGTTCAGTAAGACTTGCCTTCCTTCGCAGCCTGTTTATCAGCATTAATGCTATTTCTATTCTTCCATTTCTGTGCTGTTGTATTCTATGGTTTTAGGGGATTCATTTGCTTGTTTGTTATCCCTCTGGGATTATTATCACCTCTTTGGTTCTGTCAGCATAAATTTACATGGAACATCTCTCTCTAAGATAGGTTTACTGAAATGATCCTAAGGATTTCTTATCCATTGAAAACAATAATAATTGAAGTATTTAAGCTAAAGAAAAAGAACTGGTTGCTGTATTCCTTAAACAGCCCCATTAGAGTCAGAATCTTGGTGTGCTTTCTTTTTACAGTTAGTATTCCTGTTTTAAATGCTGGGAACTGGATGAAGGATTTCTGCCTTTGACATCTTACGAAGAATTTAGAAATAGTCTGCTTGTTGCAAATCGCATCTGCCTCTTTGGTTTAAATCTAAATCCAAGTGGCACATTTAGGAGGTTCAGCTCTGAGACAACTTGATTACACTAAAGAGTGCTTGTAACTACAGGGCTGTTTGACTATGTGTCCCTACTTAATAGACTTTTGGTCCAGCTATTAGTACTGAACTTCTGTGGGAACATAGCACTTGGTGCTCACTTCAAAAATGTGATGTAGAATAACTTTGCCACATGATTTTTAACTTTGTGTCATATCAGAATTTTGTCTACCAGTGATCATAAATAAGACAGGAGGTAGACCCTAGATGATGGACATGCATTCATAGAGACACAACTGTATAAACTGTGACTTGAGAATGTTCCTTCATATTTGGATTAGCACCACTGTCATCCATATTTGCCCTCAATAGCACAAAACTTTGTGCACCTCCAGAGAATACCAACGTGCTTATACCAGCCTGCTTATACCAATAGTAACCCTGAGGTTTAGCTTATCTGTTAGAGTTCAGAAACAATTGCTGATTAAAATTTCTGATCCATTTGTAAGCTTTGTGTGTGAATTTGTTTTTAAATCAAGTCAAGGAACGGGAATGAAGGAACAGCAGAAAAATTCCAGTTTGCTTTTTTTCCACATTCACTGCTGTCGTATTCCTCTCCAGGAGAATATAGATATCAGTGACCAGAACTTCTTTCCTGAGTCAAAATTAAAGACTGCATTCAAAGTACATCATTGCAACTGGCTGGCAGTGGAGCAGTCAGTACTCACAATCATGTGCTGCTTAAGCAGTGCATGGGAGAAGTGGTGATCCCAGGGTGGGCTCCAGTCTCAGAGCTGACAGCACCCCAGTAGCAGTCAACTGGAAAATACTAAAAAAATAATGTAATTACTTGAATTCTATTCCATGTCCTTGATGACTAACTCAGGGTCATAGAAAGGTCTTGACCACTACACCATGTCCCTTTAAAATAGGCCATACAGGCTTGAAATAAACAGGGATCACCCTTTTACTTTAAAAAGAGCTAGCTGGAAGATGGCAAGCTATTATTGTCCTGACTACTCTCTCCTACCCTCTCTCATTTCATTCATGCATATATGGCAAAGCCAATCTGCTTTCCTTCCTCTTTGCAATCTCACACTCCTATTTCTGTGTCTGGTTTAGTGTACCTGTGTTGTGTAAAGAAGGGGGCAGGATTGGTCAGAAGAGTATCCCCTTTCTGTTGTCACTAGTTCACCATGAACTTGTACACACTGAACTCTTACTGATCCAGAGACAACAGGGACATCTTGTATTATGTATTTAAGAAACTTGCTGGGAAAAGAAAGTAGTCAGTTGCAGTCCTTTTAGTAGAGGCAATTTACAACCTTACACAAAATAAAATACTGCCAATGAAATACAGACTAGAGACCAGGTCCCCTTCTCCCATGAGTACTGAATGTTGGAGATTTCATTATTTTGGTCAAGAAATTTGGAATGTTTCTGCAAAATGGAATAGTTTCAGCAAGGGCTGTTTTCCAGTCTGCTCTGGCTAATGTTCTGGCATCTTTTAGGGGGCATGCAATGAGCAATAGAATCCCTTCAACACCATGCTATGTACAGGAATATAATGGACCTAGGTCTCCCACACTTGCTCTGAAAAGCTGAAAAAAAAAAAAAAGATAAAAAGGATGAAGGGAGAGGTTTTTGTCTTCTCCTAAACTTACAAGGAAAAAAAAATCCACTGCAAGAAACTCTCTCTTGAATATCAAATCTTGAATTAACAAATCTCAGACTGCATCTACTTCAGCAAGTCCTAAGACTTTTAGAGGAACATTAGTCTTTGTGCTAGCTACATTCTGAACTGTTCAGACATGTTAATGCTGAGGCATGTCTAGACAGGCCAAGAAGCAAAAATGTAGAGAACTGGGAAATACTAAAGGAAAAATAAACACAATACTAAATAGTAAAGGAAAAATTGTTACAGACATTTTGTAGTTCCAATAGCAGAAAGCAAAAACCAAAGATTTTATTATTTCAATTTTGGCCATAAATAGCTGCTACTTATGCCTTATTTCACAGAATCACAGAATAAGCTGAGTTGGAAGGGACCCTAAGGGATCATTGAGTCCAGCTCCTGGCACTGCACAACACCATCCCCAGAGTCATACCCTGGGCCTGAGAGCATTGTCCTCATGCTTCTTGAACTCTGTAATTAACAAATCTCAGACTGCATCTACTTCAGCAAGTCCTAAGACTTTTAGAGGAACATTAGTCTTTGTGCTAGCTACATTCTGAACTGTTCAGACATGTTAATGCTGAGGCATGTCTAGACAGGCCAAGAAGCAAAAATGTAGAGAACTGGGAAATACTAAAGGAAAAATAAACACAATACTAAATAGTAAAGGAAAAATTGTTACAGACATTTTGTAGTTCCAATAGCAGAAAGCAAAAACCAAAGATTTTATTATTTCAATTTTGGCCATAAATAGCTGCTACTTATGCCTTATTTCACAGAATCACAGAATAAGCTGAGTTGGAAGGGACCCTAAGGGATCATTGAGTCCAGCTCCTGGCACTGCACAACACCATCCCCAGAGTCATACCCTGGGCCTGAGAGCATTGTCCTCATGCTTCTTGAACTCTGTCAGGCTTGGTGCTGTGACCACTTCCCCGGGGAGCCTGTTCCAGTGCCCAGCCACCCTCTGGGTGAAGAACCTTTTTCTAATATTCAGCTTAAACTACCCCTGATACAACTTCAGGCCATTTCCTGAGATCCTGTCGCTGGTCACCAGAGAGAAGAGATCAGTGTCTGTCCCTCCTCTTCCCCTCATAAGGAAATTGTAACTGCAATGAGGTCTCCCCTCAGTCTCATCGAAGCTGAACAAACCAAGTGTCCCCAGCCATTACTCATATGGCTTTGTCTCAAGGCTCTTCACCATCTTTGTTGCCCTCCTCTGGACACCCTCTAATAGTTTAATGCTCCAGCTCCTCCCAGATTTGCATCATCTGCCAACTTGCTCTGTATCCCTTCCAGCCCTGCATCCAAATCATTTATGAAGATGTTGAAGAGCGCAGGGCCGAGGATGGGGCCCTGTGGAACGCCACTAGGGACAGGTTCCCAGGCTGATGTCAGTCACCCCATCCACTGTAACCCTCTGTGCCGACCTGTGAGCCAGTTGCTCACCCATTGCATGAGGTGTGTGCGCAACTGAATGCTGGGCATTTTGTCCAGAAGACTCCTGTGAGAGACAGTATTGAAAGCTTTATTGAAATCCTGAAAGATTACATCAACTGGCTTTCCTTGATCAACTAGACTGGTTACCTTGTTATATAATAAAAATCAGGTTTGATAAGCAGGACTTTCTTCTCATGAAGCTGTGCTGGCTGTGACCTGTGACTGCATTGTCTCTCAGGTGCTTTTCAATACCTCCCAGAATAATCTCCTGCATTACTTTAGCAGACAGTGATGTGAGATTGACAGGCCTGTAGTTTCTGGGGTCCTCTTCTTGCCCTTCTTGAAAATTGGGACAATGTTTGCCAGCTTTCAGTCAGATAGGACCTCTCTGGATTCCCAAGACTGATTAAAAATAATCAAAAGAGGTTTTGTTATGCCCTGCTTCCTGGAGTTATAGTCTGATGCTTTATCTTTGTAAGGTTTGGTCCTATGTTTGACTACTCTTCTTAGAAAGGTTTCTATAGTAGATTTTTAAAAATATTTTAATACATCTACTCTAAAGTCTTTGGATCACAGCTTCTGAGGTTTAGATGAATCTTTCAATATGCTCAGCATGTTTCTTAGTCTGTTCTGAAAGGTGAATTATTCTACATTAATTTTTCACGGAACAAAGAGACACTGTTTGTTTCCATAGCAAAATCATAGTTTCTTTTCCAGTAATCAGTTTGCATATTTGTACTCATGACAATCTGTTTAAAAGCATAAGAAATAAAGTGTGCTAGCCAAAATAAAAGTGAAGGGCAGTCAAACTACAAATACACTTCAGAAGATACAGAGAAGAAGGTACAAAGTAGGCTTTAAGTTTTGAAAATATTGTGAAATTTTTTGGTGGGGTTTTTTAAATGATCAGTTATTTTCAGAGAGAGATCAAGAACTGTCTGAAATACAAATAGGATTGTCATTCTCACCCTCTGTGTGACTGTATTGCTTGAATTAGTGCCACACTTTAGAACATGTAGCAAACCAATACAGGCATTTTACTTTCAAAGTTAATATTCCTCTGAGCAACTCTTCTTTTGCCTTAACTGTTGAATCTCTATTTGAAGATTTGTGAATTGTGGACATGATTATGAGCAAGTAGTGAAAGTTAAGGTCACTTAACCCTTCAAAATCTTAGAACTCCTGCTGTCAAGTACAACCATCAGGTAACCATCACCAGCTTCTGAGAAGGAGCAACTGACAGCTCCAAAATGAGATTCAAGGTTCCAGGTAGCCCATGACAGATTATAACATGATTCAATCTAGTCCCACAAAAGACAATTTTTGAACAGTGATGTCAGTTGGAATTTGCTGTTTTACAAAATGAAAAGCCAAACAGAAAAAAACCCAGCATGAAAGGATCAGACTGCACAGAGTGCTGTGCTGAGGGTAATACAGGCAATCTGTTAAAGCTTTTGCAGCCAGCTGGCTTGCTTCAGGCTTGGCTTAAATTTACTGCAGGGCTGATTTAGTTCTGGTTTTGGGAGACCACCTGCCCTTTAGTTAGGAGACGAAGAACATATTTAAACTGCCTGCTTTATCCTTTCTTTTGGATTGTATTGTACCATGTCAAGGAGGGGACTGAAGTAAAGCTCCTGGTTTAGAGCATTAGAGTAATGGATTTTTATAAAACACATTACAGTACATCAAAATAAAAGCTTCAGAGGGCAGGAGGATGGGCTGGAGTCTCAGCCAGTTTGCTAACCTCCACTCACACAAGCTACAATCAATCTTCCCTTGAGGCTATTACAAGTACAATTACTCTTATAATTGCTACAGGGATGTATGTGACCAGCCCATGCATGAACAAACAAATGTGGAAGGACACCTCCAAGGTCAAGTAAGCAATTATAATGATTTTATTAATTACTAAATTCTAAGAAAGGAGGGATTAGAGTATCACAGGACTGGAAGGAACCTCAAGAGATCTTCTAGTCTATCCTCGTCCTCATAACAGCTCAATAGCTAAATCTATGTCACACCTGAAGACTACCTCCCTAACCTCTTCTCATGGAAGAGCTGTCCTCCAGCTTCAAATGATGGACATATTCTTGTGCTATCTATCCCAGCTGCTTTACTATTGAAGTCATCGCAAGATGTTTTTCCATCTTGAATATTCCTTGTTACAGTTTAATTCGGTGGCTCTTTCCCATGCTATATTTATGCAATTTGTTATTCATCCCTGAAAAGATTAATCCATATTCACTGTTACTTTGTAGTCCTGAGAATTAAACTGATGGATTTGAGCAAAAATATAAGAACTATATCTACTTTCCTCAGTGCTGAGCACTGCCACCATTTATGCCTACAAGTAGCATATGCCTACCCCACATTTCCATAGCTGTGCTTTACATTGGAAAAGACTCTTTGATACTCGCAGCTGCAGAAGCAAGCAAGCAAGCAAACAAGACTCAGATGCATTACTGAGGAAGTGGATCAGAGGAAATAATCACAGACTGATTAGATAGCAGCAACACATTGAGGAGAAGAGGAAAAAAGTTCTGGTTTTTTTTCTCCAAAATATCCAAAGATGATAACATTAAAATTGCAAAACATGACAGAAAAATATGATATTTTTCTGGAGAACATCCCATCATAATGCAGGGATTGCCTGCTTGTTTCATCACATGACAACCCAAATGATTCTGTGAGTCAGTGAAAATGTCAGTCCTTTCCTATGAATTGACATAAGCCTTTGCATGATTAATGTTCAGTTTCTTGTCACGTGGGCAGGCAGGACAGGGACGGGTGGAAGTCAGTTCCTATATCCATGGTGATTCCTGGTAACTTGAGTAGGAGGAGTAGAGCACGACCATTACCAGCCTGCTCAGAGGAGTCTGTTGGCAAACAGTTGTCACTTGTTGTATTGCACAGCCAAAATCTTACTAGATCAGTAGGATTTTCCAGAGTAGCAGCCTTGCAGAACAGGTTGCACTGATTCAATAATGGCTTTTTCAAACTCTTGATCTCCAGGTACTCATACCTGCAAAATTTATTTAATGTGACACTAGAGATTTCTCTAACTCTTTGTATTTTGTTGGGTTAATAGAGACATAAAAGCAAAGCATATATTCTGGGGAGATCTTTTTTCCTCTTTTCAATTCTTATAGGGAGCTTATAAGAAAGAGGGGGCCAAATGCCTGCAGCAATCAACACGTTTTGTACTGGAAGTGGGGTGATTCAGAGTACAGATAACGAAGAAATTTTTTTCCAATGAAGGTGAAGAAGCACTGCAAGTGGTGTCCCAGAGAAATAGTAGATGCTCCATCCTTGAAACAATCAAGGTCATGTTGGACAGGGGTCTCAGCAGCCTGAGATAGCTGAAAGATGTCGCTGATCATCCCAGAGGACTGGACACTTAAAAGTCTGCTTTATGATGTTCCACAGTGGAAACAGGCTTTATATTAAACTAAATCATATTATCATATTTTTCCCCTAACTGATATAAACCAATCAGCTGAGAGACAAAACTTTGGTGGTTCCTAGATTTGCAAATGAAACAAGTCCTATACTAATATACCTTCTGTCTTCCAAAACACGGTCCACGTATTCTGGTTATTCATTTGCTTTTACACAGATCCTTTATCACACTGCTCTCTATGCATCTTATTAAATCATTTTTTGGTGCAACATTGTGCCACAGGATATGCTTGTGACTGCTGGCTCACCTCAAGGTCTTCTCATCCTGTTCTTGTTCTCTATAATCATGCCAGACAAGATTTGATGACTTCTCAGGTTCATGAGCACCCTGCTTATTCATGCTGACACCTGGATTTCTGGTACAGTTTTCATTTGCTGTAATAAGATGTTAATCTGAGTTAATTTCAGGAGATTCTAAGTGAGAGGTATGATCACCTTTCTTCCTAGATAAAAAAACAGTAGAAGTCAATTTTTTGAATCACTGAAATGACATACACTGATGAAAAATTAAATTAAGTGCTCTGTTAACAAGAACCATTTTAATTCTGCTTTATGTGTGCATGTGAATTATCTTTGCAGCTCTTATTATGCTATCTTTTATATATATTCTAGCAGTAATATTGTGTTGTAAGTGCTTTCTGACTGTCATTGGGGCTACTTTTCAGGTGTTTCATACCAACCAAACTGCAAGGTTACTCAATTTCTGCAAAGCTGTTGGTGGACTAGCCCTATTTTTGAACCTGGGGCAGCAGGAGTACACTCAAATAAATACATTCCTATGCCCTAGAAGGTGTTTTGTGTATTGCTGCAAATCAGCACAGTGTATAAGTAATCAGGCAGTCAGAGTACCATAAATGCTGTACTCCACAAATCTGATGAGGTACAATTAATACAGGACTGTTTGACATCTCTGCTAACTTGACCCTCTTTCTTACTGTCAGAAGTATTTGGTTCAAAACATTGAAAACTCAATACATGTTTATTTTTCCAGACAATAATGCTGGAACACTCAGCGGCCAGAACACTCAGAGGCTGTGTTCAGTTTTCTGGTAGCAGAATGTATTCCATGGAAAAGCTGTGAACACATTCTACTGCTGTAGCAATTGTTTGACAGGATCCTTTCAGAACAAAAAATCTAACAATATCCTAGTCCTCAAGGATGTGTGTTACCTCTCTCAACCCAATTCTTGGCAAGAAATTGATAACAGGAAGAAGATACATGTAATGCAATTTCTTTATTCAGGAAAAATTGAAGCCTTCTTGGATTCCATTGTTAAAGTAAATTGAAAAGAGAGAGATTAAATTTTCTGTTAGTTTTGAGAAACTGTTGAGTAAAGCTACTCATAGCCTATGTTTACTATTTCTTAACTTCTTAAAGAATGCAATATGTTTCAAGGCTAGCAACCCTTTTTTTTCCAGCACTGACCTGTTACAGATCCCTCACATAACTATCAGAAAAATCAGTTTTTTCCCAAACTTTGTTTGTGTACAACTGACCAGCAGCATTCCCTCACATATCTACCAGAAAAATCAGTTTTTTCCCAAACTTTGTATACAACTGACCAGCAGCACCATCTATGCCTCTCTATCACCTAAATCAGATTTCTGCTCTGAAACAGCTATCAGCTCCCCTAAAAATTGTTAGTTATTGCTAATATCTAGGCTGTCATTTCCTTAAGAAAGTATTATTTCTGAGCTCAAACACAGCCAGCACCAAGTCCTTCAGGCATGACTTTCTCTGTGGAGGTTCATCAATGAGAAACTTACTCACAGCAGGTAGTTCATTCTCCATTAAATAATCTCTACATGAAATGGCATCCTTTACTTCCTGGGTTTTTAAACACCTTGAGAGACTGACTTAGTTGATTTGGCTATCTGTCAGCCAGATTATTTGTTTGCAAGAATATTTTATAGAAGTATCATGGTTTAAAAAACCCCAATAAAGAAACAAGAAAACCCTCACCACAGAGAAACCTCCACAAGAAAAAACTGAAGAGAATCACTGCTCAGATAAATCAGGTTCCTGATCATTCCCTACTGACATGAGCTTTGAGGCAGGACAGTGCTACAACAACATAAGTTTTGATGACTTTGAGTTTGATGATAAGTTTGATGACACCCTGGGATTCCATCTTGCTGCATTTAATTAAGTGGATTAGTGACATATACCACAAAAAATTAATTTCTTTGCCAGGGAAATCACTTATGAAATGAGAGATTTTGTATTGTGACTATGTCAACAAGTTCCTAAATAAGTAGGAAAAGGAAGGAATTCAATATCATCACTAAAGAAGTAGGTAAAAAAAAAGATTTGGTGGTGGTGCAGAACTTGATCCATACAGACCAGTTAACCAGGCCTAGTCTGGCTCTCTTTGCAGAATGCTGTTTCGTGACCTGCAGTGAAAATATGAGACCAAGTAGCTTTTGTAGGGACCTGAGAGACTGGGGATGTAACTCAGAACTCAAGACTCCAAGCAGACAATTCCTCCTGCATATTTAATAGTTATCATACAGCACAACTCACTGCTGTGAAGTCTATGATCTTACAAGAATTCTCATTGAGCATGAAGCTGACAAGTCCCCATATCAGTTTAATTGCTGGATATTAACATTTCTCTTTCAATAACTGTGCCCAAAGCAGTTTACAATGATTAATAGGTCTAACAGAAAACATATCCTCTTTCAGAGACCCACAAGGTGACAGGTGCTAATAACTGTATCCAAGGAATCTTATTTCATGCTTCTTGTTATGAGAGATATCATGAATTCCATTCTGTGCCACCTACTCTTTCCCTTCCTTATGGGGTCAAATTTCAAAATAAATAGGATATCTACTTGTACTGAACACCAGTATTTCCAAGACTTTCATCTGCCTACAGTGTGAAAATTCTGGCTTGCAAAACCAAACACACACAGACTTTGTTTTATCATCACAGGCTGATGATTTAGCTCCTATATGACAGAGCTAGTGAGTGGGGAAAAAAGGAATAAAAAAAATAAAAATGAAAGGTGCTGAAATATGCTTATATTATCAGATTTGCCTAATTAGTTCAATTTAAAAAGTGTCTATGTATGAGAAAGAGAATAAGGGAATACCAAAGCAGTGATTTATTAATTTTTTTTTTTACTTACTCTCAGATTAAGTCTTTGAAGCAGGGCTAAGTATCTAATTTTATTTAGCAGTATGCTGGAAATTAGACCTTAAGAAAATTGCATGTAAAATGCAATTATAACTAGGTGTTTATAGGTCTCAGTAACCTTCAAAGAGGATAGCCATAGATTTTCTTAGTTAAATATTGTAAATAGTATTGAGAGATGGGAATGCATTACAGATTGCATAAGGCATAACAGTGGAATCTGAATACTATGAGTAATTTTTAAACAAGCTCTTAGAAAACCTAACATTCTTTAGTAGAAATCTGTATGGTACACTGTTCAAAATAACATTTACATTTTACCTTACAAAGTAACAATATATATTCCTTAAAACTTAACAAAATACAGTACCTATTTTACTTTGCTTCCCTTCTTGTTATTAACAAGCTCCATATGTTTATGCATGATCGCATTTTCAATGGCAAACAATCCAAGTATTTTGCAGGCTCAAGAATACTGGAATTGATTAATTATGTTATTGTATTTTGGGACATGGCTGTCCCACAGGGAAAATAAAACATCTGAGAATCTTCCTGGCTTCTTCCCAGCCTCCTGAGGGAAGTGGGAGAAGAATCATGTCTGGACAGTCCCACTGGGCATGTAGAAATCCAGAAAGAGGTGGGTCAATCTCAGGACTCAGAACAGTTTTATACCCACAACCTTTGTGCATCTTGCTCCTGCTGAAGGCCTACAAGGATCCAGAAGACAGGCAGACAGCTAGAGTGCTGCTTATCCTAAGGATAAGCCGTTCAGGAAGATGTTTAGGGTTCTCTCAGCACAAATTCAAGTCTCACGGCTGGAACTCCATCAGCAGTAAACAAAACTAACACCTTAAGAAGATGTCACACACCCTCTTCATAAGAGCTTCCAGTTCTGAGCACTTTCCTGGGTCCCATAACCTCATTCCTGCACCTTATGAATAGGTGGCCCATCACTGGAGACAGCTGTCCTACAGTAAGATCTAGGGACAAAGGACTCTATCTTGGAGAGCATGTATCTCTACAGGCAAGGCAGGCTGTAGAAGTTTTCAGTGATGCCAACTTGTCTCATTAGCCATTTGGGCCACTAATTGTGTCTCTTTAATTGGGCATCATGCCTTCCGATGAATAACAGGGAATCATTGCAATACATAATGTATTTCTTATTGGTTCTCTGTAATTTATATAAAACTTTTACCTTGCAACTAGGATTGATTACATCAGGCTGCTGTAGTTTGTGAGCTTCAGGGTTGATACAGAGCTCATGAATTAATTTATGCTATACTAATTATTTTCATACCCTTGATTCCCCATTAACTTTAATTAATTTGCAAGGTTGATGGCCTTTTTCTGCACACGTACAAATAAAAAGTTTATTACATACATAATGCACATCACTCCTTCTGAATTTTTTTTCGAACATCAAGTCTCATACTTATTTTTAAAATTACTTCACCTATACTTATATGCATATGTCTTTTAAGCACCCAAGAAATGAAACCAGACTCTTCATTCTGTAACTAAACCTTATTTTAAATTTCCTATATGTTAACAATTTTCATTTGTTCCTTCCAGTGCCTCTCTCTTCCCCCTGCTAAGGAAGTTTAGGTAAACATATTTGGAATATTTAATCTATTTACAAAAATTTGCTTTGCACCAAGAACACTGCTGCAATCAAGTTTGATCTCATCACTTTAATTGCATGCTCCAGGGATGATGACTAACTTTCTGACACTGTATATCAACAGCTACCAACACAAATTCAGAAAGCTTTTGCTTAGTCAGTGTTTTTAGTCTTTACATACAGAGGCCCAGAGACAGCTTCATGCTCAACAACATCCTAAAGTCCATTTCAAGCACATATTTGGAGATGAACATTTAAAAATAAATTTTTTTTGTTCTTCTTCAAGAGTTCATAGGCCAGTATTGTATCATTTTTACTCAAGAGCGTTTTTAACTTACCAGTACTTTACAAGATTTTAGGGCACTACTTCAAGACTGAATCTCTGAAACAAAAATTCGGCCACAATTTTTCAAAAAGACTTGTGTATGCTGAGGTTACAATTTTTTTGAATGACAGTTTTGACTTTAGTACCTTTTTGGATGTTCCTTTCACTTTTGTTCAAACGTATGTCCTCACAATACACATATCCATTGTTATTCAACAGCTCTCATAAGAGCACCTTGCTGGCCTTTTGCTGAACACGGAAAAAAGAAAAGTCACCATGGTATGAGTCCCATTTCTTCCTTTCCTTTCAGTGGATCTGATTCAGCATTTGTCTCAGAGGCTCAGATATACCTAGTATTTAAGAAAGGTGCGTGGGCTAGACCTGCCCATTTCAAATTCTCACTCTTCTTACTCTTCCAAATCATCGGCTAAAGTACTTACAGGAAAGAGGAGTTTAAAAGCAATATAAAGGACTTCCTTTTCACAATTTACAGCAAATATTTGTTTTTCAACACAAAGATTTTGCTGTTTATTTCATTGTTTTTTCAATCTCCTGCCCTTGAATTTGTTTTAACAAGGAAAGGTCACAGATCTCCTTCCCATTAAGTGCCATAATCTCAACTAGACATAGAAAAAATGCCCAGTTCACCATTGTATTTTTTGAGAAGTAACATTTGTGTTATTCACACTTTTGAGCAGCTTGCTCCTCTGTAGGAATAGAGGTAACTTACAGAAAGACAAAATCTGTAAGAATGTAGGCCATCATCTCCACTTCTGTTCCTCACCTACCTCCATGACTATGATGGCACTATACATAAGTAGCCCCATAAATACTGTTTTACCCTTTGGCTGTAAAGCACCACAGGCTCCGTACTGACCTCTCAGTACATTGTCTGCATCTATCTGGTTAGGCCTTTTTTGATTTTAGCTGGTGTTAGATGTTACACCAGTAGCCTGATGGCCACTGCCAGTGCCCACTGCCTTCCTGGGCTGGCCTGGGAGTGCTGAGTGCTGGGAGCTGGTCCCCCTACAGGCTCGTCCCCCTTAGGGGACTCACTGCCCCCTCTGGGGTAAGGGGGCTGGGGGAGGACTGCATTTAATTTTCAGTGTTTAGTTTGGAAGAAGTAACAAGGCTATGCCCAATGATAAGGAAACATATAAATATAGCAAATTAAACATTTATTGGCCCAAAGACACATTCCTAGCTCTACCCTAGTTTGTGTACCTCTCTGCTCTGGACAATATTGTGAGTAACCATCTCGCACACTGTGACTATGAGAGCGGTTCATGTGTGCAGATATTCTAAAGATAAAAGCAGCAGCTCAGAACTATTAGAAGTTGTCAGGCTTATCTGAGAAAGGACATCACTGAGAACTACCCATGTTGTACTCAAACAGAGTTAGCAAATGAAACTTATCTTTAACCAGCAAATAGTGTAATGATACTAGATATTCCCAGGCACACACTGATTCCTGGGAAAGGAACTAGAGAAAAACCTGAACAGAGGCAAAAGTCCTGACTGGCTAGAACAAACGCAACTTAAAACTGAAATATTACAAGCTTATTGCTTACCTCTTAGGCCCCAGAACTGAGGGATGTCAAACAGAAACTTACTTTCAGGTTGTAAGAGTGTGAATTTCTTCCCCTCATGACTTTGAGGAAAAGCTGACAATTTTAACAAAGTATTAACAATGTAGAAATGCCTGGTTTCCTCCAAAGAACTTATGCCATGTTCCTGAAAATGGATTTGATACTCATCCATCATTGTTTTTGGTGTGATATACATGG
This sequence comes from Pyrgilauda ruficollis, assembly GCF_017590135.1. NCBI lineage: Eukaryota > Metazoa > Chordata > Aves > Passeriformes > Passeridae > Pyrgilauda > Pyrgilauda ruficollis. The sequence goes on from NW_024525156.1 coordinate 4,785,166, forward strand.
GTATGTAGTGTTTTCTGTTTTCTGTACAGATATGAGATTTTTGATAGCTCTCTTTTTTTCTCCAAGATAACCAACACCACAGCTCCATATTTTTTTGTGATTGGAAACAGCTGTAGTAAAATAAATTCTGTCATTATTACCTGTGTCTTTGAAAGGGATGAAAAAACACTGTCACACAACTGGTAATAGAGAATCAATACATGCAACAGAATTTAACAGGAAATTTCTATTCTCTATTCAAGTTTCTTTCTGGTCTGTCAGGGAAGACAAATATAATAGATTGAATAAAATGAGAAAGACAGAAATGGTTGGCAAGAGTAATAATATTATGAAATAGAGTAATATATTATTAAGTAATCCATGTTTAGTGGAATATTTGCCATATTTTAATCTCTAGTCACCTAAAATGGGATTTTGGGCTATCACAAGCAGAGCAGTCTAAAATCAGGGAATTTTAACTGAAGAATTCCATGACCAAAGGCAGTTGCTAACTACTGCTTTGCAATGTTCTTCTGAAGAGAACAAACAGATGTAAGGCACATACATTTTGAACACAACCTGATATTTTCTAGATAATCAGCTGATTTTGAAATTTCACTGCCAGACCCTCAACTGGTTTCATACGGCTTTGACAAACTACTTGGTCTCTCATTGATGGTAACTGTGTCTTCCTGAGCATATGTAGGCAGAAGATATATCATCTATTCCAAAGACACAAACCAGTATTTTCTGACATTTTGATTGCTTTGACCTCACAATTTGTGTGTGTGTGTATGTAATATACATGTATATTACATTATGTGCCAGTGCCAGTGCAATATAAAGAAAAAAGAGAACTTTGAATAGAATATAGAATTGCAGTTAGGGTATATGAAAAAGCTAGAAAAGACAAATTTTTAAAGATTTCACTAAAAAAACCCCAATACTCACATAACAAAAGGGAGATTTTCCAGTGGTGCCTGTGCATTTTTCCTAGTTTGTGCAATGGACTCTTTTACAGTCTTTGTATTTTTAACATATTTTAGTTTTATTTTGATTATCCTAGGATCAATCAAGGGATTGTATCTGAGATTCCCTTTCTTTGTATCACTTATGGGAACAAGAAGGAGAGTGTCTTACCCTGTAAATCTGTTTACAATGATCAAGAGAATAAATCCCAATGACAGCAGGGGCATCAGGGCTGTAGGTGCAGGGGTACCAATATCACCTACTTGAACCAAAATTTTCTTCCACTTGAGTCAGACACTTCTGTCCCCAGCACCTGCCTGCCACAGTCCTCAGCCCTAAGAGGGGTAGGTAACTCATAGGTAACTCTATTTTGCATAGGGAGTTGTTCCCTCCACCACTAAAGAGTGTGTCTCTAGCCTCCAGCACCTTTCAATTTCTTTAGGAGCTGTGTTTGGGCAGGGACACCATGTGCCTCTGATTAGACAAAGTTTCTGCATGTGATAAGTAAAGATTTGAATATCATTTTTGTTTTCCACCATTGTTTTCGTGCACTTCAGGGTTGGCTGAATTGTCTCACAGACTGTAATGTAGGCTCATTCCTTAGGCCCAGTTCCTCATGTCCCATGTTCCATCTTTAAAAGAACGAGATTTAACTCTTCTATTCAGGCTAAACATATACATATATATATATAAACACACACACACACACACACACACACATATAAAATATATGCAATACAATTTACTGAATTTCACATCTCTCTTGACCATTTAGGAAATTACATCATATTCCACAATTCAGCAAAATGACTTCTGTGCTGATATGTTTGTCTTCACTTACAGTCATCAACCAGTGCTCAGTTTTAAGGAACATATTGGAACTCATTTTCTCTGTTTGCTTGGGCAAGAGAAGGATTTTTCACCAGTTTAAGTGTGACTCAGTGTTTGGTAAAGATTTTTATAGCTGAGATTTCTGGCAGTATTAATTAGAGACAATTATAATGTGATAGACAGGTTTTGCCAGTTTAAAATTCTTAACAGAACTCCCTCTGTCTCTTAAAAACCAAATGGAGATTTTGATTGCATTTGCATGCCTGAATTGTTAAGCTCCTTGAATGTTAGACTCCATGAATATAATAAGATATATGAAAATTAAATAATCAGAACTTTACTTCAGCAAATAACTAGATGCCCATGTGTGTGTTTGTAATATCAGGAATGAAACAATATTAAACATAATAAATATTTTAGACTTTTCTCCATGTCATTGTTGCTAACAATGATTTTCAACAAAAGCTTAAAATTTTCTGGTCAGACTTTCTATTATTGATACTTAAGTAATTTTTCAATTATCACAGTTGGTAATTTCATGTTTCTATTTGATTGGAGTTGGTGCTAAGCTATTAATTGGAAAAATAAGTATATTTTTAATGAAGTATTTTCTGTCATTATCTGCTCCAGTGGCTTCCTAGATCCAAACAAAGACACTTAATTAGTGTTTCATTTTCTCTCTGGTTCAATAAATATTTTAATCAAATACAAGGAATAAGAGCCAGCAAGAAAAATTCAAAAATCAGCCAGCATACATTCTTAAAGTACCTCATTACTTTGGTTACTTTCTCCACACACAGCTTCTTCATGAAAACCTAGTGTGGCAGGGTTTTTTGAAGCAGATGTCAAGAGCTATTTTTTGTGTAAAATTGTTTTCTGGCCAACCCTATTACTAAATTACAGCTTCAAAAATTCACTTTCTTAAGATGAAGTAATCTTTAACACTGTCTTATCCCAATGTCAGCAAGAAGAAATATGAGTGAGTTATCCAATGAATCTTAATATGCTTTTCTAGAAAATTCATTTTTTTCGTGTGCAAAGACATGTTTTTTAGCCATGTATGGCATCCACCAGGGCCACACAATGACTGACATGCAGAGTGCTGTGTATGCTTTCTTCATCTTCTAAATGAAATGGATACAAAAAAACTCTTGGTAGACAGCATATGTAGACACAACATGAATTATTCTAAACCAGATTTCTGTGCAAAACCAGTGGAACTCAGAAGACCAAAAATGCACTCATGCACTCTCCTTAATTTAGCATTCAATTATTATTATTATTAAGTATGTCATCTATTATTAATTCTTACATCTTTTTAAACATGGTTTATCTGCTAATTTGACGTTGAATTTTTTGTATACTGACCTTTTTTGCCATTTCTGCAGTTTCCAAATCATCTTGTTGAGCACAGACATTGACTACTGTTCCTACTTCACCATATACAGTGCAGTACATTTCATCATATTTCATGAATGCCATGGCCTAAAGCCTCAGTATGAATAGACCAAAGCTGGAATAATTAGCCCTGTGCTTCTTCCATTCTTTTCAATCTCCCAGGGCATATCTATTTCTCTACTTCTTCTGATAACTACAGATGCAGAGAATAGGTAAGCTTTTGTATGACAGTTCTTTGTTAGTGAAAGTCACTAATTTCATCCATTATACTATTGATTTTAAATACATGAACCTTAACTCAGCTATAGAAACTGATCAGTACTGATTTTTCGTGATCTCAAACCAAAAAGTATTGTTTTTCATAGAGTTTATTCATTGTGGCATTAAGAAACAGGGGAATTTGCTCTTAGATCTTAAATAGCAGGCCTGACCAAAACAGTTGATCTATTTCTAATTTTGTTCTTGGTTTATATTTCTGAGACATTTTTTTTAACTCCTTTCTTCAGTGACACTCGTCAAGTGAATGTATTCAGGAATATCAGATCCTTGGTTTCACGATTTTAGAAGCTTATTGAGACAGCAAATTCTCCCTGTGAATACTTTCAAAAGTGCAACCTGTACTACTGTTCTGCTTGTTGCTATATGCTTGATGCATGTCATGGTGAAAATCACAACTGCAAGCCGAAGGCTCTTCAGTATAGAGAGAGTTGTTCCCCTGGTAGCAGAGAATTTTCTTGAAAAGATTTGCTGGAACTCATATAAAGTATTATCTCTTCTACCTTCATAACCTGCTCATCATCACAGTCCAGTAATGCCCATGACCCCCTTCATTCTGATCACTCACTGAAACATCTCCTGGGAACATGACTACACCGTTGAGAAGCAAGGCAGGAGCATGTGCACTTCGGTTGAGGTACTGGAGGCAGTACAGATGTTGTGACAATTCCTGTCTGAGTGAAGTTGCAGGAATGCCCCAAAGGGCATGATAATAATTCTGCCCCTTTAGAGTTAGAACTTACTTAATCACTGATGATTCTCCCACCCCTCAGACTGCCTTTGCTTCTTGTACTTCCATGCCATATTTGACTATAAATCCTTGATCCAAACCCTTTGCTGGGTGGTTCTGTATCTTGGGTTTGGTGTGAATTGCAGAGAATTTCTATCCAGATTCATGCCCTAGATTTGGGCCTAGTCATGCATTTAATTTTTAAAGCTAGATCTGCTCTATCATTTTTAGCAAAATACATCTCAGTGGGAAGCACATGTACAAAACCTCCTCATACTCTCTTATCACACGCAGTAGGTGAACACATTGTAACTGGACATTCAGCATCCACTACAGGTATACCTATATTCAGAGTTCTGCAGAACTTGCTGATTCTTTGCACTCTGTAATCCAGATGTAGATTTTACTTTGCATTTATCCTTCTCTCAAAAATCTGCATGAATTATTCCAGCCCCACATTCCCCATGAACTTGAACAAAGAAAGGAGAAATGCAGTTCTGCAGCTGAGCTCCTTGTTGCCAGTCTTCAGTCAAGGATGGAAAACATTGACTGAAAAAGCCCATGCAGACCTCAGGGGCAGATTACACACATAATGGAGCATTGTCTTGCATTTGTGGTTTTGCTCAGAAGGCTTTCTATGTTTCCCCTGAAGTAACACTGTTAATTTATTGCCTGTATTACTTCAAAGGCTAAGAACAAATCAGACCCTTCTAAATGGCTACAATCTGAAATTCAGTATGAAAGAGCCACAGCCGAGAATTTTTACCCTTCACAAAGATAATTTCACTCCTCCTTTATCTCTCTGCTTCACTATATTTTGCAGACAAGTCCCTTTAAATAATACAAAGCCACTGCTTGCAAACACACTCCCGTCCCCAAATATAAGGGGTTTTCATCATCTTCCCTCAGTATCTCATCAGCTTGCCCCAATATTAAGAGCAGTGCCCCCCGAGACAACAGGCAGCTCTTTGAGAAGTACCTCTTTGAGTTGCAGAAGCAGCACTGGAGTGACATGGATGTCATCCCCACTGGGCCCACTTCCTTACCTCAGTGACTCAAGAATTCACCAAGTAGTTCTGTAAACCTGTCATGCTATTTGCTACTCTTAAGTAGTCTTCTGAGGTATGTCTGGCAGGACTACAAAGAACAGTGAGATCTGAAGCCTGATTCATGATTTATTGGGTGGTAAGTTGAAAGAACTCCACACTTCTGAAACTAGGTTGGCTTCTTAACAAAACCTGTCATAACTGTGTCCCAACAGCAGCAGTTATGTCCTCTGAGAAAAAAAATAAACATCAACAAAACGCCAACATATTTTTGGATGCCTTTATTAGTGCCTCTTTCCTCTTGCAATGTGTTTTTCCTGCTATTTTCCATGCAGCTCACTAAGATGTCTAGGATGTTGCTTTAGGCAAGACAGACCATTCTTCACAGAGTTAGTTCCCCACAGTGACTTCAGACCTTCCATAAATTTTTCTTCACCACTTTAAGAGAAAGAGATGTACTGGTTTCTATTAAAAATACTAAGATCCTCCTGCCATCATCTAAGCTCAGGAACTGAGGCCTGATGTATGGGAATGAGCCAATGCTTTTATCTCACTCTGCTTGCATCCCATGCAGTTCCACCCATCCCTATTCTTCTCTGAGTCCTGAAGGTGTTGTCTTGGTTTCAGTATTTTATCCTCCAAGGCTTGGTTGGCTTCCTGCAGTAGACATACTCTGATAAGAGGACATTTCAGGAAAGTGAAATGCAGCACTGAGGAAGCTTAAGATATCTGGCTTTTGGGATGCTATAAAGACTGCCATGTCCTGACTATATGAAAAAAAAATTCTGTAAGGCTGTGAGAATTTGACAGAAAAGAGATAAACAGGCAGAGGAACTATTTCTTAAGTATTTTCTTTTAAATGTCTGCAATATTCAGCCCATTGGAGGATGATTTCTCTGGAAAAATTCAGAAGCTGTAGTAATGCAGTAATGAAATATTAATAATAATTGAAAAATGAGAGAAATTGAGCACAGAAGATGTAGGCACAATCAGGTTTCCCAGTAAAAGAAACCCGGTGATTGACTTTTTTCACTGGTATCCCTCCCATGATGTTCTTAGAAGGAATTCATTTGTTCCATTTACACGATGTCTATCACAAGGAACTGCTGTGCTAATAAATCCCTGCCTCTCAGAGAAGATAAGATATATCTGTCATACAAATAATACTTCAAGTGAGTTAAAGGAACAGGAGGTTAAAAAAGGAAATTAAGCCAAGGGAAAACTAAAAGCTCAAGAACAGCAAATCAGCATTGGAATACTCATCATATGTCTGGGTAAAAATTGATAAAATGGAAAAGAGGCTGTGGATTTGGGATTTTCCTGTCAGATTTGCTACACACAAGCTTTCAAAAATGTATTACTACCGGCAAATAAAGCAAATTATATTTTGTTTTGTTGTTAAAGCTGCTGTGTTGCAGTCACTGCAATGAACATTATTTTAAGTTTTCTTTCAGTGCACAATAAGTCTGTGGTATGTGATTACTAGAGCAGGAATTGCATATCTCCTTGTGTGTGTATTAAAGCAGGTGAGTCTGCTGTCGGGGTATGGTCTCTAACAAACCTAGGTTAAGTAGCAAAAATTCTGTGCTCTCAACTGCAAAAGAGGTACCAAATTAGCTTCTATGCTTGTCAGTGTTGTGTAATAGAAGCAGACAGTTATCTAGTTCATCTGTCCTCAAAACAGAAATGGGAATATCATAATGCAATTCTCATCTTTCTCTGCCAAAATACCCTGGTTCTTAAGTTTCCAGTTCCTGAGCGTCAGTTTACAGCACAAACTTCAAGTGTTCCCATCTCAAATTCCCCAAACTCGAACTTCCATACTGCAACTACACTCTCCTCCTAGAGTCAGTTTTCTCCCAAGATCCACAGTCACAGAAGAGACCTCTAGAGTTCAGCTTGTCCAGCTTCCCATTCAAGCAAGGTCCCCCTGCAGGTTGTTCAGGGCCATGTCCAGACAGCTTTTGAATATCACCAAATATGGAAAGTTCACCATCTCTCTGGGCAACTTCTGCCAGTGCTTGCTCATCTTCACAGTGAGAAGGTGTGTCCTGATGTTCAGAGGGAGCCTCCTGTGTTTCAGTGAATGCCCATTGTTTCTGGTCCTGCCACTGGGCATCGCTGAAAAGAACCTGGTTCTATCTTCTTTGCACCCTTCCTTCAAGTATTTATATACATTCATGAAATCCTCCCTGAGCCTTCTCTTCCCAAGCCTGAGCAATCCCATGTTTCTCAGCCTTTCCTTATGTGAGCAATATTCTTGTCATTTAATCATCTTCATCACTAGACTCTCTCCAGTACCTCAGTCACTCTCTCATGCTGGGGAGTCCAGAACTGAACACAGGACTTCAGGAGAGGAGAAGGATCAGTTTCCTTGCCCTGCTGGCATCACCCCCCCTGCAGCCCAGGGTACTGTTGGTCACCTTTACCCCATGGGCACATTGCTGGCTTATACTCAACTTGCTGTTCACCAGACCCTTAGGTGCTTTCTTCACAGCTCTTTTCTATCTGGTCAGCCCCAGTATGTACTGGTGCACGCCCTTCTGACTACGGGGCTGCATCCTCTTCCTCACCAGTCTCCACATTTGTCCCATTATCTTGTTTCACCCCTCAACTTCTGCACCTACATAGACCTCCCTCCTCCCTTCACTCTCAGCCCCCATTCTCAGCCCACGTGTCTACTGTCTGCAGTTGCTCTGCAAACCTCTTTCTTTCTATTTTTAAATAGCTGACAATTCTTCTTTCCTCCCCCACCCCTGGACTCAGATTACTCTGCAGCATCCATTTGTCCATTCCACCTCCATTCCTGACTTTCCCCACAGGAAAAACAAAAGCTGGATCCAGGCTGCAGCTATCAGAAATCTGCCTGGATGTATTCAGAGGAAAGAAAAAGAGCATCTGTCTGGAAAAAAAAAAAAAAAAAAAAAAAAAAAAAAAAAAAGAGGATGATGTATGATAGCCTGTATTATACAAGCAGGTTTTTTCTTTCTTTCTTTCTTTTTTTTTTTTCCCAAACTTATAATTATTATCATCAAGGCAGAATCTGTACAAAACTGACTGGAACTCTGTCAATTAGGAATGAATGCCAACACAAAGTTTGAAACACTCAGAGATTTAATATGATTTTATTGCTTTTGTCCTGTATCTATTCTTACAAATAATTATTAATTCACTTGGACAAAAGCAGGAAACATTGCAGTATTTTAACAGCTTTTCTCTTAGTCTGAAGCAAATCCTGTCAGTTTCTTAAGCAGGGCTAGCAGATGTGCTGTGTTAGCTGCCTCTTTGCCAAATGAGCAAACCTCTCATCCCTGCAATTCACTTCTTCTCCAGCAGTCTACTCAAGAATACTTCTTTTTACATGAAAGCAAAGCATTCATGAAGGAAAGTCAAACTCTTCTAAAGTTTAGGATTCTTCAGTTTCATTACACACTCCAAAAAATACAGATACTTTTCATTCAGCTGGTATGTTACTTCCATTTCAGTTTAAGAACTGGATGATTTTCCAGACAAAAATAATCTCTCTTAAGCCAATTGGCTTAAGAAGTTTAAAATACAGAATTCAGAAAAAGTATGTTGCATATGGTTTTGATTAGAAAAGAGCTTTTTCATCAAATTCTATTACAACATGCAATGGTGGACACAAAACTGTCAAGGATAAAACAGGCAAGGAAATTGCCCAGAAAACCATCAAATTTCACTGAGCAGTGCTGTCAGATCACAAGACTGTGAGTGAATTAAAATATAAAATGAAAGGGCTGTTTCAGTCTCTCTCTTTTTGTGTTTTTCTTCTCTTGTGCAGGCCTAAGGAATGCAGAAGGTAATATGGAAAGCAGAGGAGAGAACAGGCAGGAACAGATATGATGACTTAGCAAATGCCTGCAGATTGTGTTCACAGCAAACCTTCAGAGCAGAGTGAGAAAGGCAGTGACAGGGAAAAGGCTGAGGGACAAGATACACTTGTACTTGACAAATATATACGACTTAGGCTTGTGTGGTGACTGAAACCGAGCAAGTGGATAAAATCAACAGATGATATGCAGATGAAGAGAAGACAACTTGGGAAGGCTTGACAGAATAGAGAAAATAATACAGAGGTTGGGGTCTGGCTGCAGAGGCACAAATAAGTCCAGAAGCAAGAGGCCAAACAGAAATTAATATATGTAACTTTCCTCATGTAGTCACAGAAAAAAATTGCTGTCTTTTATAGGAGATTAAAGCTCCTTCATTAGATGAAAATACGTTGAGTTTTTTGCAATGTTTTGCTTAATTTATGCTTTTCTGTCCTTATTTTTAGATTGTCACTGAAAATGTTTACAAGATGTTCTTTGTCTTCCATGTTTTCATGTCTTCTTTCTTCATGTAAACTCCACTGAAACGAGATCTTTCAACAATGAATTACTATTGCTTATTTGACATGAAGAAAATAGTTATGGAAGCAAACTGGTTACAGTATTTGTTTCATCCTAAATCAATAGGTAAATGAGATTATTTAAAAAATAATTTGATTTCTAGGTACTCCCCATGTCCCTCACATCTATTTAATTTTATATCACAGGTGCAGACTGAGCTTTCCACTATGAATTCCTGTCATCAATCTGGATGATGCTCTCTTCTTTTCTTGCACTCTATTTTTAAAATGGAAAGCATTATGATTGGGAAGTAGACAATTCCAGTAATCATAGCCTCCTAAAATCTCACATCACAAAATCAGTGCCAGTACCATCCACAAGCATGTATAGCTAGCACAATGACTGTGCACATGACCATTTTAAAATTTGAAGGTTTGTGTGTGTTTGGTGCTTGTGAAAAGGAGTGCTGAAAGTGTTGGGCAGCTTCCATTCCTCTATAGAAAGGTTGCATGGCAGGAGATGGATCACAGGAGCCTTAACAGTGACTGACCCATTCTTGGATGCTGATTTCCTGCTGTTCCCATCCTGCAGACAAGATAACCTTCAAACTGAGGCTATAGAGACAGGTCATTCTTCTCCACCAGTATTGGATATGTGGGTCTCTTCGTGGGCATTCCCAGAGCTGCGGGGCTGCTGTGATGATCTGGGCCCCAGGCTGTAACACAGCTGTCCAGAATGGCTCAGGAGCAATAGCTGCAGAACTCTGGAACATACAACACCTCTTATGTATCTCCTTCAGCACCAGAATTGTGTGCTTTGCTAGTGGGATAGTGGTTGAGAATATATCCTGTATACTTGATGCCTGGGGGGTTCCTGTAACTGGATGCACACTTCCATACGTGTTGATTTACAGTCTCAGTATAATTCTTTGGGCAAGGAAGGGACAAATCTTCAGCTCCTTGAACATTTCTATCCTCTGCCCTCTTGCCTTATGAGCAGACATCCTGACTCCTTGGAGGGAGAAGTTCTGTGCTTGTACAGAAGTCATCCCAGGGGCAACTGATTAGAGATCACTGCTCCTTGTGGGTGGCATACAGCCCAGAAGCTGAAATGCAGGACTTAGTCTAAACATACCCACAGCCTTTAAAGGCTTTGAAAATGAATCTGCTTCTCCCTCCTCAGAGAAAGGTTTAAGGGAAAGGTAATAAATTACAAAAAGATATAACAAATGGGGACAACGTAACCTTTTTTAGGGTGATACTTTTCTCAGCACATCTGTTTTGACACCCAGGTTTGGGAGCAACGCTCAGCAAATATCTTTGCTGCCTGCTGCATTTTTTCACAATTACAGCGTTCTACTCAAGAACTGCTGATGTATGTTTCATTTTTTCTCATTAAATCACTTTATGAGGACAAATTTGAAATATTCATTTGAATGTTAGGAAGTTAAAAAAAGAGTGAATTTGCTATTTATCAATAAGTGAAATTGAAGGAAGCAGTCCCATAGCTTTTCATTCATCTTTAACTCTCAGTTGTGATTCAAGATGTCTCACCTAGCAACTGAAAAAACCACTTACTTTAAGAGTATAAACAGTCAGGGATTCAAAAATGTGAAATAATGTGTCATACTGTAGGGGATAAAAAAGTGGATGTATCTGGAAACCTAATGTTTTAAACTGTTTGACAAAATACTGAAGAAATATTTAAAACTGGGTCATGAAACTTGACACTTGAGTGCCAGATTAATTTAATTTCTGTTTCTTTTGTTTCTTCTGTTCCACAGTTTTGGATCCTTTCTTGTTTCATAAGAGATTTTTCTAATGCCTGTTCAGTGGTCTGTATTGGTCTGAACGATGCTGGAACAGTCCCACTAGTTTGCTCATCATTTAATTTATGTGCACTGTGTGGTATGTCCTACTATAAAAATTGTGTTCCTGTTTCAAGGCAAGAGGATCTTTCTTTGCTTTTTAGTGACTGCCTTGCTCCAGACTGAGCAGAGGCCTCCAGAGAGGAGGAAACACAGCCTCCCTCAGAGCTTCTCACCACGCAGAGCACAGGGAGGCTCCCAGCTTATTGGAAAGGGCAAAACCTTCAACACCATAGACAAGTTGGGAGCCTGGAGAGAATGGAGAGGGGAAGAGGGGTAAAGTCTCCTCTTTGCAGCATAAGACAGGCTCAGGCCAAGCTTAAGAGCAGACTGCAAAGAAGAGGTGTTCTCAGAAATGCAGAAGTGGTTGTGCATGGTGTGCTCAACCCAGCAGAATGCTGGAGAGGAGCTGGATGGCAAAACACAGCAGGAAAGGCTTCCCCAGCACACAGAGTGCCAGAGGAGGAGCTGAGTTCTGTGCTAGGCAACCAAGCAGAGCGGTGTTTAATATTTTTGTCCTCTAATGAAATCTGGCTTAAAAGTTCAGAGGAATTTGACTTTTAGGTAACACCTTTATGGGAATGCTTCCGCCTCCAATCGATGCTCCATCATGGCTAATTTACTTTCTGCTCCTGGTGTGCATGCTCATGAAACTGCATCTACGTTATTGAGAGTACGATAATAGGAACATTTGCTTGTCAGCTGAACAAATCAAAGGATTCAATGGATGTGAAAACTGAGCATGTTGTAAATGTAAATAAGGGCTGAAGAGGTTTGATGCACTGCTGGCATTTTGTGCCTAGCCAGATGCAGCCATAAAGGGAATATTTGGGCAGAAGTACTATATTCACAATACAAAATTAAATCTGAATGCATTTGTCCAAAAAAATTAAATAGACTCCTCTTATTTTCTTTGCCAGAAAGTCATGAGGGACAATTCTGCCTCTGAGAAGCTGATCTCCCTGAATGGCAGGAAGGGAAGACAGGCAAAATGAGTTTAGACAGTGTAAACTATTTTATCAATGGAGAGGATGGAGCGAAGGCAGCAGTGGTAGGCAGCAGGGAAGCATGGTGCTGTGAAAGAAAGGACAGATTTGATACATGTAAACACTCACAGGTAGGAAGAGGCTTGTAAACATGCTCGTTGTAGAGTGTCCCTCACTGGACATATTCAAGAACTGTCTGGACACCATCCTGTGCCATGTCCTCTGGGATGACTCTGAGCAGGGAGCAGGGAGGTTGGACCAGATGACCACTGTGGTCCCTTCGACCTGACCCACTCTGTGATTCTGTGCTTCTGGGATTTGTACCTGCTGGTGTGTCAAAATATGTGTGGATAGTGGAGGGGTGGCAGTGACATAGTTACACCTGTGTGCTTGGAGGACAGTGTGCAGCTGCTCATTGCCACTGGGGTTAGTTTTAATTAAGCTTTCCTTTGAGGTCAGGGTAACTTAAAGTAAACCCCCACAATTATGGAGTTCAGCACAAAGGATCCTGAAATGCTTCTAGAGACTGTCAGAAAGCAAATCACTGCACTAGTTCATCAAAACTGAAATAATGTATGATAAAAAATCATACCTTTGCAAGCCTTTCCCCAGCAGAGCACAGCCAAACACACATTTTGCTATGTCTTCCGACAGCACTACTGCCTCTGTCACAGAATTATTAGGGGGCAATGAAGTTAGGAACACGGAACTAAGATGGAAAGCTGTGTATTAAAGTACCCCCTCCTTTGAGACCAGGAAATAAATTGTGATCTGACAGGACATTAGAAAATCATGTGCAGAATCTGCAGTAACCACTAATATTTATTTTCCTACCTAAAGGGACTCAGGGCTTAAATTCTTTATGCTACAATATTATTTTCTTTGCTTTAATTAATTATTTCTCTATAAGGTCAAGAGACCTTTTTTCTGTCTATACTAATGCTAAGGATGCCTACAAGAGAGTTGCATATTCCATATTCCTTTCTCATTTTCTTTATGAAGATGGCAAAGGACTGAAACATGTTAATTAAATATTTGGCATCAGACCTGTTAGGGAATATGGGGAACTCCTGACAGACAAAACTCAATCGCTCCACAGGGGACAATGAATTTTTTGTTCAGAAGTGCAGTTTTCTCATTTCTTTCTTTCTCTTGTTATTCAAAAATAGAGTTGCAGAGCCATAGCAGAATTTCATTTGAAAGGGTCTCTGGAGTTGTCTAGACCTTTGAGCAGTACTAAATGAAAAGTTATGTGAGGTTTCTTATAGCCTTACTCAGATGACTTTTGAAACATCCTAAGGCTGGTGAGGGCAAAACCTTTCTGGATGACCTGACTGTAACAAAGATACAGAAACTCAGAAGAAGAAATACAGAAAAATATTTCTTATTTACATGAAATGGAATAAATAATTCCACACTAATATCACCACCACCATTTTATTATTTTTCTGATGCTTAATACTTGGCTAAGCATAATATTATTATGATATCTGAAAAAAAATTTGCAGATTAAAACTGAAGCAATGTTTTTTTCTCTTTTAAACAAAATGAGATGTATCTGTGCCTCAGCTTTTACAAGTCCTCAGCTCTGCTTGGAAGAGACTTTTTCTCATAGCAACATAGGTCCTAGTGAGAGATGGGTACTTTTTAGACAATCTCAGATTTTCTAGATTTTTTAGTGAAGTAGCCAGCTCTTTTTGTTGCTGATGGTTCTGATTGTCCATTATTTGTCCTTGCCTGTGCTCTTCATGTTAATTTTTTTCTGAACAAGGGGCAAAGTCTTCAGTCAGTTCCTTCCACCCTAGCCTATAAATAGAACACTTGCCCAGTTATCTGGAAAATTTTGACATTGTAGCTTATTTCAATAACATATCTTACACTTTTTCTGTTTTTTTCTGCACTGATTTTATAGGTATGATATTTGTCAACCTAAACACACAGATGAGAGGATACCATACACCCATGATAGATGGCTTCTCTCCTCTTTATTTGTAGACATTCAAATACAATGCTTGAACTGATCTTCCATTTTATAAATTATCAATACAGGTTTTTTCTCCTGTCAGAAAATCCTTTGCAGCTGGAGCTCTCAGCTGAAATTCTCCTTCCTAACAGAAAGAGTGGTGTCTAGAATGAGAAACCCTCCTTCAAATTTTGTCTGAGATCCCAAGGGAAGATTTCCAGGTGCTTGCTGACCTGGATGTGCCATGATTTGAGCAGGGAGGGTTTGCATGGTATGTGACTACATTTCCAACTTAAAAAAAAACTCAATCAAGCCTCAGATGGGCATACTCTATTGAGTTATAGATAAACAACCTCATTTTCATTGCAAACAGAATTACCACACAGAATTATCTGTGATTTTTTTTTTTTCCAGGTAGGTCATTTTGAAAGTACTTAATGATCCTGACACAAAGATTGAACTGTAAATTGACACAAAGTGTTACCAGGCATAATTGGATACAGGATGGTTGAAACTGAAAGCCTGCAGGTCATTAGGCTTTGAATTCCAGACACTTTTTGTGACATCCATCATGTGCTAAATAACGTGTTCAGCCTGGGCTGCATATGATCTGTTGAGAGGCATTAAAAGGGCCTGAGAGCTGGCAGCTGCAGTCACCTTAGGTAACAGGGAAAATGAAGTCAGTAAAGCTGACAATGTTTTATTCCTATAAAAATTAGGCTACTAATAAAAAATGCTTTGTGAAAATGCATGTTGTTGAAGTTAATGTTTTTTGCTGTGCTAATCTGACTCCAAAACAGATTGCTAAATCACTGAAAATGTTGGGGGTTTATGATCTGCTATCTATATCCCATGTAAAAACCTACTTGTTCATGAAGGTCACTATGTTCTCTTTTCTCAGAATTAAGGACAAATTATTTTGTTTATGCTTGTTTGCTCCTCCTTTAGTAAAGAATTGCTACTGATGCACATTCTTTCTCTTCACACCATTGATCTTCATGCGGTGTCTCTGTCTCATACATTTATCACTCTGTTCTCCATTCTTGTGCGAGATGAGTTTCCTTCCTCAGACCTTGTCAACATTTAGATAGAGAACATGCAGATTGTGCTAGTGCACCAGGTTAGAAAACTTTATTTTGACAGAACAATCAGGTCGTATAATTTTGGAAGAAGACATGACTGCTGTCCCAACCACCTACGTTTTGGCAGAAATCCTGATGTCAAACAGGCAAACAGGCAAAACTCTGATTTGTGTCAAGATTTTTGTTTGCTTTATACCATATGGAGAAAATTCAAGTAATTTCACTTTGTAGTCATTTGGTAGTTCCTGCATATCTTGCAATACCAATTCAGTGCTGAAACAAATGCCTAATTAAAGTGTTAAGGGGAAAAATGTACATAATTATTTGAGCTCCATTATCTGTTATTAACTTAGTCCCATTTTTTATTTCCTCTTTTGAGTGCTATTTAAAACTTTCTACATTTAAAAATCAGAATATTCTTTTTTTTTGTTCTGTAAGTTAGTAGAAAGACTGTGAAAAAACCATCGATCAGATCTGTTGAGATTGCGTTTTCCATGACATATTTTACAGATATGCACTGTAATAATTACCATCGGTTTTCAACTAAATTAAGAGAAACAAATCAAAAAGGACTGGCTGAAATAGTTCTGCAGTACTCTATTTCACAGAATTTTAATGACAATCTTCATTTTCAATTAATGCTTTATTATAATGCTTCTAATATCCTAATCCTTCAAAAGGAAATAAAGATGCATAAGCTAGAAATACCATTGAAGATAGAATTCTTTTTATTTGAAAAAAAAAATTCATTTCACAATAAAATCAAGCAAGTTTTGAATGATAAAATGAATTTTCAGGCAAATGCTTAAAATCATTTTGGTTGGAGGGTGCACAACCAAAAATGTATGCATGTGTTTTTTATGTACAGAACTGTAGAACTCACAGGTCCAGTGATTGGATGTCTTTCTTGAGATAACTTGATATCTCAGGTTCTGGTGTTTGAATTTTCTTATTTCAATCATCTATGAAAACCTTCCTTCTGTAACATAATAATTTCAGAGCAGGGGTCATCAGAATCAGGACAAATGGCCAGTTATGAGACACAAGCAGCTCGATTTTGTTCAGCCACTCTTTTGCGCTTTCTTGTTGGGAGAATCAGGCTCTGGTCTGACACAATAAATATAGCTCAAAGAAACCAGTCTTTGAGCTCTTCTGTTTTCCAGTGGCAACAGTGGTTCACAGGGACTGTTCTGGCTGACAGGACCACTGAAACTCAGTGCATGTCAGTCATAATTTATTCCCACCCCACCTTATCTGACAAGTTCATTGAGCAAAATGAGGTCAAAAGCAGATGATACAGAGCCAACAGCACCCTTATACACAGCACCTGGAGGTGTTGCTTCTACAGAGGAGTCTGTTGTTGACTCTTCAGGACAATTCCAATTTTTTATAAGCTGCTGAGCATACAAGGTACAGCTGAGGAAGAGCAGAGCCAGGTTCATGGCTGGTTGTTAATGTAACTATTTGAAGTGTTCATGCTTTGCATTACATAATGCATCTATAAAGCAGGCCTGGAGAAAATATATTCCATAAAAAGACTTTTACTAGTACAAGCTGAAGGATGGTAAAAATAACAAAGCTGCTCCTCCAGTAAGCGAACAGCCAAATACAAACCCTTCACTTCCTGGCTTTTGTGTTGTCCATTCCCCTTTCTGCCTCTCTCCATTTTTCTGCTGTAGTATCCAGTGTGGTGCTATATAGCCCCTTTTCTCATGGCTCTCCTTAAATGGAATCTTCCCAAATCAGATTTCTCGGCTCTTCCAACAGATGTCTAAATGGTTGTAGACCTAATTGTCTTAAGTTTAGAGAAAGTTCTGCAGCTTAGATGACATAAATATTATTACTAGTGTTATTAATGTCAGACAGCTGAATGACATCACACTATCTAGAAGGTCATGCAGTTATCTTCCCTCAAGAGGAAGTTATCTTCATTACCTTACGAGGAATCATTGAATATGCTTATCTGGAAGGGAACCAAAAGGATTGTCAAAGTCCAGTTCCTGGCCCTGCGCAGGAGAGCCTCACTGTATCCCTGAGAGTGTTCAAATGCTTCTTGAACTCTGTCAGGCTTGGTGCTGTGATCACTCCTCTGGGGAGCCTGTTCCAGTATCCAGCCTCTGGGTTGCAGTTGTAACTGCAGTGAGATCTCCTCTCTCCAGGAGAGATCTAGTGACCTCAGCCCTCCCTCATATGCCTTCCCTTCAAGATCCTTCACCATCTTCATAGCTCTTCTTCAGATGCTCTGTAATAACTCAATGCCTTTTTTATACTGTGGCGCCCAAAACTGCCCCCAGCACTCGAGGTGAGGCTGCCCCAGCCCAGAGCAGAGCAGGACAATCCCCTCCCTTGCCTGGCTGGTGATGCTGTGCCTGATGCACCCCAGGACACAGTCTTGAGCAACCTTGCATAGCTATGAAGCTGGTCCTGTTTAGAGTAAATTTAGACGAAAAGACCTCCAGGCATCCTTTTCTGCTTTAATTTTTCTAAAATTCCTACCATACAACCTTAACATGGAAAACAGACACCGTCTGTATAAGTGGCATTAACAACCTCATGCAAAACAGCAGTGTGGAGGGGGAGGACTGTGAAAAGGCTTTGACAACTGCATAGGAATTATACCAACTGTGCAGGCCTCTCTTTTTAAGTGTGTTCAGATACAATTCAGTTAATTTTGATAATGTTATTGTGTTCCTCTTATAGACATAACTATATTAAGGCTTGTAGTTAGGAAACTGCAAGAGACTAATGGAAATCTTTGCAGCTGTGGCATTCAGAATCATTTACTGGTTTATAATTACCAAAGTAAGCAATATGCCTTTTTTCAAATATTTTCAGCAACAATGAAAAGCACATAAGCAAAAGAAAGGAGCTGAAGCTTTGAAGTCAGACAACCACATGTACAGCACTTGTTTAATGCAAAGAAACATATTGCTTCTCTAAAACAGATGCTATGGGGGAAAAAAAAGAATAAAAAGATATATAAAAATATCCTCAGATGAGCAATAGGAGAGCACTAGAATTGTGTGTTTGAGACAAAAATTAACCCCACATATACAGCAATATCCCCTTAGCATTTTGATCTTGTATAATTCATTGTAAATGTGGTTAGAACCCTTTTTTTCTTTTTTAGATAGATAGATAGATAGATAGATAGATAGATAGATAGGAACAACTAAGACAGGTTCAACCCTAGCTTAGTGTCACTAATAATTACTAATTAATTAATATTGGAGGCTAATTGCAGAGCATGTATTGGGCAGTAACTTTACCTGGAGTTTACAGGTACTCTACATTATCTTCCCTTAAAAGGGTGCTGGGAGGACAGCAGGGAAAAGCGTGGCTTCTTTCTCTGGATTTTTATGGGGACGAGGGGAGTTGAGTCTGCAGCACAGTGTACAAAAAGAAACTGCTGGAATACACAGGGCTGCTTCTTACAGACCCAGAAGGTTAACAGTGTTGTCTACAACTGGAAATCTGATGAAATCTGTCTGAGCAGGACTGGAAAGGTCAGTAAAAGGAGACAGTAGGTAGAGGGGAGGCAGCTTTGTAGAATTTTGGTTGAAAAGTTATTTTACTCTAGTTGTGCTTGTACTAGCCTAGCAGCTGCAAGTACTGTGGGTGTTCAGAGAAAGAAAATGGTGAATGGCAGAAGTCTGGCCAGCTCACACACAGGTAAGAAACAATGTCAATTCCTAAAATAACTATGTTCCACTGGATATCTCTGGAGTGCCTTACTAGCAGGGAAATCCCATTTGTCCTGCATTCCACCATATCCATGGGAATGTTTCAACATGTTGCTTTTGTGACAAGCAAGAAGATAACAAAATGCATGAGCAGGAATGCAGTAGTTGTGTGACCTTGCCCATGTCCTCCAAGAAGCAAGTTCAGCTCAGCCTGGAGTTTAGAATTTATCACCTTTTCTGCTGTAGTAATCTTTACCTTTGAATCTGCCTCTGATATACACGCTAGTGAAATTAATTGTGTTTGCATTATTACTTGATAAATAACACATTTCTCTATGCAACTAAGTGGAAAGAACAAAGAATCAGATTGGATCAGAGTTCCATTAGAAAGACACATCATTAAAGCTAAAGCTTCTTTCCTCCCTTATTCCTCAAAAGCAGGACAAACCTTAAGAGGATCTCACTAATATATGAGCTATTCAAAGACTTCATCCTCTGAGAAATCATTTGAGCATGGAATATACAGCAACAGATCATCTTGCTGTCACTCCTCTGGACTCGCTCCTACAGGTCCGTGCCCTTCCTGTGCTGGAGATCCCAAAGATGGATGCAGTGTTTGAGGTGGGGTCTCACTGGACTGAGGAAAGGGATCTTTTGTGTGAAGATGTGCTGCAACAAAAGAGTTACAAATGTAAATAGGAACCTTCAATTTTGTATGAAAAGCACCCAATGAGTCTGGCTTGGTATGGTAGAGAAAAAAAATTCCTAAAGAGAATGACATTTTAAAAAGTGAAATATCAATTGGTTTACTGATACAGAAAAGAAGGATTATTAAGCAGAAATCAGCTAAAACTGCAAGCAAACTGAGTTATTTTCATTCTCTCCTAGGATTTTATTTTCTTCTACAGCCTTGGGAGCAGCTACATCTCTATATATATCTTGCAGATGCAAATATGTGGTGGGCTAGTCTTAGTTAACAACCAAACTCACACCCAGCTGCTCACTTATTCCAGCACTATGCTCCCAGTGGGATGGAAAGAGAATATAAGGAAAAAAAAATCAAGAATGAGAAAACTCATGGGTGGTGATAAACACAGGGACATTGCTTTCCAATTACTGACACAGGCAAAACAGATTTGACTTGCCAATGATTAATTTATTGCCAATCTATTTTACAGATTGGGGTGGTAAGATTCCAAACCCCAAACACTGAAACAACCTTTCCTCTTCACTTTCCCAAGAAGATCTTAATTCCTTTAGACCCCTTAATTCCTTTACTCTCGTCTACCCCACCCAGAGGCACAGAGGGATGTGAAGGATGCACAGGGGGATGCTATGTACAGTCAGTAAATAGCAGTAGGTCTGTCCTCTCCTTTCTCTTCACTCTTTTCCCCTGCCCCACATTGCAGTCCTCCACAGGCTGACATGAGGATTTCTGTTCCACTCTAGAACTTCTCTTTCTCACCCCTGCCACCCTTGGAGCCCCCCACTACTAACACCTCAACATCTGCATGCAAAACAAAATATCAAGGACATGGAGAATGCTTTTTGAAGAAACCAAGACAGAATGGAGGGAAATTGTGGGTTGAGCAGAAGGCAAACTCTGTGATGAACAGACGCTGCCTGAAAATTGTTCTGGAAATTTGTATATCACCCTCTGACTGCCTCCAGCAGAGAGCAATACTGTGCCAATAAGATCTGCATTTCTCAGAAGCTGACTGTATTTCCCATGGCTTTGATTCAAGTTTTCAGAGGAAAAAAAAGCGGTTTGGGGATATTCGGTGCAATTTGGCCATATTAATGAGGCAAAATCTTACTACTGAGAGAGGGCTCTGTATCCATCACTGGTGTAATCACTGCTGCAAATACAATGACAAGTCACTGTGTCTGTGGTGATGCCATACCTGGCAGTGCTGAGCTGTGTGGCTCTGAAATAATGGAAGCATGCACCTCTACTCTTTTTGGGAGATCATACCACTGTTTATAGCAATTGCCTTCCATTCTGTTGTTCTGCTGAAAAATCACATAAGGTGGGATGTGCTGTGGGACTGCTGGCCATGCTTGGGTCAATGGCTGCAGATCTTGGCACCATCACATGGTCCTGGAGACAATGGGATTACTTCTGTGTCACACAGCTGGTGTTACTTTTAGCTTACTTGTTCTTGGAGTGGGAGCTACAGCTCCTAGTCAGTTGCCTGACACCAAGTCAGAGGCCATAAATAGGAGATCCACAAATTTAGCATATCAGGGGATTGGTCATGTTCTCTGGGATTGGCACAGGCTGTCTCTTCAAATTTCTTCTGTAAGACTGAAAACAAGATGAAAGAAAAATAATTTATAAGTTATGACAGAGAATAAATGAGATGCAGTGACTGAGCTGTTCAGTAGTCGATAGTCCTTGGGTTCTGTTAAACCCTGGAGGGTTTTCCTGGTGACAATTTAGTTATTGGTAGACTTGAATTTGCAAGTAGTGGGAACAAATAAAGGGAATTCTTAAAATGTCTTATCATTAAAACCTTTTTCCTAGCAAGGCAGACAGCTACCCAATATCTTTCAACAACACAAAACAAATTGTGACTTCTCGCTGTAGTTGGAAAAGTTAGTTCTATATTTCATAATAGAGACATAGAGTTGTACCTTATTGCATTTACTATGGTCTCAAATAGTCACTGTTGGCTACTACAGTATTATGTTCAATAAGAAGCATATAATTTCTGTCTTAGAATGAAAATTGTTATGGCAAAATGCTTAAATTTCTGCAAGACATTTAACATAGGCTTATCTGTTGCCCTGCTAAAACAATGCTTTACATATAGGTAGTTAAAGCATAAAGGTAGTTAAATAATGGTCTGCAAACATACATGTGAATTAGAAACAGCCCCTTGACACAACGGTTCTAGTGAAATCTTGTGGAGGTATGTTGAGTAGGGTTTGTTGAGTCCTGGCCTTGCCTTGCATAAGTACAAAATCTGATAATCATCCTCCCAAGCACTTGAAATTTTATTTGTAAAATGAATAAATCTTGGGAACAGACAGATGTTCTTTTGGAAAGGTGGTTCAGAATTTCAGTGCTCTGATACTTGCTATAGACCTTTTTCACCCAGGTACACTTGCATATAGACCACTTATATCCATTTGCTTTCATGATATTTTTGCCATTTTTCTTTTCTCTCCTTCTGGTATTAAATACTCTCCTCTATTTATAGAAGGAAATTGTTTCAGCTAAGTCTTAATTTTGCAACATTAGGAAGAAACATGCTCTTTTAGTCTCCTTTAAAGGAGAGTCTTCTTCCAGGTTCACTTGTGTTACTCACTAGGATTTTATTCTGTATTGGGGTGAAATCTGGATGTACATCTGTCTGTTTTCAATAGCTTTGGGCTGATTACTCTTTAAGTGAGCTGTAGGGAGAAATTACTGTGGGGTGTCCATATACACAGCTTAGACATGGTTTTGCAGTTCTCTGTACATGTTTTGCATTTGTATTTTTCAGCACAGGTAGTCAGCAGTTTATCTTGTCTTCCTGATGGAGTTGACTGCTATTCGTTATAATAACATTAATATTTCCCTCTCTTTCTTTGAAATACTTTCCTCATACATAATAGAATTGCGTTTGCGTTTCTTGGTGCTTAATCTTGATAGCTTATAATAAACCTGCAGCTAATTAGTTGAGATTACAGGTCCCATGGCTTATCAGTTACTTCCAAGCAAAAGCTCCCTATTTACACTGACATCGACAGTATTTTTTCAAGTGCATTGCTTTGCATATAGCAATACTGATTTTATTCTCATTTTCTTTATTTCAGTCCTGTTCATTCAGTTATTGCAGTCCTCTTTTATGCATCCCAGACTAACACATTCTGTATGCTTTATAAGACATACACTTTTGCTTTATGACAACATCATTAATAAAAATATTGGAAAAGCTTCATTTCAGGGCCAGTACTCAAAAAACTCCACCAATCACCATCTGCTGGCATGGTATTTATTCTTTCAGCAGCACCTGTTGTAGTCACCCCTCTAGCAAGCACCTCACCTGCCCTGCATCTCCTGTACTAACTCACTAATTCTGTTACTCATTCAGATCTTTTTGAAACAGAGTGCCTCAAGTGAGACACACATCCATCTTGTATTTTGTACTTCTGGGAAAAAGAGAGGGGAAAGCATGACAATGAACATGGAAGATAGACATCTACCAACCATTAAGAGAAATCAGTTGTGAAAATGATTAATTTTTGAAATACTGTTTTGTCTTAATTATTTCTATTTTTTTCTGACAATGAATTAATTTCATAGCTTCAATTCTACGTTGTATCTAAAGATATTACTCCTATTTAAAGTTAACTGCACTATCTTTTAATATAAAATTTCATATTCAGTATATCATGAGCACTTTTCTCTACGTCATCATTCCTAAAACAGATTGTTTATGTCCCATATAAACTGACATCCACTTTTGCAAAATTTTCAGTCCAGAGAATCATAGATAATTCTAAGAGTCTTTCACAAATAAGGGACATACAGAAGAGAGAGATGGTAACAGCCACTATTATCAATATTTTTTTTACAAAATATTGTCTGTAATTTGTTGTTTGATTTTTCAGAATTCTGATTGTAATGTGCATGTATTTGGTGGCCCATTTAAAGCAGGAGACACTTATGTCAACTTCAAAATTAAAGAAGATAAATATTTTTGGATATTCACACTTTTTTTTTTCTCAGAGCAATGTAAATTGATGAAAGAAAATATGTCAAAACACAGTTCATAATAAACCTGTGCAATCTGCTGTGAAAAATAAAATAAATCCTTTACTGAGATGAAGAGCTTTGTTGAATTCAAGGCTGGCACATATCTGTGAATTCGTGTGGGCCCCCTCTAATTGTCACTTTGTGAAGTCAAAAGTTCTTACTCCACTAATGTTTGACAGCAATCTGAGCTTCTCAACTAAATAGAAATAATCCCCTCAGGGTTTTTCTGACTGCCCTCTCTATCTCAGCTATCTCTGACAGTCTCTTTAGAGGGCTCTAAATTTTAAAATTGCCTCTTAAAAAATGAATGAAGCACGGATTTGGGTGGTCAGCTATCTCACACTTCTTTCTCTAGTGAGCAGTCTATTTCTAAAGCAATTAACATCACACACAGAAGATAGAATTTCTCAAAATCATTCCAGGATTTGTAAAAATGTCTGGGAAAAGTTATTGCACAGAGAAATAGGCATATATTCCTTAACATGTCACGAGGCAGCACATTGTACCACCATCTCAGAATTGTAGCATCTCCAGTTTGCCTTAGGGAATAGGGGGGAGCTCAGAAAAGATTATCATGTTATGCAAATGGATCTGGAAATGCTTTCTTAGTGGTTTCAGTTGGTACAATTTTTCAGTATACGGCCAAGGCACTAAACAACTTAATCTCCTACTGAAGTTATTTTACCTGCCCTCAGTACTGGTGGGATTAGTAAAAACTCTATTTGTAACTGACAGATGTTCATACCCAAAGTCATCAGAGAGATGTCCCAGTGTTCTGCCTGCCAAACAAAAATTCGTGTTTGGTAGGATCGACTAAACACATTTCATTTAAATGGATTGGAATGCATTTAACGTCTAAGTATTGGTCTTATTTGTTCTAGTAGCATGGCTAAAACCAATTTGAGATAATGTTCCTTCCAAAATGTAACCATTACATCCAGCATATTAAAGTTAATCTATTGTCATTGATTTTGGTTCTGTGCCACACTGAACACATTAGTCACCATTTCAGAAAGTATGACACAATTTTTTGGTATCATTTAAAGGGCTTCTCTTAATCAAAATTTTTAACATGGTATGTATTTATATTATTTTTCTTTCCTTAGCTCACCACTGCAATACCCTTGAGATTCAGTTAATTATATAAGGAAAACACATACAAATTTATCTTTAACTCATATAGATAAGGGTATAGGAAGCTGTTTCTTAACAAAGAAAGGAAGAAAAAAGATAGTTTATTTTCTTGCAATTGCATGCAAATACAAAATAAAACATCAATTTAACAGGGAGTGAAATGTACCTGCTTCATCTTTCTTGTAGTTCTGACACAATGCCCACTGTTTTTTTCTTCTCATTCTGTTTCATGTTGATCTCAGCTGCAATATTTTGGCCATGTAAGTTAGATACCATAAAAAACCAGAGAGAAATATTTTTGTTCTAAGAAACCCTGAGCTGCTGCAGCAGGTAGAACTTTAGAAATTGGTTAGAATTTAGAATATATTAGCAATTGTGTACTAAGCCCACAGCGCCTTCCTTATTTTGCTAACAAACAGCACTTCAGAGCTTGGGGGAGAAAAAATGGAAAATGGAAAAATGGATAGCTCTTTTCCTGCTGTATTTTAGAAGCCTGTATTAGCAAGCCTTTTACATGTTTGTGAACAGGGAAGAAGCCTGGTAGTAGAGCTGAGCATGGAGGAAAAAATTTCTGCTACTTAAACCCAAACTAGAATTCTTGGTATTGCATGTAGCTTCCCTGAGGAGCAGGCAGTTTCTCCTGCTTCAGAATGCCAGATGGAATGGCTACTTTTGCGGGGAATCAAAAAAGTCATCTCACGCTGATTTTTTTGACCATTCTTGTAAAATACATTGGAAAAAAATAATTGTGTTCTGTGCTTACTAAAGATGGCATTCATTCATTACTACACGCAGCAGCAGGAAAAATCTAGCCAATGATTCACTGCATGTGGCTCCAGGAGGGTTATCAGTATTCAACACATGTCTGAGTTCCTTCACCCCCTCCAGCTTCTCTGTGTGTGCTTCTTAATGAGCTAATGTGAAGAAGGGAGGACCACAGGCATGTCATTACTTTAATTCCTTTATCAACATATTCCAGGGATGGAGAAAAAAGCATTTGTAAGTGCAGGGCAAGAAATCTCAGAAGTTGTGGTCAGAACCAAGTGATGACTCTCACATGGTAGATGCCTTACTGGGTAGAGAACTGATTTGCAGGCTTGGGATTCTGAATACTTGGAGACATCTTACCAGGTGAAGAACTTCTTCAAGTTATGGGAGAGAATCTTATCCAAGGGTTGATACAAGTAATTCAGAGCAATAAAAATTGTTGGTATTCCAAAATGACAGGAATGACAATGACGTTGATACGAGTAATTCAGAGCAATAAAAATTGTTGGTATTCCAAAAACATACAATGAGAGGAACAAGAGGTGGCCAAGTGGGGCCACCTATGAAGTGTGAGAAACAAAGTTCTATCTGCATCTGTACATGAGGTGTGCCAAGAGTGGGGCAATGGCTGTTACCTTTGCTCATTTTTATATTTGTGTAGAAATTCTTTAACTTCTTCCAGAGTGCAGCTAGGATGCCAGCTATCTCCCAGAAAGCCCCTCCTTAAGCAGACTGACCAGGTGGGCAGTATGGTCCTCTGCCCTAGAAATCAGGCTGCTTCTTCCTTGCCTGTATCTCGCTCAGATGTGCAAGTGGCCTGTGGGGTGTTGGTGTGTTGTCTGCATGGCCAGCTCATGGCAGACATCTAGGTGTGTGCTCAAGAGTCCAGTGACATTGACTGTCAGCACTATGGGTTTTTCTCTAGCAGCACTTTCTGTCCTGTCCTGAGCCTGTGCCTGCCCTGGGTGCAGTTATGTGTCCTTCCAGTGAGGTGCCAATGCTGCGTGACACGCTGCTCAGCAGAGCATGCTCCTCTTGCTCAGTGTTGGAGTGTCAGTGCTGAAGCTGACTTGGCTCCTGTAATGCCAGCTCTGAAATGGTTCTCTTCCAGGTATTGTGAGCTTTCTTGGGCCTTTAGTGGGATAGAAAGCTTTCAGCAGTGTTGGGTAAGGGAAATCCCTTAATGTCTGAACTGGCTGCATTTACTGTTTGATGGAGTTCATGGTGCATGACTTCTTCATAAGCAGGGAGTAGGAATGCTTGCAGTGTCTTTTGGAAACTCCAAAACATGAAAGAGGATGCCAGAATAGAGAGTGTCATGGTGTGATGAATCATGCAGGGCCTCAAACTGTAGTACAGATGCCTAAGTATTCAGCTGAGATTAAGGGGGTTTTCACATGCAATGAAGCCCTGGTTGTTTATGTTAGAGTTGGATATTTGGGGAACTTGCCACCTCTCTCAGGGCACCTTCTCTTCAACTTGGTGCAAGAAACCCTTTGCTCTTTGTGCAACACTAGAGAATTTAAGTCATAAGGATCAAATTGAAAGATCAAGAGGACTATTTTGGGAGCTATGTGGGTCACCATGAAGACCCCTGTACAGTTATTATTTTACTGTTAAAATTAATATTATGCTTTAAGCAGCAAAAAGAAGATATTTCTATGTGGAAAAATTAAACATGTAGCATATATTTGCTACCATCTGTCTCTGGAATCTCTACTGGACTCTAATCTTTTATGTTTTACCTAGCTTTTAGGAAATAAGAAATCAGTGGTAGCTGCAAAATTAATAAGCAGGTGAATTGAGAAATAAAAAAATTCTGTATACTTCCACTAATAAAGATTCACTTTGATCATTTTTTAGACGTTCGGAACTTCAAAGTGAAAATATACTGGCACTTGTAGTTCCAGTGTAAGAATTCAAGTCCCACTTTACCATTATAGAGGAGCTATTCAGTTTTTTTAATTTGAACACATCTTCAAAAATCTTAGAACAGATTTGTTCAACAGGGCCCACATATGCTCCTTTAAGGCAAAACAATGAAGATTGTGAAAATTGTAGAGCGTTGTCGCTGTTGGGGCGGTCACGACGCAACGAAGAGACCAGAAGCAGTCTCATTTGGCAACTGTTTAATACGAAATATGTCCGACTTTTTATACACTCTGTGATAGTTTATACTTCTTCTACCTTAACTATTGGCCACAATAAATCAACATAACACCACTGGTGAAAAGTTACAGTGACTTAACTAACTTTCTAAAAATACATCATCCAGCTGCGAAGTTTTCTTCTTATCTTTCTTCCGTTCCTCACTTCTTTCAGTCTCCTTGGTTACAGCCTTGGAGAGAGCTCCTTATCAGCTACTTCTTTGCTTCTTCAGCTAACAGGCCCGCTGTTAGCTCCTTCCACAGAGCGTAAATATCAGTAGGCAAATTTGGGGCTACTTTGAAAATAGATAATGCTCCACTAATGACTACTTTCTGACTTTAAATTTTCCTTTGCTCCTATAGTTGTGTCTGGTATATGAAAGATCTATTTATGCCAGACTTACTTTCAGTTCACCCCTCTTTGAACTTTAAACCCATTAAATGACGAGATTATTTCCTTGGATTTCCTACACAGTGTAGTTCCCCAGCTGACTTTTAAGGAAACAGGTCTCTGCATTTCTAAAGGAAGATGTCCATATTAAATTTTGATTTTGACAATCATGAAAGTGTGTGAGGTCTTCTTCTAGCCAAAATTCACATTCTGCATTTCCAAGTCTTTACCTGGAGATAGATAGATTCCTGTGATTAGTAGATAGGTGCCTGTGAATCTCTGTTCAATATGAGGATATGCTCTAGGTTCCTAAAGGTGCTGTTGGAAGCTGGAACACCAGATTCCCAAGGCCTTTCTTCTTCAGATCAGGGAAGCTTACTGTCTCAAGTCATAAGCCTACTCTGCCAGACAATTTCAGTTCACAGTTCCCTCTGGGGTTCTGCTTCTCTTCTTATTCACATATTTTGATGCAGCCTCAGGATGTGTTTTGGAGTGTATCAATTTTTTTGCATGCAGAACAAAACCCAGCTACAGTCCTGGGACACATCCCAGCCTGCAGTAAAGATGAGCAGTGTCAACTCTTGTTGCCACATGCAACACCTCAGCCTTATCTGTCATAAGCAATAGACATCAGCCTTATTTCAGAAGCGTTTGTGTCTCCGTTGCAGGATGTGTCTTCACTTTTACATTAGAAAATAACCGTTCTGCTGGGCTGCAGCACAGCCTTTGCTTTGTTATTGCTAATGTCACAATGCCATGGGACAGCAGACAGGCCAGCAGAGAGAAGTTCCACAAAAGATAGACACAGCCAGAGTCCTCTAGAAGGAGATAAGGCTTGTGGGTCCTCTTGGACAAGGGCCATAGTCTCCCACTGCAACTGATGCATTTAGTACTGAAAAGAGAACAGAACAGAGGCGTGTATCCTGTAGCTCTGGAGCAATCCCACCATCTGGGTCATTCCAAACTATACATTTCTTAACGTCCATCCTTTGGAAATGGCTAAGGCTTCAAGCTTCCAAGCTGTTTTCCCTCAGAAATATTAGCACTGAAACCTGAAAATGGACAAGGACTCTGGATGAATCAACACACATACTCATTCAAGCCCACAGTCCATGGATCCTGGTTTCAAGAAAGCATATGGGCCTTTACACATGTGTCAGCACTCTTTTATCAGAAATAATATTTCAGGCAAAAAGCTCTGAGGTTATTGATATTCAATGTTACTGCATGAATGATAAAGCTATGCTTGAACCTGAGTCCAGAAATATTTCTGACTTACAAAAATTAAGATCTAAAATACTCCAGAATATTTGTATGTGTCATGAAGGTTCCATTGTATAAGAGTCACTGTTCTCACTGTCATAAGGTTAGGTTGGGCTCAGGGAGGTAGGAGGTGAGTAGTTGTTAAATAGATAACTCTAGGATACGTGTGCAATACCCTTTAAAAAACATTTCACCTTATCAATTAATAAATAAGCTCTTGTGTTGCTTTTGCTGACATATCTTTGCTTTGCTTATATTCTTGCTATCAAAGGCCACATTATGATGTTCAAAAGCAAAAAGTTTAAAAGAATTAGTCAGTGAATTATATTTGGTCAAATGTTTTCCTTGGAGTGCCCTTGAAATGCTTTTTTGCCTAATCACATTTCCTCTTTGTTTATTCTATTTCATCATGCATAAGTTGCTCAACCATTGCTCACTGGATCTTTGACAAATGGCTTTTGTTATAGAAATAATTCTTTGAAAGTGAGAAAAAAAATTTCTGAAGAGGTTCACAATATCTTGTCACAACTTCCCAACTTGGTTTCAAATAGTTTTCAGAGATACAGCAGGAAAGGATAATGCTTATTTCCCTGATAGAGGAACTACAAAAAGTTTATATATATGTACGATATATATGCATTAATATATACACTATGTGAAGCTTCAGTGTTCAAGCTTTAATGACAAAGGCCAGGTATTTAAAAATCAAGTAATCTTATTTTTCAAAACACTAAACACACACAGTTTTACCTTTCAGTAATACCTACTTTAATTAAAAAGAGATCTCACAGTACAACTTTGGTCACCCCGTTCTAATATATTCAGATAATTTCATTTGCACAGGTTTTTGCAGAGTCAATGGCAGAGAAATTTCATAACTTATGAAGTTCCTAAATCCAGTTGCAGGTACTTATTTTAGAAGTCACAGTGAAAGCTGTTAAACGTTCAGCACTTCTGAAAATCAAGTCAGGTATATGTCTAATTCTTGCATGCAGCAGTGATTTTCTTGTCAGGGTCGATTCACTGGCTTAAGTGAAGTTACAGTACCAGGAAATGAGTTCACTATGAATTGAACTGTCTTAGTTGATAGTGCTGTTCATTCCCACGCACAGTTGTCATGCCACTAAACCTCAACCCGTGTTTCCCAGAAGAAAAACTTTAGTATTGATGGGACTATCTAGCCAAAGCAGCATTTCTCATTGATAGCAGGACATTTACATGGAAATTGCAATACTGCATAAACAAGTAATCTAGGTCTAGCTTCACTTCTGATTTCTTTATCTCCTCCACCTGAGTGGCACAGGGGAATAGGATTAAGGGTTGTGGTCAGTTCATCACACTTGTCCCTTCTGCTCCTTCCTCTTCACACTCTCCCCATTCCAGTGTGGGGTCCATCCCTCACTGATGGGGTTGCGGTGTTTCAGGAACAGTATGCTCCATTGTGGGGTCACAAACCTGTGGGGTCACAAGCCCTGCCAGCAAATCTGCTCCAAGATGGTCCTCCATGGGCTGCATAGACAGCCTTTCTCACTGTGGTTTTCACCACAGGCTGGAGGGGCCTCTCTCCTGCAGTGACTGAAGCATCTCCTCCCTCTCCTTGGCATCTGCAGGGCTGTTCCTCTTGCATATTCTCACTCCTTTCTTTGGATGAACTTGTGCAGCTTTCTTTTCCCACTTCCTAAAATGCATTTTCTTGGAGGTGCTACCTCTGTGGCTGATGGACTCAACCTTGGCTAGCAGTGGGTCCACCTTGGAGTCATCTGTCATGGGCTTTGTTTGACATGGAGGAAGCTTCTGGCATCTTCTTACATAGTAATGGAGTCATCTGGATTGAAAAAGACCCTGAAGGTCATCAAGTCCAGCCTTTAACCCAGCATTGTGAAACGCATTGCTAAACCATGTCCCCAAGTGCTACATCCAGACATCTTTTAATAATCTCCAGGGATGGTGACTCAAGCATTCCCATGGGCAGCCTGTTCCAGTGCTTGACACCCATTTTGGTGAAGGATCTTATCCTGATATCCTGTTGCAGCTGGAATGGCTGCTAGTAAAGTCCAGGATAAGGAAGCAAAAAGGGCCTTTACATAAATATCCCCAGATGTTTAATTCAGCCGCGTGGTGAGATGATCAGGGTCCAAGGGCACACTCATGGGCCCAGTCCAGGTTTCTGTGTGTTGAGAGCTCAGAGCTGAGCAGTGGCATCAGAGCCGTACACAATGGGGGAATAGGGAGAGAGGGAGTGGCTGAGGGACTCCAAACAAGGGAAGGAGCCAATGGGGTCTTAACAGCTTTCGAGGGAATCTTCTTGTGTCTCCCTAACCCAAGGAATGCCTCTCAGGGTCTTCAAATATCCAATCTAAACCTTGCCTGCTGCAAATTGAGGGCATTTTCTCTTGTCTTGGTTGTTACTTGAGAGAAGAGACCCATGCCTGCCTAGCTGCACCCTCCTTTCAGGTATCTGTTGAGAGCAACAAGGTCTCTCCTGAGCCTTCTCTTCTCCAATCTCTTCTAAGCCATCTCTTAGCCCCTGCACTACCAAAACCTTTCCACATAAACCTGAGACAACCAAGAATAAGTCAAATGTGCTGCACATGTTAATTGCACACAAACACAGATTTACTGCTGTTGAAAATCATCTTTGCCATGCTGTTTTAATCTCACTGGTTTTAGTTGAACATTTAAAATCAGATTGAAAAATTACTTCTGTGCTTTAAAGCTATATCAAACCTTGTTGATACATGTTAGGAACCATAGTTTCATCTGTCTTTCCAGGAATGCCAATTTGTTGACTCAAGTGTAGCATAACATATGCTGTACTTCCAGAGGGATGAATTCTATCATCTTGGGATTTTTGCATTTCTGTCTCAGAATGTTCTGTACTTCTTTACTAGATGCATAGCAGTGGCAGATGCATTTTTAAAAATCAACGGTTTCTGTGATACTTCCTGCATATTTTTCTGTATATAATTACTTAAAATTAAGCAAGATTTGCTTGTGGTCTGTTTCTGTATATTAGAGTTATATGTGATTCAGCACTCCAAAATCATCATATAACTTGTGAAATTTAACATGAGATCACAGCTTTTGAAAAATACCTGTCACTGTCAAAATCCTTTTACTTGAAAAACCTAAAGGTTATAAAACAATGTTTACTTCTTGTGTTGGGTTTATTCTGTGAATTAAGGTTATTCTTAGATGCATTCTAATTGTGCTTAGGAACCAGATACATGTCAAACTAGCAGAAACTAAAATCTGTGAAATTTTACAGCTTTAGAGGCAGAGGCTAGGAAATAATTACAAGGATGAAAAGTGCAGGACTGCTCTTTTTTATCTACAAAGGATCAAAGGAAGACACATAAATGAAGACTGATCCTGAAAATGTTGCTGATACTTTTATTTCAGCTATAATCACCCATTGACCACAACAAAAAGGTTTCAGATAGATGTAGACATTCTTTCATAGTTTCAGATTCTGGTTTTTGTCCATCCAAATCTGATAGAAGACTTCAGGACACATAGGCAAGAATACTGCATTATGTTGTTAGACATGAAGCAATCAAAGAGCATTTTTTAGATTCTGTGGGAAAAGAGAGGAAAAGCCGGTTTAGTTGATACCATTTGCTCAAATCATGTGCTGAAAAAATGTTGAGGTGTTCTAAATCCTAGACAGTGTAAATGGGGGCAAGGGTGCAGGTAGGAAAGAAAAGTCATCAAGGAGCTTTCATTCTTCCCGCTGGATTCTACAGGGCATGGTGTCTTCGTGAAGGAGACATTAGTAATTTCCCTAAGAGCCTTATCTGCTTAAATAGGTTGTCTTCACTCCTTAAAAGGTCTATTTTGTTTAGTTTGTGTTGCACTCATAATTATCAATTAAAATATAAAAAGGAAGAGTGTCTTTCATAAACAGTTGTGGATCTATACTGTGTCTACCACAGAGATCAGGTAGATCTAAACACTACAGTGCATATTTGTAGCATTAAAACATGTATTCTTCCTTAAAAAATATCTGAATTGGATAATTTTTGTCCTTGCCTTTTTGCTAGCAAAATCCATGGAGTTTTTTCCACACCATTTATTTAAAGTCTAAGTAAACCACCATGTTTTATCCAGCATTGCATAAACAGACATGTCCTTATTAGTGATTCTACAATGGAAGGAAAAATAAAAAGAATACTTGGGCTAGATGTCTATTTTTTTTCATTGTTGTACAAAGAACATATTAAATGACCATCCAATTCAAAGACGCTTCAGGCCTATACATGTGAACAATTGTTCAGTTTTTGGAATTGTTCCTGGGTTCATACTGTCCCTGAAAAATGTATTTCTTGAGAGGAAAAGAGTCTTTTAAATAATACTTTTGGAGCGATCTTATAAATCTCCCTCTTCTCTTGTTTTAGTGGTTGTTGTTTTTCTTGGCCTGTGAAAATATCTGTCATTTCCTGATGAGCGTGGGATTCAAAGTGACAGAACAGAGTTAGACAAGTCAGGTAGCAGTAAAAACCCAGAATTTTGCCATATCTCTCCTAGATGTTTCTAAAATTGGGAAAAAGTTGTTAAAAGGAAAATCAAGTTCCTGTAACTTTATTCTTGTGGGAACTGGGCTTATCTGCAATATTTCTCTGTAATAACAATGTGCTTCAATCCTTACCATTTTTCAAGTCTAATTGATTTGAACTATTACAGCTTTTGAGTAACCCTTTGTTCACTCTATATCTTGTCTCCTAACATTTTATTATCTTTTAAAATTGTAATCACTAAAATACAGGAGGAAAGAACCATCTTGGCATCACCTTAGATAAGGTGTGATCTGTGGGTCCAGGCAAGGATCAGTGCTCACTTCAGTTGCTTTCCTGTAGCTTTCACACCCAGAGGTGCACTTAGAGGCCCTCCCAGCTCTTGCTCAGGGGCAATTTCACCAGCTCAGTGGTAGCCTGGGCTGACCTTCACTGGCCGCTTCTCCCTCTCATGCACACACCTGCATTGCCAAGCTCTGCGGGCACACCCGTGATCTGACCCTGCATTCCACACAAACACACACACACACACACACAGGTACCCACAGCATCCACACATCTGTATCCAGGATACAGCTGGAGAGGCGTTTAATGGTAGGACAATGAATATTCGTCTTTTTCTCTTGCTCCAGGACACAAGAAAAGTGGTAGTTTTGACTTATCCATTAAAGAAAGTATGCAGGTCAGACTATCATGGGCCCTTTGCAAAATGAGGCAATATGTAGTCTTTCAATACAGCAAGCACCATCGGATTGCTGCACTGGATTTTATAATAATACTTCTGATGTTTGAAAAATGGAGGAAAAGGGCAAAAAACATTTAAGCTGTGAAGTTCTTTAAGCTTAATTTAAAATAACACACACCTCCAGCCCTATTGCCTTTTTTCTTGACTCTACCATCCAACTTGTATTTTTCTGAGTGAATGAAATTCACAGTTTGAAAAAAAAAAAACAACTTTGTTTTTAAGGTGCTCTCTCTCTTTATTTACATAATGTTTTAACCCAGTTCCTGTTTTAAAATGAATTCTGTAGGGATCCAAAAACCCCAGGCACATACAGAGACACCTGGGCTTCCAGAGGACAGGAGACTGAGGTGTGGCATGGGAGACAGGAAGGGAATGCAAAATGAATGGGCAAGTTTGTCTAAATCAGACTAAAACCAGACCTTACTGGTCTGGGACGTGAGCCTAAACAAGCAAAAGATTAAGAATTTTTTGAAGAGTGGTGTTATTGTTTTCATTCTTACTGCTTTGTAGGTCTACTTTCCATTTTTTCTTGTACCTGTTTTTCTTCCACAAACCTGAGTTTCATTGTAGTTTGATCTTCATGAATGAGTGGCTCCACAACTTTACTGCTCATTCACATCTTGGAAATGAAAGATGGCTGTATATCGTATGAACAGTAGCAATTAAAAACTACTATTTTATATGTTGTGTATATACAGTATAGTGATTGTGGCACAATTATGACATAATTACTAATTTAATTAAGAACATGTTCAAAGCTAATAATTTTTTGAGTCAAGAAAGTACTGGAAGCAGCACCTACAGAAATTACTGTACCCCTGCACCAAGCTGCTCCGATCAGAACCCCAAAGCACTGTAAGTAATTAGAGAAATGTCTTGTGTACAAGAAGTGACATCAGAGTGCTGTTAAGAGCCATAAGCAAAGCTTTGTCTCTCATGTTTTCAAGACTTGATATCATGACCTTCCACTGAAAACCTTCAAAGGCTCGGAGCAGATTAGATTTGGTGCCTTATGAAAAAACCTTGGAAGAAAGAGTGCCAAATTTATGTTTGTGAAAATAACAGGCATTGAGACTGTCTGACTGTACAGCAGAGGAATGGTATTTTACCCTGAGCAGCAGTTGAATGAAGTGAAAATGTAGCTGAAACATTTTTAAATGTAGTTGCAAGTGAAAAATACCCCTTTTTCTGCTATGTTTCAGCTCAGTTTCTATTTAAAACTCATTGATGTCTATGAAGGTAAATGACACATGGAAATCTCATAGAATAATCTACATCATTCTCTGAAAAAATATAGAGGCAATTTCATAATCTGAAACATCAGTTTTTCTCCAAATGTTATTTATTATTTCTGTTAATTCAACCTACAACATCTGGTTGGAAATGTAAACAGTGAATCTTCTGCAATTATGTTGATTTAGACCTAAATTTTAAAAGGTTTTAGTATTCATCCTGCCTTTTATAGGGTAAATAGAAGGCCACCGTGGGGATTTCAGTAGCAATTAAAGTTTTTTTTAAATTTTTCATTTAGTTTTGTGAGAATTTTTTTCACTCTCCAATTTTCATTCATTTTCAAGCTTCTCTAGGAAGCTATTACCATTTAAATGATAGAAGTAATCATCTTAGTATCATATTCTAGATCCACTCCATCCAATCTATCTCAAATCTGGAATCCAAAGAGAATTTTTTTCTGACAGAATTGGAGCATCTTGGCAGGCCTGCCAAAGCATGCAGAGCATCCAGAATATTCAGAAGTAATGCAAAACCTGCACAAAGATGAGCTGTTGACACTCTGGTTTGCCAGTCCAGCTGACACAAATTAAGAACATGTAACATGATATAGTAAATATTTTCCCTCTTAGAACATGAAACATAGTTAGTCCTTGTACTGGCAGTGAAAGCATGCCAGTGTGTTACTGCATGTGTCCTAGATAAAGTTTTTAACATGCAAGAAAACTCAAGTTCCAGCCTGAAAGAGATGCTTTGGTACGGGAAGAATAAAAGGTGGATTTGGTTAAGGCACTGAGCAATCAGAGCCTTTTTATTCAATTTGTTACAAACCAAAATACCACCTACCCAGGTCACAATGTTGCCCTAAATATTATGTGTAGAAAAAAAGATAATAATAAAAGTTTGGCTGAATTGTTGTACAGTTTGATTTTTTGTCTAAATATGCTCCACCATACCTGAAGACCAGAGTGAAAAACCCCAGGACAATTCTAAGCACGTTTGCCTTTGGAAACCATAGTTTGCCCAAAGAATTGAGTAGCTAGAGCCATGCAGCACTCCACTACACACAGGACAGTTGTGCAAGCACTGCACACCACAGGGTCACACCAGAGAGCATCTCACCCTCCTCACAGCAGAGTAACAAAATGCAAATGCCAAAAGCAGACCAGGAGCTCACGCTCCTTCCTCCTGTCAGCCAACCATGCTGAGCTCAGAATCCATCTCATATACTTCTATAGAGAGGTAGTAAATACATTTCAGTGCAAAGCTTGCATCTTTATCATGGCTCCTGGACCAAGTCTAAAACCCTGGTAGAACCAGTTAATATTCTTCATCCACATCAGCAAGAGCTTGAAGGGCTGCACAAAACTGCTAAAATTTTTTTATAAGGATGAAGAGGGACAGTTAATATATCATATTTGATATCAATAAGATATCTCTATATTGACATAATTTATTTTATTGGTGGAAATTTTTCTTTACATACAAAAGAAAAGCTCCCAACCTCTGAACCCATGGAAGAAGGAGGAATAAAAGGAGATGTATCTTGTTACCATGAAACAAAAGTGTAAATAGAGAAGCAAAGGTTCATTCACATTATGCTTATACAAGCTGTAATTCTTCTGAGAGTAATCCTCCACATTCTCCATAGGAGATGCCTGTATGTAGCTGCAATTCATCTCCATTGGGACAGATATCTTCCCTTGTTTATGCCATAGGAGGCTTTCAAGACTTCTGGGCTTATTGAAAAAGTGATTAAGCTCACTGACTTCCTACAAGGCATAGAGAGGTCACCAAAGTAAACTCACCACACCCATTTTGTGCATCTGTAACTGGCACTCATAACACTCTAAAAAATCCCCCACACTTATGGGGGAGGAGCAAGTGATGAATTAAGCAACACCCCAGTGACAAAAGGACTCCTGGGACAGTAGGTTCCCAGCTTTCCATACTAAAGAAGAGTCTGCTGAAGACAGTAGGTCCAACATGCTGCTTTTTTCCCCAGCAGAAGCCAAGAGGGTAGCAAATAAAAGAAGTCATTATCTTGGCACAGAGTCTTTACCTAGTCAGAGCACCAAGAATCCCATCCTGCTTGGTGTACTTCAGGTGAATCACAGCCTGGAACTACTATCTTATACACTTAATCAGATGAATTATTCCTGAAAATTTATCAATCCCAAATGAAGTTGAACTACCCCTTTTTACTTATTTATACATTGTTCTTAAAATTAATTTTAGAAAAAGAATGTTGTATTATGGATTAATCTAAAATATTCTGCTCCAGGTAATTGGGGATCATCTGTAACTAGTTGTATTTAATTTTTCCCATGGACAAGACTGAGCATAGACTCAGTAAGAAAATTGTTAATGAAATATATAACCCATTTAACACTTACTTTTGATATAAAGCAACAAGGTATAATATTTTCCTCTCCCATTTTCTTTTAAACTAACTTTGTACTAATTTTTGAACAGCATGAGGGGCATTGACTTTATATGGATTGTCCTGAAGCTGATGCTCCCATAAACAAACAAAGATTACTCTCCTTGGGTAGAGGCTTCAGGATGATCCATATAAAAGTGACAAACCAAAATTGACACATCAGATGTAAAATGGAAATTAGACTCCTTCCTGGGATTTTGCTAGCTTAAAAATCTTGCCATTCCAGGTCTCTTAAATGGCGGTGCACAGAATGTTTATTGGTTTTTAATTTCACTGTACTTCTTCCTTTTCTAGGTCATGCATTTCATTATTTCTGAGCTTTTTCACTCATTTCTTCCTTCTTTGATTATGTAAGAAAGCAAGACTGGTACCACACATCAAGGGCAGAATTAAAAGCATTTTTTCTCTGGTTTTAACAAGAGGATCCCCTTTCTCAAAATGCTCGCGGCTACTGCAGTGTCTGCTTTCATCTCAGTTCTAATACAAGGGTGACACAAATCATATTATACAAGAGAGATAAAATAAATTATTTGAGTTAAAGGTATGGGACTTTTACCAAAAGTATAACCTGAAGTAAAACAATGTTCACAAGTTCCTGGAATGCACTGAATCCAAAAGAGACAAACCAGGCAAGAAGAAAAATAACAGTGTCATCCAAATGAATACCTTTGGGGACAACAGGAGAAGTGTATGTGTGCATCTTCCAGTTTCTGAATGTATTCGAGCATGTGCACCAGCACCATGAGCTGTCATGAGACTGGAGGGACAAATTGCAACTATGTCAAGCTGGTCTTCCTCTCTGCTGGTAAAACAGTGTTCCCACGAAGAGACATGGGGGTATCACAGCAGTTTCTCGTCAGTATTCAGTGATGTTAAAGATTTTCTGTCCTGTTGATCCCAGACTGTGCACATTGTATTTCAGCGGCATTATTTTTGCGGTATGCGGTGGTTCTGGTCAGGCAAAGGACAGATGCTGGTTTAGATGCAGCCAAAACAACGATGAGACAGATCATGTCTCTTTGCCAGCCCAGCTGTGAATCAGGAACCTGCCATGCTCCTTCACAGCATCCTCAACCAGTCTGACATAAACAGGAATTGTGCTTTTGCATGAAGAATGAATTTAACAGTTACCCTTCTGTCTGCTGTGGCCACCACAGTTGTTGGACTGGAAGAAAATGGCTATGAAGCAAGATACTTCCTATTCCCTTCATCTCAGGCAAAATCTGTACGCTGCAAATGTTGGCCACAAGCCTCAGTCTGCTTACATGACATGCAACTTTCATGCAGCTATTGTTCGTTACTTAAAATGTCAGATAATTTGGTCTCCATGTATGCTACTCCGCAGCACATGGGATACAGCTTTTCTCAGGGATATAGAAAACAGCTGGAAAAAACTTTTACTAAGGCTTATGTGTGTTAACAGATTAAGTTATGCTTAGAAAATGATTAGACTTCATATTTCTAGTTTCTCCTCCATGAAGCAGCAGACTTGCTGACTTCTACAGCTGTTTAGTACCTAGCTGAAAATCAGACTCAAATTAAACCCCAAGATTTGAGTGTACAGTTAAAACTTTTTAGCTACATTCTCCATCTTTCCACTTCAAAGTACCACAAGTTCCGTAATGTCTAAAATATGGTCAGGAAACTCACGTGATCACAGTCTGGATGGGTATCAGTACTGTTTTATTTTGTGAAAGGTGAGGGAATTTGAGCCCTTGGGCGACTCTTGCAAAAATATATGCTTTCAGTTCTGGTCACTGGTGATGTATTCAGCAGCCCAGAGAGGGTAAAAGCCCAAAGAACTGGACTAACAAAGTAATACTTTACTTTTTTAAGTGTCCTTTACTGCTAAGTACTGAATCATAATGCAGAACAACACGTGGCACTTTGCAGTGTTGTTTTGCATTACATGTTTTTTCTACAAAGACTAGTCCTTAATTTTTTCAAGCTGTCATTGATGTGAACAACAAATCTGACACAAACAGATTATTTTAAAACAGACTGATATCTAGGTAAAATATTTTGAGAGCAAAGCCAATATGAAGATGCTGTAAAAGTGGGTTACTATATTACATTGTTTGTATATGGAAAAAGCATATTTTCTTTTAGCCTTTTCTACTACTGTAAAAAATAATCATTAGTCTTGTGTAGTATGAACTATTGCAATGCTAATGATTCATAAGATTAGTTTAAGATTGTTTCTCTTATCTCTAGAGCCATTTTAGAGGCTGCTGTCCTCCCACATTTCTTCTAATTTTTGCTTTCTATCTCAGTTTATGTTGCTGCAACTCAGGGCCAGTGGTGTGTTTTCATTATTGTCCTTCATGAAATGTTCTTTGCATTATGGCCTTAACAAAACAGCAAAACAAGGAGCAGAACTAACCAGGGTTCTTATCTAAGATTTCAAGAAGAAAAAAGTAGTAAGTAATTCCAGAGAAAAAAGTAGTTGGTAAGCAAATGTGTTATAAGATTAGTACAGCACTGCATAAGTTCTTAAAACCCCATTTTATTTCAGGG
Source organism: Pyrgilauda ruficollis (assembly GCF_017590135.1). Classification (NCBI taxonomy): domain Eukaryota; kingdom Metazoa; phylum Chordata; class Aves; order Passeriformes; family Passeridae; genus Pyrgilauda; species Pyrgilauda ruficollis. Next base: position 4,826,227 of record NW_024525156.1, read on the forward strand.
TCGTCTTGTTTCTTAAACATATGAAAAAATACAGTAAGAAAATTCTGAAATGAATTGTTTTATAAAGCTAGAGGGTTCTTTGTAGCTAAAATTAGGGTAGAACCCTGAAGACATAAACAGCAAGCATTTTAAGAAACAGGTAAGAGATGGAGACTTTAATGTAAGTGCATCAAGCTGCCCTGCAGGGAAGCAGGGTAATGAAATTGTACTGATTTTCTGTAGCAGTGAAGAATGTCACTGCTCTGACCAAGATAGTCCCTGTAATGTTTTTCTGCAGTAATTTGCTTTGGAAGAGACAGAACTTTGATTTTTATCTTGAGACAATGTGACACATGCAGTTGAAATCTTTTTGCATTGCTTAATTCTTTGCCACACACCACACTGCAATGACATGGTCTAATAAAAACTACATGTAATTAATTGTTTATGGATGTAATAATATGTGTACCACTATCCAGCGTTTTATTAAACTTCTTTATGTTTGTCATCCAAATATTAAGTTATATCTAAATTGTATCATCTCAGATACAAAATATTACCCTTACTTTTTGTAGTGTTTGTCCACTCATAGCACACATATCTTGTGCGATTAATTTAAAGGAAAATACTATTTCCACTCAATTTTTAAATCATATGAATAGAAAAAAATATTTTCTTCTAAGTGCTTTAGATTTCCTCAGCCATGAATTGAAGATGCTACCAACAAGAGATTTCTAAACCATAACTACTGATTGCAAAAGCCTTTTAAAATAATTTGAACAAAGAGTCTGTAGAAATATTATTACTGTTATACATGTTAAATTCTATCAAGTGCATATTTTCTATATGTAAGCCGCTTTCAAATAAGCACAAGACCCTTTCTTGTTAATTTGACAAAGTTCTTTTTTTAAATGTGTGTCTGGACATGATAAAAAACCTGTTAAGTTTAGCACAGCCAGAGGTTCAAGACTCTTCACAAACATTTCTAGAACAATTTGTGTTTCCAGGAAGCCTGTGACGCTTTCCAGCTCATCCACAGCCTCAGCTGCATGTCCTGTTGGCTCAGTGTGCCTGCTCCCCAGGAGGGTGGGGAAGCAAGAAAAAGAAAGAAAAACCCACCCTTGGCATAGAGAAGATTCTGGGTGGATCAGGAGGGGAGTGGGAGCATCCCAAACCTCCCCAGCATGGAGGGCAAGAGCAGAGTGAAGAGCATGAGTTCCCTGGAGCTGTGGAAAAAGGGAGCTTATGAGGGCAGTTAATGGTATGAAAGTTCAGGACTCAAGGGAGCTAAGCAACCTCTTCCCCAGGCTGGCCTAGTCCCAGGGCTAAAAAAAAAAAAGAAATTCAATTATTTCAGCTTAAATTTTGTGAAAATTTCTCCAAAACCTATTAAAGGCATATTTAAAATCCTGTTATTATAGGAGATTTTTAGCATGTACTCTGTATTAGAATAATCCCCATTTTAACTGCACTGAATCCTCTATTCTTCTCCAAGACCTGTACAAAGAATTGAGGAACAACATTTCCTTAAATGTTCATGATTATCACTGTTAGTGGTTTCTTTTACACAACAGTAAGCCCGAAAAATTCAAATCGAGACTGTCACCAGTGTGCTGGTTTTGTATTAAATATAAAAGCATAGGCTTGATTGCCTTTGAAGAAAATTCATTGCCCAAAAAGTCACACCTCTCATCACTGTTCTGTCTACTTTATGTCTCTTATGTGGACCTCCACATTAGTTCGTAAGGGCCCTTTTCTGTTTTTCAGAAACAGACAATTTAAGAGACATTTTTAAAATTCATGAGAGATGCTGAGGTTTTCCTGTACTTACTTTTGTTTGGTTTGGTTTTGTTTTTGAACTGAAATACTGAAGGCAAAGAGTCTGCATTTGGCATTGCTCTATAGCAAAGTTAAAACCACTTAATACCCCCAGCTGTACCTCTCCATACTACCCTCCAGCATAACAGATCTAGGTTTCATATAACAATAAGTCTTTGTTCTTCCTGAAAATTAAACTTAAGCATGCAAAAAAAAGCATTGCACTAAATCAAAACTAAGCATTTTTAAGTAGGAGAAGATACAATTGAGAAAAACCAGATATATGTTTTAAAAAGTCTCAATTTTTGTATAGTGTGTGAACAAACGTGAGTAGGCAAATGAGCTTAAGTTGATATGTCCTGATTTTTATGCGCATTTAAAATAAATTCTGCTTGAACATCAGCAGTCATAAATGTGCTGTATCTATATCATGATTTTTGGATGCTGTTGTGATTGATTCTGCTGACACAGCCTAAAATAGGCTCATTTTTCATTTTTTGGCTATCTACCACCAGCGATTGACAGCGCTTTGAGCCTGCTCCAAAATCGGTCAGAGCCATGAATAATCCATCTCCTTTCTCAGTTAATAGCTTATTCCCTTTCTCCTCTCTTGCACCACTTCATATGCAAGCCAGGGTAGTGGGGTAGATCCAGAAGCAGCAGCAACAGCACCAAGAGGTGGCCCATTTGAGGTCTAGTCACCTCCAGCTAACACTTGGAAAGGGCATCCTCTAAGCCCACTCTCCAGGTTGTCAGGTCCCAAAGTGTCTCTAAACATCAGAGCTGGGAGCAGACACAATGTAAGAAAGTATTCAGCTTCTTTCTATCCAAGTTGTTAATGGAAGCTGAAGAAAAGCCAAAGGGCAGGGAAAAGCAAAAATATAAGGTTCTCTCACCAGGCCAACCTGGCCAAGGAAAACAGAGAGAAGAAATGCTCCCTGCTAGCCCCCGGAAGAGCTGTGAGCAGAACTTCAGATATCTGATCTGGCAAGGGGCTTGTTTATGGCTGAAGACTTGAGGATGCTTTTCAACAATTTGTTTGAAATCCTAGCCTACAGCACTTGTAGCAACTGACATCCTGTTCCTGTGTCAGGATCTTTTATTTAAGATCCTTTGGAAAGCACTACTACCATCTGTTTTCTGTTGTTAACAGATCTACCAAGTTCTGTGTGGCTCCACACGGGACCGCTTCTCAAACTCATTGAGGCATGCTGCAGGTTGATATGTGCCAAGCATTCGCCTTTAATTAACTCAACCTGCAAGTGCAGTGTTAGGGTAGGATTCAGGGCATGCCCATATATGTGGAACAGGAAAGCTGGTAGCTGCCTTCCTTGGAGAAATGGGCAGACATATGGGGAGTACACCAGTAGGTGGTTGGTAGCATGAGTTGCTACAGGTGTGGGATGTATCTGGCTGTGGGAGGCAATCTTTGCTAGGCTTGCTTGGTAGCTGTAGGATGAAGATAACTTGGAGTAACTGAATGCTCTGGGAATGGGAAAAATCTCCTGGAGGAACTGGGTGCTGCATTTGTTTGGCTTCCGGAGAACTTGGAGGTGGCAAGAGGAAATGTTAGTTTTCCAGCTCAGGTAATGTTGCAACGACTACCACAAAGAGCGCTCCTGCTTCATGCTGTCCCTTTGCAGCTGTGAACCACAAGAAAAACATCACTTTTGAAAAAAGCAGCAGTTAGAAAGCAATTCTGCAGCCCAGCACAGGAGTTAAGATGTATGGCAGGCCGTGTCTCTTACTTGAACATCACAGCAGGAACAGAGCATTGCTGCCAGTTCCTGAGCTGCAAAAAGCAAAGAGATTGAGAGTCTTGCTGGCACTGGTTATTCTCTACAGTCATAAGAGGTTGCTTCTCTTGCTGTACAGAGGCAAATGCATGAGGTGCCAGATCAAAATTTTTGGCCCTTTTCCTGAATATTTATGAAACATATCTGAATGTTAGGTTTTATTTTGTTTCAGAAAAGTGTAGTCATTTCTCATTTTGAAACCAGTGCACAATTTTTTTTTCCCCCCATCCTTGAGGGCTCCAAACCAGAGTCAAAAACTTGATAGGCAATTCTTTGCACCCACTTAGCTCCACCAAGATTCTTCCAAACTTGTGCAGTATGCAAGCTTAAGTCCAGCCTTTGAATTTTTGACTGGAATAAGGTGGCAAGTAGAATTGAATGGCACAGACTCTGTGTGTCTTTAGCCCTAAATTAGATCTCTGGCATAGAAAGAGCTCTAACCAGTGCAAATCTCTCCAAGGTCTCTCCAGTGCTGCAGGGGCTTTCCAGCCAGAAGCTTTCCTCTTCCAAGATCCCTATGCAGTACTGGAAGGACTTTAAGAAAATTATTCCAGAGCCCTGAAACATGACCTTTAATGGCACTGGTGGATATACTATCTTTATAGTATATAAAGATATACTATCTTTATATGCTATATGTTTTGTTTATATGTATTTGTCTTTTTGATAGGCTAATATGGAAGTTTCTGTGCATTTTGGAAAGATAAATGAACTTCAATAAACCTGTTATTTTATCCTCTCCTCCCCCAGCAGCAACAGTTTTATTAAACAGGGAGAAAAAAGATTATTTTTAATTTATACACTCGAGACTTTTAATGATCAGGAAAATGTTCAGACTTGCAATTTAAACCAGTCACTGATATTTGAGCAAAATGAGACTGTAGGCAGCACTGCTGCAAGTGGACGTTTAGTATAATACAGTCTTGATTTCTGATTTATCTCTCATACTGGGTAGAAATGTTCTTATAGAAAAGTATTTCCTAGAACTTTAAATACTTAATGCAGATATTGTTGCCCATTATGAATGATTGTGCTGCAACTGTTGTTTTTTCCTGGCACTTGGGTCACACAGTGAAAAAGTTAGCGTGTGAGTTATGGTCTCACTGTTTTTCAGGTCTCAATTGGCTTGGTGTATTCTGATTTTAGATCAATATATTACTCCACCCACTTTAGGAAATGCCTGTTTAAATCTGCTTTTCTGGCAGAATAAGTGCCTATATTGCATAACTTTTCATTACGTTTTCTGTTGGGCCAATTTAGACACGATTTATCTGTAGGCGTTATGTCCAGATGGGACGTTCAGCCCTACAGATCAGGTGTAAAATGTAAAAACATAAGTTAAAAAAACAAACAAAGAAAAATCCCCAACCAGCTCTTCAGAAATGGTAAGATTTGCCTGAAATTAGGAAAAAAAATCCAACAAAAATCAAATACCTTATCGATCTGTAATCCTTTTTATGGTGAGGAAATGCTTTTTGTTTGGAAGGTCTAACCAAGTTCCTCATGCAAGAAAATAAATTTGATCCTATTGGAAGAGTTCTGTTAATGCAGGCAGTAATTGCATTTTCCCAGTTTCCCAAATTCTGTGCAAATAATTTTCTGTTGTCCTCACTTTCTGTAGTCAAGGTTTAAAAGGGTTAAGAACCTTCACAGGTGTTTACATATGCTTTCCCAGCATTTGCCAAGATTTTTCTCCCTCTGTCTCCTCACAGACCTGATGCTACAGAAGTGGATTGGATAAGTGTTATTCACAGACGATGGTCAGCTCTGCTTTCACCTCCACTGCTCAAAGATTTCTGTATTCTTGAAAGGATGACATGTACTGCTCTCTAGGAAGAAAAAAAAAGTTTGGAAGACAACCTTTCAGATCAGATTCTCCTTCTATAAATACAGAAAAATTTTGTGGGGGAATCTATAGAACTTGATGGAAATTTCTGAAAAGTTTAAGGAAAGAAATGTCAGCAATTTCACTTCAAAGCTTTTCAAAATCCTTCAAACTGAACTACTTCCTCCTGACTTGGTAAAATGACCTGAAGTGCTTAATTTCAAGCTATTTTAATGTTAGTGTTAATTTAAATTTAACAATCATCTGTATCTTCCCTGGTGGAATGTTGCTCTTGAGAAGGATTACTGGATGAAAATAGAGACTTCCAATGTGTCAGATATCATGGCCAGACAACAGTTCTCACTCTGCACCCAGAATCCCATCAGTCCTGTGATGATATAAAAATGTTGCAGCCTAACCCCAAGAAAAGACCAGAAGGTAGAATTACAGGACTCACAAGACAAAACAGAAACCATTCTAGTTAGAATCAAATCAAGCTGAAATGAAGTATTTTGCTGTGAGCTTTCTGATGGAAAATCAGGACTTGAAAAATTTACCAGGATTAACCATATTGGGTACAAACAGCTTGTTACATTAGTAAAACACTTCATCAGAAAATCTGAGCTGCCTCTGATCGCATCTGCTACATATATTTTCTTTGCTTTCCTCAAACACAAATTAAACTGTTTGTGAGGAGATGATCTGCTAAGTATGCATAGGAGTTTTGGAGGACAACTGGAAGACATTTCTGCATTAGTAATGCCTAAAATGGTTCAAAAAATGGAGATCAAACAATGAGCCCTGTAGTCTATGTTTAGGTTTTTGTTTGGTCTGTATTTAGTTCCGTTAGTGCAGAATCCAATTTTCTGTATATACTGGATGAGCATTAAGTTGCTTCTATTAAGGCCCCAGGTGTGGATTTCATTAAGATGTTGTTTATAATTTTTTTCTTTTTGGTAGGTCAGAAAGAATCACTGCTTAAAAACCACTTTGTATTTCTCATCACTGTGAACAATTGTTTATTACAATCCATTTCTAATGAAATTACATTTCTATAATTGATAAAATAATTAGCCATAACACAATACAAAATTTATTAAACACAATATAAGTGCTACTTTCTTCATCATCGCAACTCCTCCTAAAAACGGAATAGAAATTAAATGCATTTTTACTAAATTGCTGGCTTTTAAAATCTGTATCATTTTAATGAAGAAAATAGATTTTTTTTAGTACAGTTAAGATTTGATAGCATTGGTGATCTAACATAGCTGCTTGAGAGTTACCTGTATGTTACCAAGAGATATGCTAAATAGTAGAATTACCATAATTTCAGAAGCACAAATATTCGTATCATCCAGAAGGTCAAGTGTCATAGTAGACTGGATTCATAGCTAGCACAACCACAGCTGTTTGTATGAAAACTAGAGATAAAGAAACAGTTTTAAATTTGCCACATTTTGTAAGGGTTTTTTTAAGAGAAGTGTTCTCAATTTAGCAAAAGAAGTTGTATCAAATTTACTTCAATTTAAGTGGACTGAGATAAAAAACTTCAGAAATAATAACTAAATTTATCAGATGTAGAATTTAACACTCTCACAGGCCTTCTTTCGTGTCTAACTGAGCCTATATTTATCATGTCTGCTCTTTTTCAAGTAAAAAATACATCAGATTTGCACTGTATTTTTTCTTATTCATCTCTAAGAGAAGCAAAGCACAGATGTGGTTCTGTGCAGAGCCTCTCTCCAGGGCCAGGTCATTATTATTCACAAGAAGAGAATTAGTCTTTAGAAAGAGTTTGTTTCTTCTGACAAGGCAAGCTGATAAGAAACATTCCAATAAAGGAAAGACAAAAATAAATGAAGGAGAAAAGATTAGATAGTGACATTTCATCCTTGAAAGCAGCATATTTTTACAGGGTAGCTATTATCATTAGGTTACACCCAAATAGGAATGGCTATTAACAAAAGCACTGAAAGTTTAATTAAAGGCTATGGAGAGTTTAATTTAGCAAAAGTGGTATGCAGTTCTTCTCAAGCCAAAGGAGAAGTGAACTGGGAGGGATATGATGGGAGGGAGGGAGGGGCTGTGCAGAAGCTCCTCTCATCTCCTGCGCTGTAAAAATCACAGTGCATTAGCTTCTAAGACAGGGCCTTGCAATGACAGAAATAGAGATAAAAAGCAGAAGAGAATAAACTGAGCTTTTACTGAGCAGGAATGAGGGCTTCAGTTGCAGCTGGTTTGAATGTTAAAATACTGGCTAGGAAAGAGGAGACACTGGCATTTCAGCAGGCCAGAGCTTTCCAAGACATGTCTGTTTACTACATCACTTGTGCTGCCAGTAAAATACTCAGATGCTGACAGGAACTAATGTTTCCTGAGCAAATACACACTGTTGACACAGTGAATGCATCATGGACTGGCAAGACTGGTAAACACACCAGCAGTCATAAGCTTCTTTATTACAGCATATGCGTATTTATGCCTCCAAAACAAATATATATTAATATTTCATTTTGTTGTAGGTTTTGGTTTTTTTTCCTCACTATCAACAATGTGTATTGCACAATGAAACAAAAATTTCATTTATATTAATGTCCAGGTAACACCTGGTCTGTAAATATTGGTTTACACTTCAGATGTAGTTTTAATAACATATGAAAAATCACACCTTATAATCAGAGCAGCTAAGATCGTTTTCAGACAGAATTTTCCACTTTCTGGAAAAAACGAGACATTTCAAAGAAAATAATACACAGGGATTGTTGGCCCTTGGGAATTCTGCTCCATGTGGTGTTAGCTTGAAAAATGCAAATATTATAATTAATTTTTCATAAAAGTTTGTGTATTGACACCTCCTTGCTTCATCACTGAGATGAAGGATTTAAAATTTTTCATTCGTTAATTGAAAATTTTAATATCTGATATTTGTCTTAATGCCTGGATTATATGATTGCCTGAGAATATCAGCTTCTGCAGGTGGGGATGAGTGTTTAAATTAAAATTCTACAGGTTTTGGAGGATGAGCTAGCATATTAAATCTTTGGAAAAAAATATTATCAGGTAAACAGAAAAGATCTTCTTCTTGTTGTTGTTATAAAGATATTGTTTCAATTGTATTTTAGAATAAAAACCAATTTAAATTAAAATTCTTACATTTCTGGAAATACTGTGGGCATGAGTGCTCCAGACTGAAAGAAAAGAGCAAGCTAAAAATTATTTTGAGCCAAGATTTCTCCAGGTCACTCCCAGAGCAAGATTTGTTCAAAGGTGACTAAGAGAAAATGGAAAACTTGACTGTTTAATTTTTTTTTTATCTTCTGTCTGTAGTATAAATAGAAGTGGTGACTTTGCAACACCAGCTAAGAAACATTTTATCATTCTGTGAAAGATGTTCTATGAAAATTGATAGTAACAGTCATATTCAATCAACTTAAAGGTTTATTTGTGTACCACAGGGATGGCACAATCTTTCAGTTGATTTTATTTTTGATGCATTCAAACCTTATGAAGGTAGAAGTTATATAAAGAGAAAGTAACATATCTAGCTGTGCACCCTGACCCTGGCCATTCCTTGGAATTTTTGTTGCTCCCAGTGGTGAGTCATTTCCTGAAGACCGATGTGTGGCTGGTAGGTCACATAGTATGTTCCTTCAGTCCAGGATCGTTTGGCAATCTTTTGCATTTATTCCAGCTACTGTTACCTCACAAGTGCTGCAAATGGAAAAATTGCCCTGTGTAGCTATTTCTATGACAAAGCCTCTTTCATGACCTGAGGATAACTTTTCAAACACTTCTCGGTTTGGCAGCTAATGTGCTAAGTGACATTAGCTGTGACTCACAGGCTCAGCTGAAGAGCCACGAAGCAGCGCAGGTAATTGGGGGATCTGACCTGCAGCAGCACTGTTGTATAATACATGATTTGAAGGCAAGCCTAGTTTCCTTTTTAAGATGATCTGATAGATCAAAGCAAAAGATCTAATCTGATCTCACAAAGTCTGGGAGTATTTATATCTCCATACAGAAGCAGAGACATCCAATGTCTTGGTCACCTCAGACAACACACACAAGCTACCAAGGGGCTACAGGACTGCTGCTGTGCTTCACTTGTCTAACTGTGGTATTCTTCTGGTTAAATTCTAACTCTTAATGAAGCTAACGGGGTTTTACCACTCACTTTAAGGGAAAAAATACCTAAATATCTGGAAATATTATTCACATTTCTTCACTTGTTTAGTTTTAAGAAATCTTACATGATTTCCCCGTGTTCTAACAGGTTTTACCAATTTTTAAGCTGTTAGATGCTCAGTTACATTCTGCTGTTCCAGGTATTATAATATCTTTTTCTGTACATGTTTAAACCAGAGCAGTGTGAATCACAGACTGGAGTGGATGTATATTTTGATTTGGGAAACAAAAAAGAAAATTCAAAACAAATCAACAAGGAAAACCATGAAATAAATGTAGTCAATTTTTTTCACTTCATTTGGAGAACATGCAGAGCATTTCAAACATTTTTAAAAAGAAAACAAAACTGACAAACAGCAATTACTACATTTGTTGAAATAAAATTATAAAACTGCATCTAAAATTTAACAGAAGTGTAACAGAAGTTACTCCACTTCTCCATCTGAAACAAGTTATTTTTCTCTTCCAGCATATAATTTCTATGTAGTGACTGTCCATATCCTGCACCAGACACAGAAACTCTGCCACCTCTTCTGCTCTGGCTGGGTTTCAGCTGCAGGAACTGATGATTGGCTCTGGCAAAGTGCTTGAGTGGCACCCCAGATCTCAGGGCTGTGCAATGGGCACACAACAAGGAGCTGTAAGGTTTTCTGGAGTCTCCATCCATTGGTTTGGGAGCTGCAGTTCGGCTTAGGCCCCGAGCTATGTTACAGCTGTGTACCTTGCTATCCCTGCCTTGATGGCGTGACTTCCTGTGCTGACTTGGCCCTGTCTGATTGCCACAGCCTTGTACTGCAGTCACAGGTGTGTCAGCTGAATCTTTGCCACTGTTTTTGCACGTGCTTTTCGGTGTTGGCTGGCGTGGGACACACTCCTGTAAGTGAGGGGACTACGCCTGTGTGTCTTGCTGCCTGTCACCCTCGGCTCACAGCTTGCTTCTCTGTGGAACGGCCCCACTCTTGCTGCTCCTCAAAATGGGGTTTGTCTGTTTATGTTGGCATTAATACACTTATGCACTAGCCTACGTTTCTTGGTGTTGGAAGATGAAAGTCATTGGAGTGCAGTCTACCACTTCCTCATGAGGGGAGGAGGGGCAGACACTGATCTCTTCTCTCTGGTGGCCAGTGACAGGACCCATGGGAATGGCCTAAAGTTGAGTCAGGGGAGGTTTAGGTTGGACATTAGAGAAAAGCCTTTCACCCAGAGGTGGTTGGGCACTGGAACAGTGACACTTCTCCCAGGGAAGTGGTGACAGCACCAGCCTGACAGAGTTCAAGAATTGTTTAGAAAATTCTCTTGGGCACATGGTGTGACTCTTGGGGATGGTCCTGTTCAGGGCATGGAGTTAGACTCAATGATCCTTTTGGATCTCTTCCAGCTCAGCTTATTCCATGATTCTGTGATTCAGTGAAATCAATTCTGCTCTGCATCTCAAAATAATAAAGTAGAAAGAGTAAAAGGTTATACAGGTGATCAAACATATGGAGTAGTTTCTATACAAGGAACAACTTGAAAATCCTGGAAAGGATCCTTTACCCTGGAAAGGAAATGGCTGATATGAAACTTCAAGTCATGAATGACCTAGAGACCTTCAAATAAATGTAGTGTTGATGGATTTAAAAGACACAGAAGGACATAGGTGACACATCATGTCACCAGGTTGTGGAAATACTTGACAATAGGTTGTGGAGTCTGAAAGGTTATTCAAAAGAAAACAAAGTATGAAAAAAAGATCTGGAAAAAACTCTATCAGCACTCACTTACTTACTTCCAAGACAGTTTTTTCAGTGATAAAAATCTCTGCGCTACAAATCACCAGATGTTTGAAGCATCATTATAAGCTTCTGTTCTCATACACTTTCCTAGGCATCCGCTGAGGCACCACCAGACAGGATGCTGGGCTAGACGGATGTCTGCTCTGACCCGATACAATTGTTCTAATGTTCTTAGCACCCCCGGTTGACACTAAGGAGTCATCTGTGCCGTCAGGATTTGCCTGTGAAAAAAGGACTTACTGTTTTGAATCTCTGGGGAGGAAAATAGGAAGTGTCATTTCCCACAAAGAATTCTGCCCAACTTCTTTCAGTTCTGCAGTACCTGGGGGCTGAATGCAGAGGGCTCTTTTTAAAACCCTTACCTATCAACTTGGGGGGGTTAATGTAAGTTTTAAGATGGATTTTTCAACACTTCATTTTTTGAAAATTATTAATATTTTAGAGTCGTTTATATATATCTGAAGACATTTACAGTTTCCCATTAATGACCTCAAATCTATCCAGGGTTCACACTATTTGGAGTATCTGAGGTCTGGAAAAGTAGTGTAGATTTTGTACTGAGAGGTAGCACTTGCTTTTGGCCCTTTCCCTAGAATTCCAGCCCTTCACTGGGCAGACTGGACACAGGATGAGGGCTGAACTGGTCCAGCATATTTGTCACATTATTCTTTCAGTGTGTCCCTGCCCATACAGGAAACTGAAGAGAGAGTGCCTGTAGAGAGGTGAGAATGAGAACCACCAGCTGTGTCATCACCGTTCCATTTTCTGTTCTTTGAGTGGAGTGGAATGCAAACTCCCAACTTCCTTTTTTTCAGCTAAGCCTCTGTGGGAGAGGACGCAAGCATTTATAAGGTTGGGTGAAGCTCATTTGAAGAGATTATTAGAGACCAGATGCCAGAAAAGTATTTTGGTGGAGGGAGGGAGGGGGGAGTTATAAAAATAGAGCAAGCTATCCAGGCCACTGTGACAAATATAATGTACAGAAAGAGGCAGAGAAGAGGAAGAAGGCAAAAGAGTAGTGTGAGTTAATTTAAATGAGCTTTTTGGAACATTTGGACTAGCTCTTGCAACATGACTTCAACAAGATAGTACCTACAACGGTACTCAAATCCAGAATAACATTTCCATATTTAACATACAACTTTCCTATAAATTTTCTCTATTTGCATTCTGTAGCCCAATGAGGTCAGGTTTCCTCATTGCAAAGTTTTATAATCACCCTGAGGCTTCTATATTCTGCCCGTTGCTTTTCCACCATTGCTGATCAAGAGCACAAACTATCTCTAAAAAGAGAATTTTAAGTTGCAGCGATAAGATATATGAAAATATATCGCTCCTCTGGAAAACTGAACAGAACCCAAAAGAAAGGTCCTTATCATGATGTTAGAACATGCTTAGGAGATGATTGTTGATAAAAAACCAGCTGTACTGCTTTAGACTAGCAGAGTGTCCATCTCATAATGGTTTAAGTACATTGGTTTATGTGTATTCAAAGTGTAAGAGCTTGATTAGCTGTACTTCTCATTCACAAGTGGAGATTACCTACCTGAACACGTAAGCAAATGTAACCTGAACTTGCTGTTGTAGCTCAGAGTCTCTGTTGTAGCTCAGATACTTGTACTCCTTTCTATAAAGACAAAAAGAAAGATAACACCTATCCTTTGGTAGTATACACACCCACACACCCCACACACTGTTTAATTAAAAAACTTCAACCTGATATAAACTTCAACCTGATATTATGTAGTCCAGTTCCACTGGGTATTTCCAGCTGAAAATTTCATCAGCCAGAGTGTGTGCCATCTCTGTGCTATGGGGCGATGTCACATTAGTCTTTCTGGCTAAAAAGAAATGGACAATAAAAGCACCTTACAAGCAGAGAGTATAAAAAAAACTTACTAGATATTGTGGCAAGGAGATGTTTTTAAAAGATCTGCATGAATCTCCATTGAGTAAACAACAGTAGGAAAAACTCTAAATAAGAAAAAGATGCAACTGAAAAAACTTGTGATGATGAAAAATATGAGGAAGAGAGAAAAGAAGCCCTAAACAGACAAATGCTGAGCAAATACATGTGAAAGCATCAATCTTGAAACCCAGTGGGGCACAGCATGGCAATTCTACCATGTTTGAGAATGTCAGTTTAATACCTGAAAATTAAGTATAAACTGAGCATGAGCACATCAGTTCAGTACAGCTGCCTCATCCAAATGCTTCATCTCAGTCCTCAGAGAAAGACTAAGCAGGAAATTGTTCATTTTAGAAGACACGAAACAGAGACGTGGGGAGGAAAGCAGGACACAGAAAGCCCAGGCTTATGCGTTGGTTTAGAGCCTGAATCCCAGTGTGGGAGCAGTGAGCCCAGCTCGGCCCGGCTCAGCCCTGACTCCAGGCCAGGCGATGTGTGTCAGTGGCACTGTGGCTGGGGTAGATGCCAGCATCCACACTGCCAACATGCTCGACCTGTGCTGGGACATGGAGCCACCTTCTGTAAGGATCTGAGCCTCATTAGGCATCCTTGATTTACCCTCGTAACTGCATTACTCAGTTTATCTGGAGTTTGCCTTGAGAGCAAGTGTCAGCCGACCCAATATTGCAAGTTCAAACTTGAATGTAGAAGGCAATTCTGTGAAAGGCTGTGGATTTCCCTGCACCCAGCGCAGAGTTCATGCTGGAGCAGGGAAATGTGTGAGGAGAAAGGAAGAGCAGAGCGAGCTGCTATGGGCTGACCACAGGCCCCCACTCCCTACCCCCTGTACCGCTTGGAGAGGAGAAAGTAGAGGAGCTGTGAGTGAAGGGCTGAAGCTGGCCCTCGGAAGAAGGCAAAGGGTAGGGGGAAGATGGTTTTGTCTTTGCTTCTCACCATCCTGATCCATTTTTAATTGGCAATAACGTACATTTAGTTTTCGTCCCAAGTCTAGTCAGTTTTGCCAGTGACAGAGATTGGTCTTTCTCTCATCCCATGAGCTCTTCCATCCCATTTTCTCTCATGTGCTGTTCAAGGGGGTGAAATGAGAGAGCGACTGGGTGGGGTCTGGCAGCCAGCCAAGGTCAACTCACCCCAGTAATAGTAAATGAAACCCATGTTTGGCATGTCTGGGTTTATCACATCTATCTCAGATTCTGAGCATAACTCAGATTTTGTTGAAGGAAAGCACGAGGAAGCTCATTTTTCATTGGACTCTCTCACTGTTGCACTGTCACCTAAGAGGTAGTAGAACAATGTTTAGAAGACTGTTTGCTGAGTTTCACGGGGTTAGTGGAAGCTGCTTTGCTCACAGAATACAGGGTTGAACCTTAGCAGGGTGTATAACATAGTGTCATGTGGCACACAGATGTGGCATTCCTCACCGAGCTCTAAGTGTGTATTGCCAGGCAGAAGTGTTGTGATACTCATAATGCTTCAGCCACGTTTTCACTTTCTTTGCTTCTAAGCTTGCTCATGGCAAGGCAAAGTTAGCACAGCCCTACCTGCAATCAGAACAGGAAACAGTTTACTGAGGAAACATATGTTAATTTAAATAAGCTGTTCATAGTTTCCTTTTCTGGTACAGTCTCATTGCTCACTCACCAACTGAATGAGTCATGAAAGCCAGTTAGAACCAAGAGTTAATGTCAAAATGCTTTGGCATTTCCATTTCCGCATCTCATACATTTGCAAAGGGAGTGATATGTTGCCTGTCCCTTTT
This sequence comes from Pyrgilauda ruficollis, assembly GCF_017590135.1. Lineage (NCBI taxonomy): Eukaryota > Metazoa > Chordata > Aves > Passeriformes > Passeridae > Pyrgilauda > Pyrgilauda ruficollis. The sequence goes on from NW_024525156.1 coordinate 4,841,297, forward strand.
TCTTAAGTTACTTTAAAATCTGTCTTAACCATGAGCACTGGTCTGACATGCGAGAGAACAGACTGATGATTGACACAGAGGAAATAAATCTTAGGGAGTAGCTTACTTGATTTTTTTTTAAGTTTAATTTGCCAGAGACGACAGAGAAATTATTTCTGCTCAGGAAATAATCAGATAATGAGGAAAGGCCTGAGGCTTTTAAACACAGCACCTCTCCTTCCCTCAATGAAATTAAGAGCAATGGTAAATTTTTGGCAAGTGGTCTATTGCAGGAACATTTCTGAGTCTGGAGGTGGTTTATTTTATTTTTTAAGACAGTTTTAAATAATTAGTAGAGACCCTTTAAATAATTATTAAATAATTAAATAATTAAATAATTAAATAATTAAATAATTAATAAAACCAGTACTTCTATGGGCATCAGGTTCTGTTTTCAGCACTGATTCCTGCTCCTGACCAGGAGCCCACATCTTTCTGGCAAAAGCATCAGCAGCATCCTGTTGAGGCTCCACCAGCAAGCTAGGAAGTGTCTTTGCAAGAAACACTGCAAGCAGTGCTGAGCTTGTCCTGTGGGCTATCAAAAAGTGCCCTGTGTTGGTATAGCTCTGGTCTAGGGTACTAAATCAGGCACAGGCTTGTAGGACTGTGTGTCATCCAGACATGAGCTCTTCCAACACCAGAAGATGTGTTTTATGGCCTACTCATAAAGACTATTCTCAAATAACTGTCTGAGGGACTTGGAAAAGCGCACGTCTTTTGAAATTCAAAGGGGAATAAAAAGGAAAGGGAAAGGGAAAGGGAAAGGGAAAGAAGGGAAGGAAAGGAAGGATGGGAATGGGAATTTATATTTCTACAAGGTAGTACTGTAGGATTTTGCCATAAAATACATGAGAATTGTAAAAGTTGTGGAAAATCTCTACAAATGATAGAAAAATACATAATTTTGTTTCCTTTAGGAACAGGATTGCTGTAAAGTTTAAACTCACGTCAGATGTAGAAACACATTTCTCCAAGCTTCTTTAATTCATAAAACACACTCCATTTTATGATATATTTTCTGTATTCTCTTGAATAGATTGAAAAGTTGACATTTCAGTCAATTTTGGCTTTCAATACTTGCTGTCAGGGAAAGAAAAGCTATTTCAAATAAAAGACATGTGATGAAAGAAGTGAATCAGAAGTGAGGTTCTTTAGATCAATGACCTTTCAACTTATGACAGACGTGATTATTATTTAATTGGCAAAAAGGGTAGCTTATAAATATTTAATCAATAAAACTCCAGTGGAAATCAGAGCCTGAAACAGAGACAGGTAGATCTTTGTGATGATACTGGCTTCTATTAATTAGAACTCCGTGCTCTTTTGTTGTGTTTGTACTAAGTCTTGTGGTAATAGTATTTTGGCTTTTTCTATGGAAATTTAATTTACACTTTGAAATGTTTTCTGCTTTAGCCCTTTGGCCATATATTTTGAATTCAATTATAACTTATAACTGGGTGTTATGGATCTGTTGGAGTGGCTATAGCTAGAGTTATATCCCTGTATGTTTGATTATGCTATCGAGGTTTTCTTGATAAAACTAATAATTCAGCACAAGTTTATTTAAAACAGTGGAAGAAGAAAGGGAGTGATTTGGAAGATGGAGAACCCTTATGCAGGTAACATTTCTTTCTTATCTATTCTTTTATAGTGAACTAATCTCCAAATCCACATAAGTCTTCATGCTAGTCCACTATCAACAACAATTAAAACATTTCTGGAGTTGTCTCACCACACAATGGAAAAACAACAGGTATTATGGTGTAGAATCCTTTTTCATGTAAATTAGCCAGACATTTCAACAATTAAAAATTAAACACAGCACAACAAGGAACATAAGTTAGCACTAGAAGTGGCTTCAAAATTTGTTTTCAGTTCAGAATGAACATGTTAGGCTTCAGAAAACTGACATCTTGCTCCTTGCTGATTCCCCTATCCAGCAACTATCTTTAAAGGTATTGGGCTGCTTCTGTTCTCTTCTCTGATGAGTATCTGTCAGCTGCTTGTAATGTTTGATCAAATAAATGGTGAAGCCTTCCAAATGTTTTCCTAGGATTTTTGTATAGCAACACACTGCTCCAGAAATCTCACACATGGGACGGAATCACTCTACAGCAATACAGGCTGGGTACCAGCTGGATGTTTGCAGAGAGGGGATGGGGAATCCTGGTGCACAACAAAGGCTTTAAGTGAACATGGGCAAGCTGTCTGCCTCTGCAGGGAATGCCCACCAGCTGTGGCAGCAAGAGCATAGCCAGCGGGCCAAAGGAGGTTTAGAGCTCCCCTCTGTTTAGTACCAGGGTTTCACAGCTGGACTGGTGCACCTGACTGTGAGCTTCCCAGTGGAAGAAGCACAACACTGTCCTGATGCAAGTCCAGTGGAAGGTTATCAGGAAACTCCGGATACTGTATTAAAATCAAAATAACAGCCCACGATGGAAAGCAGAATTTTCAAAGGAGATCCTTTCATCTTTAACATGGTCAGAAAAGATTTATTTTATGACACCTAAGAATGTTTATCCAAATTCTGGAATTTTTGCTGTTATTTCCCTCAAATCTCAAATATCAGTATAAGCACGGATTTTAACCAAACTTGGCTGTGGAGCTACTTAAGAACTGTCTGGATGCAATCCTGTGCTATGTGCTCTAGTATGACCCAGCTTGAGCACGGGAGATCAGACCAGATGAGTCCAATGGTGGTCCCTTTGAATCTTAGCCATCCTGTGATTCTGTGTTTCTGTGAAAAGTTTTGAATAAGACCTGCTCATGAAAATATCTAGAACTCAGAACTTCTGTGCCTTTAAGTATGTGGAGATAGAGGTAAATGAAAAAAAAAAAAAATCCCAAACATGAAAAACCAAAAAAACCAAACACCAAGATGTAGCTTTGAGTACAGTATGGTATGGGCAACCTGTATTTAAAACATTGTGATAGGCTGCTGAGGAGAACACAGAATTCCAGATTAGTTCACTGCAGTATTTAAATACTGTAATAATTACACTGGAGTGACTTGAAGCCATATATTTTCTAGAGAAAGACAAAACTCTTCTTGATACTTGTAATTCACAGGAAGAAAGTACAAAACCAGAAAAGATACAGTGCTTGGCATTCTGAATTTCATATTCTGGAACATATCACACCACCTTGGGTGGAAGAAATTATTTGTATAAACCTACTTCACAGGTTATGGGCAATTACTGTCTACCATAGCCTTGGACAAAAAGATTGCTGTGACACTGAGTGGAACACTTCAAAATAGAATGACATATACAGAAGGGAGGAGTCAAAATACATATGCTCCATGGTTGCAGGAGCTTTAACAGCATGTTTACTAAGATATAAAACTTGAAATCAAACAATAGCAATATTGGAATATTGCTGCAGAAAACCCAGGAAACATAAGAAATATTGTTGTCATTAGTAAATACATCATGGTTTAATTGTTTGCACAGTGAATTAATGTGATCTCGAATATTTTTTTAAACTGTAATATAATTGCTGTGACTTTACTGCTATTGTTATGTTCCAGCTCCAATGTTCATATATTTAAAAGTGATAATATTAATAGTACTAGTTTACTTGTATCTATGCCAATGATATTTCATACACAGTTATGCTTTCAAATGTTTTTATTAATGGTCTGAAATGCTAGACTGGGAGACAGAGATGTCTAGGATGAAGACTGAACCACTGCTGGCAGAACATGACTCAAAACAGTCTAAGCCACAGTGGCATGAGAAACATTCTTTAAATAGTCCAGAATCATACTATAAAGTGCAAAATTTAGCTGCTAAATTTAGCTAAACAGTCCGAGCAAAGCGGCCGCTGAGGCAAAATTAGTGAATGATTAGATAGCAAAGCAGTTAAAAAGTTCTCTGGAAAAAAAGTTGGAGAGAGACATTGACAACTTACCGCAATTTTTTTTTGGTACATTTTCCACAGAGATCTGAACACTTCAGAGTGAAAGCCAGACGGTGAAAAGACTAATGTAAAAATCCTGGCTGCTTTTGCACGAATGAAGACACCAGCACTGGAAAGACAGCAAAACATAAGAAAAGACAATTAAAAGTATGGAAATATTTTACTATGTCTCAGAAAAAGAGGAACAAAAGCAAGATATATTTATCTCTATATAAGCAGTTGTTTCAGCATTTGAAACATAAAATAGAAAAATGCAGCCAGTAATGATCTTGTGCACACTTTATCAGCTGCTGTTGCACATTTCACAAGAAAATTCATCTCCGATGGGACATATAAGATTCAGGTTACGACAACAGCATGACTTCATGTGCAGGCACTTGATTTGTACATCTTTAACAAGAGGCTGAGGAGACTGCTGGAGGCTGTCTGGAGCTGGGAGTGCCTCAGTCTACTTCCCAGGGATTCCACAGCTGCCAGGGCTGGGAGAGAGGCAACAAGCAGCTGGCAGTTTGTAACCCACACAGGCTGCACATCTGTAGAGCCTTACAGCTGTGTGGCAGGTTTATTCAGAACTGAAGGCTGCACACTTTTCATCAGCCTGCACTGCTTTCTACTTCTATTCACCCTCACTTCACAACTCTCCTTGGGGCAGGCAGTCAGCCCAAACACTCATCGCTTTTGCAGCCGGCCATACAGAACCTGAACTGTGCCTGTGGGAGTCAGTGTCACCGACAAGAGCTTCCCATGGTTTTGCCATTCTTCTGCAAAATATTCACAGCAGCTGGAAAACGGACAGCACAGGTTTCCAGAGCTTTTTGTGAAAACAAAGGGAGTCTGAATAGTTCTGTTGCATGAGAACATCTGAGCCCATTTGATTATTGAGTCCTTCTTAGTCTCCAGTGTGCCTTGGATCTGACTGTGGTAAGCTTAGAGAAGGGTGTGATTCTGGACAAAACAGCAGGAGGAAATGAATGAAAATAACTGTGGAAGTGAAATCCCAAGGAAGTCCCAAACCAGACATCTCCTTCCTCATGATTTGCAGACAGCATGCTTCTGCTGTTCTGATTCACCAATAGTTATAACACTTCTCCCTTCCACAGTGTTGTTGTAGGAAAGCAAACATGTTTGCTGCTCCTTATGTTACTTGAGTTCTTCTGACTACGAATCAGTTCTAGATGAGACAAAAAAAATACAAGAACTGAAGCTTCGGGAAAGAAGAAATGGCACTTCTCATATTTCCTCCACTGCCTCATATTGTTTACTAACTGCATAACAGAGTCTGTTAAGAATCTGACAATATTATCTATATACAGAAGTCTTTATACTATGATTTATGTGATGCTAAATGTTTACAGCTAGAAACAGCAGAAATTAAAAAAAAATATGATGATTGAACATTCTTGATAACTCAGACATAAATCTACATCCCCAAATGTCGAGCAACAGAAGCAGAACTCTTAGTCATTATGCCCTGCACACAGACTGCAAGCACTACCAGCTTTAACATATGACTGAATGCTTGACTTGCATTAAGACCTTTCACCAAAATGCATTCATTTACAAGTAAAAAGTAAAAAAGTATAAAATACCTTTCTGGAAGATTTAATATTCTGATCTAAATATTATATGATGTTCTGTAAATTACCAGAAGTAGTGAATTTGACAGATATTTTAGCATGTGACATAGGAAAAATGTTTCCCCCCATGCCCCCAAGAATACACAACAGAAAAAGAAAAATTAGCCAAATTTGTCAGCCGTCCCAATAGCTTTTGAAAGGTTTTAGGAGAACTTTCTTAATCTTTTCAGCAAATAAATATGTGCTCTTCCTTTAAAACACTCCCACCAGTGAAATATGAAACTCAAAGACTATACATAAAAATCATTATTTTACCCTCAAGTAGTTGGCAGAAGTCCTTATTTTCTCTTTGAAAGCATTCCTGTGTTCATTCAAATTTTATATAATAGATAATGAATCAAAGAAATAAACTTCTGAAATTTAGAGAGATAAATATGACTTTCTTCCCCATACCTCATCATGCTCCAAAGATTAAATAGACAAATGCAGTGCATAACGAGCATCTTTATTTTTTATATGTGAGTTGCAGACAGCAAAAAAATGAGAGGGGAGGAAGGGACCAAAATACAGAACTTCTTTTGTCTGAATTTAAAATTCTGCTAGAATAAGAGGGAAAGACAAAAACTGTGGGTTTCTTCCTCTCTCCTCCAAGCTTTTCTGAAATAATGATGTCTAGCTTTGATCATTTTTTTTTCTACTTAAACATACAACTTTTCAAAATAATTTTATTTATTTATCATGTCTGAAAATATGGAACTTCACCTGATGAAGTTACGGCAAATAACATGTCCTTTTAGAAATTTTCCAGAGAAAAGACAGTTGATTTTTGAGTCTTATACAGATCACCTACCTAAACCTTTATTAGTACTCAGAAATCAGTATTCAGGTGGCTGAAGCAAAAACTGATTGTGTATAATACATGTAAATTTTTTTCTATTTTTAGACAATATGTAGAGAAAAATAAGTGCAAAAGTGATGTTGTATCACAAAGCTAATACACTAGGAAAAATCTAGATGCAGAACAAAGATCTTTGATTAAGAGTCTGTGATACACTGCTCCCCAGAATGTACTACAGTGACAGGTCGGTGCCCAGAAAGAAGTCAGGTCTTTAGCTTGCCAGTAAAAAGATCCTCTTAATTAAAGATGTTTCTCTGTATTTTTATTATGATTTTTTTTAATATAAGAAAACATGTGGAATTGCTCTGTGCAGTATTTTGGTATTGAATATTTGTAGCTTTTATGCAATCATTACCTTATTTTTGTTTATATACATATTACAACTCAGCACATTTTTTAAAGAGGCAAGTATTTTCTTATTTATTCCTAAATAGAAGAAAGCAATTTTTTTCTAAAAATGAGGAAAATATATGCATTACATTTTGTTGTTCCTTCACTGTTCTCATAGATCTTTGTCATTCACTGCCTTAAACAAATCTGCCCTTTCCAAATCCATGAAAATAACCCCTTCACACTGCTGCATACATTTCAGCAATTTATTAGGCTGTCCTTATTTGTTTAGCATTATCTCATTTGTTTGTCCTATAGGCTGTCAATTATTTTTAACTGTAGCCAGTCCAGTACATTGATTTAACCTCTTGAGTGTAAAGGCTTGAGATAATTTCTTTTCACAGAGAAACAAGGCTCTGCTGCTTCCAGTGTTTGATGCCTATTTCATCTGAGGCAGATGCTTGGAGCCTGTGAGTAATGCTTCCTTTTACTTGAATGCTTTTAATTTAGCAGTCTTTCACAGTAGTTTAATTCATCCCAGCTAGTTAATGAACATTCATACCGTCAGCATAGATATAGTTTTTCTCTAAAAATCAGTAAAATGAATGTAATATAAATGATTTCACCAACACTTGCTGGTAAGAGTCTTCAATGGAATTTGAAAATTACTTTGGGAGTGAGCCCGTGTTCAGAACCAATATAAAAAAGAAAGTTCTTTATAAGAAAACATATTAGTCAGCAAAATCTGAAACAAAAGGAGAAGGTTACAGACTAGAGGAAACTTTAAATAGTAAACTAATATTTGTTTTTAATACATGCTGTTCAGTCTGCATGTGACAGTCTCACTTAGGTTACCTTCCAAGAAAATTTTGAAATTCCCTATCCATTATAAAGTGTTCAGTGTTTTTTAACTGAACATTGATGGTTGCCATATTTTTTCCAGCAATACAGCACAGCTCAATTTAAAACTCAGTTTACTGAAGGATGGGTTATGCAAACAGCCTTTTGGGAAATAGGTTTTTTGAGCAGGGATGGAGGTCTTGGTGATCCCGAGGATGGGTGTTCTACCTCAAGGACGTATGTGACACAAGCTCCCCACTGGGCAAGCACAACTTCTAGGAAATGCTTGCTGAATTTCAGAAAGAAGGACTTGGCAGTGCTCATTTATATATAATCACTAGGCCGTTCTCTGAGGAATACCCCACTATCAAACACCTAAAATTATTCTACGAATTACAGTAAGACAAACAAAGAAAAGTTATTTGTGTGGTCTCCAAAGTGCTCTCATTTCTGCATCCATCAAAGTAAACATCGTAACTGGAAACATCTCATGTTATTGGTGAAGTAAAGGGAGACAAAAAGCTACTTGAAGTGAGATTATAGATGAGACTTTTTCTCATTATATTGTTTCCACCTTTCACAATTCAGGGATTTCCAGTCTGCCCTGTGATATGCTAGAAAGAAATTCTCCCTGATAAGGAACACCATATTAGCTTTTTATAGCCAATGTCAGCTCTGTTATAGCTTCCAGACATGTAATCTTTCTTTATGAAACGAGCTGTTCTTCATTGTTCATGACATGGCTTTGCCCTGTTAAGTCAAGATTTTCCTGATATGACTTCTATGTTTTATACAAGTGCTGTGGGGAAGGAACAGACAACCAAAAGAGAAAGGATGGGTCTGGAGCAAAATACATGGCTATGCTGCCATACTGCAGCTCATTAAATATCTTTCTGGTTTAAAATATGGTCTTGGTGGAAACATCTAACTAAGGTAACTTTGTGGTTCACTATCTGCAGCTAGCTGCAGTTAAAAATCATCATGAATTATCTGTCTTAAAATTGTGGTGTGATTGCAATAGAATAGAACAGGCTATTTCAGTTGGAAGGACACACAGCAATCATCCAGTGCAACAGCCTGACTGCATTAGGGCTGACCAAAGTTTTAAAGCAGGTTATTAAGGGCACAGTCCAAATGCCTCTTAGACACTGACAGGCTTTGGGGAAGCCTGTTCGAGTGTTTGACCACCCCCTCGGTAAAGAAATGCTTCTTAATGCCATCTGAACCTCTCCTTGTGCAGCTCTGATCCATTGCCAGGAGTCCTATCACTGAATCCCAGGCACTTCCCTCTCACCCTCCCTCACAGCAGGGAGCTGTAGAGAGCGATGAAATTACCACTCAGATTCCTTTTCTCCAAACTACACAAGCCCAAAGTCCTCAGCTGCTCTTCACTGGGCATTCCTTCCAGCCCTGTCATCAGGTTTATTATCCTCCACTGGGAACATTCAGGGACCTTTACAGCTTCTTAAGTGGTGGGGTCCAGCACTGCACCCAGCACATGGGCTGAGGCTGCACCAGCACTGAACACATCAGGATAATCATGTCTCTTGGCTGGCTGGTGATGCTGTGTGTGATGCTGCCCACTGAGGGTTTTGGACTCTGTGCTGCCACAGAATGCACTGCTGACTCACACTGAGCTGCTGCTGCTGACCAGCACCCTCAGATTTCCCCACAGGGCTGCTCTTCAGCCTCTCCTCTCCCAATTTATAGCTGTGTCTGGTGTTATTCAGTCCTACGTGCAGGATCCAGCACTTTGACTTCTTAAATTTTATCCCATTTATCATAGATAGTGTGTCAACCTACCTAGATCCTTCTGCAAGGCATCTTGTCCCTTAAGACAGCCAAGGGAACCTCTCATGAGCAAATGTGCTAATGGTGGATTCAAGTCCTGCTCCCAGGTTGCTCACAAGCGCACTGGGCAGAACTGGCTGAGAGTGGAACGCCGAGGAGCACTGCTGGTGACCGAGTGTCACACGGGTGCAGCCCCATGCTCCACAGCCCTGTCAGCCTTGCCCTTCAACCAGCTCTTCATCCACACATTGTGCTCATCCCACAGCTAGATAACTTGTCCAGAAGGATGCTGTGAGGAACAAAAAAACTTATTAAAATCAGTAAAACTACATCCACTGCCTTGTCTTCACCCACTAAGACTTATCATAGAAAGATATAAAATTAGTTAAATATTTTTTCCTGTCGTGAACCCATGTTGACTTTTATTGCTGATGGCTGGCTCAACACCACTCCTCTAAGCACTCCATAACACATTCTTTGCAGCTGATGAATTGGTGAACCTAGACCTGCATTCAGAATTCCAATGGTGATGTCTTTTCAAGCTGGCAGCAAGAGCAAGTTGATGAGTTATTCAGGCTTTTTCCACATCTCAGTTCATAACACTAAATTGCAGTTTTTAACATATGCTTATCTCTGATTATTTAAAAAAAAAAAAGGGAGGGAGGAGGAGCATATGGCTCCTATTTTTGCAGCTAATCAAACTAAGAAACTAAGCTAATCAAAGTAAGAAGCCTGTGGACATACTGTAATGAAAAAGAATCTCATAAGGACAAACAAAATGTTATACATGCACCACACTTCTGAAAGTTCAGTAGAAGTTAAAGATCTCACTCTACATGACTGAACCAGATGCAAAGTACTATTAATTAAAAGGGAAACATAAGCTATCTTGATAGATCCAACATAGGGAATATGCATTGAAGGAGCATAAATGGTAAAACTCCTCTGAAACACAGATCCTAGTCTCATTTATCCTTGATGGTGCTGTTGAGTTATAACTATGTGCTCATAAGTTTGGTTATTTAGTCAAATAAAATAAATCAAATTACATACAATTTTCTAATCATTACTCATCTTCTTTTACCTTATTAAATTTCTACAGTGGACATGAATTACATGAAGAGTTTAATGGTGGTATGATGTTACTGTTTTTCAAGTCTATTTATTTGCTGGAGTTTTAATTCTTTCTATTTCTGGATTAACACTGTGTTATAAAAACACATACTAGACTATTTCAAGATAACTGAGCTTTATTTTATTCATGCTCCTCTACGGTACTTTGACTAACAGCTGTCACATGCCACCTGTTAATTTCTTGATGTTGCGTACTGGCACATTTATTTGGAGGATTTAGAAGTTAAGCTGTAAGACAAATTTTTAATATTTTCTACTTACTCAAGTCACAATTTCAGGTATTTCTTATGTCTGCTTTATTGCATTTCTTGTGCATTTCTTGCTCAGCAGACACCCCTGTGCTGCAAAGTCATTTTGCTTATTTACATTTCCTTGACAGTGTTTAAAATGTCATTTATTTTACACCAGTGCTCTCCTGATAGAGCTCTTTGTGATAGTTCTGTCTTCTCAGGTTTAGGTTAACCTCTCACATGCAAGATAAAAGATGAGCTGTGACTGCTTCTGTGAGGTTCTTTTGATCCTGCAGCTGTTTCATAAGCAGAATGTCAGTCAGGTGGGAGAAGGGAAAGAGGAGTATAAATTTTTGTTGTTGTTGCGAGGACATAAAACCATTTGTTCAGTTCAACAGTCTGTTACCAACAGTCCCTGGCACTCTCCACATCAGATCACATGCATGGCTTGATTGATGCTTGATTGGGAAGAGCGGCTTTCAGGGCACCACTTAAAAACAGCATCAGCAGTAGGAAAAAGCAGCTTTCAAACTCATTCAGATCTTACCTTCAGAACTAAAATAAGCGTTCTTGTTTTTTACTGCGTTGCTCATATAAACGTACATGTATTTAAAATGTATGTTATGCAACAACATTATACCCCTGTTAGGAAAATGGCCTAAGGGCTTAAATACAGCCAGAATACTTGCATGGAAATCTCCCATAATCTGAAGAGAAAGTAATTACAATACTGTTAGGTTCATTTCAGAAGGACGTATCCCCCTGTGTATTAGTCTATTCCCAGTACAGTTTTACATTTTTTTGCAGCTTGGCTCTTCTACAGCAACAATGCATGAAATTCTTCTGGCTGGTCTCAATCATATGTTTGGAAATTAATTATTTTAAAGGAAAATGAAGCTATCTTTAAAGAGAAATTTTAAAACGTAAAGGTCCCATTTTGCACCTACTGTTTCAGGTTTCAATATTTTATTTGACTTGACTTACAGTAGTTGCTAGAGAAATCTGCTATTTTAAAATAAACATTCCTCCTCAAAGCTTTATGAATTTGTACCCTGTATTCCTTTGGTCAACGGTATACTTTCCCTGCTGCAGAGCTTTCAGGGAAGAATCTCTGCACAAAAAAAAAAAAAAAAAAAAAAAAAAAAAAAGAAGTGCAGAGTGTAGTTAATTTCTGCATGGGGATTTACAATAATTTCAGTATATTTTTGGTAGTTATTATATCATGACCAAACTAGTTAAACCAGTATTTTTTTACTTACAGTTACTCTTATGATTTTTCTTTCTTGCCATTATACATTTCATATCATTGCCAGAATCAACCCTGTTAAAGGATCTTTTTTTGCTAGAAAAAAGAAGAAAAATAAAAAAAAGACTTAATAAGAAATGAGTTATTGTGAGATTCAGGTTAACTTCTTGATCCCTTGGGGTAACTTTGCTTGCAGTAGGCTTGTAGGTTTTGAATTACTGTTTTCAGAAGCACAGGCTGTTTTGCAGAAACCAGAGTATAATAATGAAGCACTGCACTTGAAGCATTACCAGTGGTACAAGACAGGATGCTCTCCCCTTCCACCCAACCTGCTGATAGTTGCTGCATGGTTCTTACCATGTGAAGCATGAACTTTATTTTGTTCTTTTTCCCCAGAGAATATCTCTATGAAAACTTATTATTGTATCACCAGGTCTTGAAACTTTCTGCCACTTCTGGTGAACTGCAAACTGAGATACTAAATCTAAAAGAGAAAAAAACCACAAAGAGGTGTGCAAAGTCTTTCTGCAGAAGTGGAAGCAAACTTTTGAGCATCATTTAAAAGATTTTAAATAAAAACCAAAAAAATATTCAACAGCCTACTTGTGGAAGAAAAATCACCTTTAATGAAAGATATTTTTGATGCCTTGTCTTTATATAAATATGTTTAAAATATTTTCAAACAATAGATTCTGTGTACATACATGTTATATTTCCAAGCACCTGATGCCTCATATTCTTTGGAAATCCTTATGAATTACTTTTGAAGACCACACGCTGACAAATGTGATTAAACCGTAGCTTTTGTTCTTTTATCGAGGCTTGTTTCACTGGCCTATGGTTAATTTACTCTGCAGCCTCATGCAACTGCAAGCAATTATTGGTTTCCTCTGTGCACAGAACCATTGGAAGCAGCCTCATCTATTCCATTACTGGCATAAAGCACTTTTGTACTTGTACTTATGTCACTCCTGACAGATGCCTGTCGATCCTGATCTGAAAGGACTTTAGCAATGAAGATTTTACACCCACTCTATCCCACACTTCTGCTGTTCTTGGCAGTTAAATTCTTTCCTGAATATCTAATCAGAATATCCTCTGCAAAGGTCCACTACTTCTTGCTCTATTTGGACAAAGAAGAAGCTACAAATTTTGCTTGCTCTGACTCCAGTGAAGCTAATGAAAATTAAAAAAAAAAATTACAAAATTACTGAAAGTTATGAAGTAAATTAAATTCAGCAGAAGGGGGTGACAAGTAATCCTGTGCAGGAATGATAAACATCATGAAGATTGGATGGGATGAGTTGAAGTGTGTCCCTAGCAATTATGCAGAAAAACATACAAGAGACTATGGAGGATGATGAGAAGACTGTGACATCACAGTGTCAGGGTAGTGTGAAAAGAGAAAAAACATCATTCTGGAAAGTATAAACAGACAGGCTATAAACAGGAAAGTATAAACATAAAGCCTAGACTAGCTTATTCTACTAGGAAAACTTTATTTTCCAGAAAGATGTAAAGCAATTAATGGAACTTTGATCATAAAATGGAAAGCAGCTAAAGTGTTGTATATAGCACCTGAAAAGGTTAAACAAGCTGGGACTTCCTAGCTTAAAGAAGAGAAATCTTAAGAAGAAAATGACAGCCTTCATCTCATAGATGAAATAGAAGCATAAAAATATATGATAATTTGAAGAGGTAGCAGTTGTTCTCTTATCTTTTTCTCACATATTTTGCATCAGGCTTCAACCACAAAAGTGTTTTCTGGGAGTTGGTCACATGTCAGGAGTGTCAGGACGGAGGTTGACTTGCCATCCTGGACACACACATTGACCTGCTTTGAGGGTATCCTCAGCGCTGTCAAGACTTGGGTGAGTCCATCCTCGATTCCCTGCATCCATCTCCCCATGGACACACCCTGGTTTGGCCCCCTTGTGCCCTCAGGCATCTCCTGTGGCCTGCTCTGGATTCTGAAACCGGAATCCTTAAGTGGGTTGTTGTCAGCAGCACTGAGTCGTTGACTGGGCCATACTGACACGAGTGGTTCCATTATTTGTTGACTTGTTGTGTGCACAGTTTATTTCTCTCCAAAGCTGTGGCCCTGGCCTCACTAGGATGAACAGCTTTTAATAACACTTCAGACGAAACAGAAACACTTCCTCAGTTTCCAACCAGATAAGTGAATACCATGTGCATTCTCACTGCACTGATACGAAAATCAGTGCCCAGCATATGTGCTGATCAATGCAACACAAGAAGCTACTAAAAAATTATACAAAGACAAATTAAAATCAATTCTATGGAAACTAATATTGAAAAACTCTTTGAGACTTTCTGCAATGTCAAACTGTCAAGAGACCTGCATTGCGTCCTCTCATTAAGAGTTTCTATGTAGGGTCAGGGATTGGATATTCTTTCACTCTTTGTGTGTGGATTAGGAAAGGCATGAGATAATATGGAATACCCTCAGGGTCCTGGCCATGTCCCTCCTGGCTACTGCAAAAATTAACCCTGCCCTGGCTGGAACCAGAACTCATAGGAGAAAAATGCCCTCTATAACAGTAAGAAATGTAATTTTATACTTAGCTTGTTCTTCATATTATTTCACTGTATCTAGAGCAGCCACCAATGAAATAAGGAAAAAAATCTTTAATTTGGTAGAAGAAAGGAGTTATCATAAGGAGGCATTAGGGATTAATTTCAGTAATTAATTTTCATACTATTACCATAATTAATGATAGCTAACTATTACCATAACTAATGATGGCTTGCTAACTGAAGATGAATACTGTAATAACAAAACGTCCATGCTGGTTTTCCTTCATTTTGGAGCAATGATATAATTCTCAACAAGTAAGATTTGATTCCTTTATATACTTCCCAGATGAGCAAGCTGCTGAATGAGGATACTAACAGGGCCAGAGATTTGAAAGAAACCTTCGATAATAGAACTGGAAGGTGTCCAGAGATCTCATACTATTCATCTCCATATGCATGTTTAATATCATTGCTGTGAGTAATTGTGAGAAATTAAGAGGAGGAGCTCACCTGAGTCAATAAAAGGATATATGTCCATAGGTCTGAGAACACATTTTTAGTTACTAAGCCGCAATTTAAAATTTTTCTTAAGAAGGTTAAGTTGCTGATCTAAGGAACTCTGAACTGAGCAACCTCTTAAAAGCAAGAAGTTCCACATATTAATCGGTAAAAATGGCAATAGAAAATGAAATTAAAAAAAACCCTAAACTGTTCCAAATAGTGGTTTTGTACATTTAAATAGCAAGCATTAACACAACTATGAGTGCAAACAAATTAATAGCAGAGCATTTTTTAGGGCAAGATTTATCTGCCTGG
This sequence comes from Pyrgilauda ruficollis, assembly GCF_017590135.1. Taxonomy (NCBI): domain Eukaryota; kingdom Metazoa; phylum Chordata; class Aves; order Passeriformes; family Passeridae; genus Pyrgilauda; species Pyrgilauda ruficollis. The sequence goes on from NW_024525156.1 coordinate 4,856,657, forward strand.
AAATTTTCAAATACTTCCAAATTGCTCAGCTGGATAATTATTCTCATGTTTATTGCTGGATCTAGCTCTTATGGCAAAGTCAGCTTCAAACCAAGTGAGAATTGCCATTATGGATTGCTTTGATGTTATTCTTTCATCTAATAGCTCTACATTTCAGCTATCATTAACACAAGTGTATGTAAAAAGCTATATATATATTTTAGAATGCTTTCAGTTGTCAGTAAGACATTTGCCTTACTCAGATGCTTGAAAGAGAATAGATATTCATATATACTATTTCTATTATATAGCATGTTTAATATCAGGGCAGAATTGTTAATTCTTCTCTTATTCTGGTCAACAATAATCTACAAAAGAAAGTCTACAAAGTGCAGTAAATTTTTGGTGACACTTTCCTAGGGGCCTGGTAAATCATGTGTCAATCTGTACAAAAACAGTGTGGCACTGGATTTGCAGCACTCTAGGTTGCCTTGACATTTGAGAAAAAGATCTGACAAATAATCAGTCTAAGTAAACCAATTAACACTCCTATACCTCCAAAATTCCAAGTTCTTATGGTGACATTGACCATCACAGAAAGAAACTACTTCCTATTTAGAATTACAGGAGACTGCTCAGAAACAGCATTTTGGGTACATTTGGATTAGGATTTTCTGGACTTTCTTGATCTACAAATTTCTTACCTCTTTCAAACTACATAAAACCATTTACCAGCCATTTCATTTCAACCTTGAAATTTAAGATCTTTTTCTGCTATCAGAACATATTCTCTCTCGTTCTTCTGTCCATCAGCTAATCCTTTACTGACTCAGTGTGTGATTCTTGAAACCTTTCTGACAACTTGCAGTACCTGATCCAGTTGTTTTTCTAACCTGCTTTGTATGTGAGAGCAGTCTTGGCTTCTTGCATATATCCAAATAATTATTTTTCTACACACACACGCATATATTTTTTTTTTTTCCTAGAAGCAAACATAGAAGAGTTCAAGCAAAAGTGAGATTGTAACACATGAACCATATTCAGTCAAAAGAGTCAAATAATTCACAGAAGTTACCAATTAGAAAAAAAAAACCATGTCTTAATGCTTGCAGGTAAAGAGTGTCACCCATTTATAAGTCCTACAGCTCATATAAATTAAAAAAACTGTGAAACTCATCCCTCAGCTAAAGGATTACTCAAAAATCTCAATTATTTATATCCAACTTAAGCAATAGTATGAGAAATTAGTTTTAAACCATTGGACAGTCTTCAATCACTATAGTCATGAACCAGTTGTGACCATTTAAATACAATATATTTTATTTTACCTTCTCTGTATCCAAAGGAATGAGGTAATATTTGTTTATTGTGATAAAATACATCACCAGGCAGATATAATGCCATCATACATAATACTTTGAACTTAGTTAGACATAAGTAGGGGAAAAACTTACCATGTGTGAGGAGGAGTTAATCAACAAGCACATATTAATTTATGTGAAGAAAACATTAAATTTGTCCTATGGCTAAATTATAAATAGCTGGACTTGCTAGAGCAATTCAGAAATTCACAAATATATTAGGTGGTAGGAGGACACATTATCTCTCAGTCAGAGTTTTCTTTGTGAAATGATATCTCTGATATTATTAATACATTTAATGGCCTACCTTTTACCTTTAAGAAATTAAGAAGATTGTCTACACCATTTAACTTAACAAAAGACACAAAGCCTTTAAAATTTTCACTGTATTTACTATTTTATAATGATGGCTTCCCTAATAATTTTAGGTTTTAATCTCTGAAAATTTGGTAGCGTACTGTGCTTCATTGCCTTCTTTTTAATATTTTTTTCTTTCTTTACTTTTTTTTTCCCCATTTCAGAGATTAAATATATGAGTTTGGGTTCCCATAGGGGTTTTAGCCATTGCCATGTTCATCTGTGCAGTGCCAGAGTCCCAGGGTGTCTGCTAAAAAATGTGGGAATTTCTAGCCTCCAAGTACCTTCTAAAATTTTCCTGAATGACATTTGAGAGCTTGTTGTTCATGTCACAGAATGCTGCAAACTGACTTGGAAATGGTAAACTTGCTGGCATAAAATGAGGACAGGCTGAGGGAATGGGGCTCATTCAGCCTGGAGAGGAGAGAGGTTTGGGGGAACCTAACAGCAGTCTGATGGTTTCCATGAGGAAGTTATTAGGAAGGTGGAACCAAGCTGCTCATAGGGTGAGGTGATGACGAACACCAGGCAAAAGTGTGGAATCATGACACGTTCAGACCATATGTCCACTATGGGGACAACTGAGCAGTGCATCTGACTACATAAAAAAGTTGTGTGCTGTTCCAGCCTTGGAAACTTTCAGGACCAGTCTGGGCAAAGCCCTCAGTCATGGTCTGACCTCACAGCTCACCCTATTCCATGGTCAGCAGCTTTTACGCTGCAGGAGATGACCTCCTGAGGTCCTCTCCAACCTGAATTATCCTATCATCCTATGATCATTGTTATTTCAAGCTTGTACAGAGAAACAGATTAAATATTTATTGATCTGTCTATTTGCTGTCTGTAATTTAAAGGTTAGTATGTTTTTAACAAGCAATTAAAGAAAGGAAAAAAGTCCACTTTCCATGCTAGATAGAAGTTATAATGTAGATACAACAGTGAGAGATGCTCTGCACAACTTGTAGCTTGCAAACCAATTTGCCAGATAGTGGGAAGGCTGAGTTTAAGATTTATCTGCATTAATGACAAGATCTTGGCTTTTAAAATCGTCAAAAAACTGAGAAAACCAGTAGAAAGATCAGAACCATGAACTTCCAGCTGTTAGAATGCAGTTTGTTCAGAGATCTGGTTAGCAGATCTGAAGGACAAAGGAACCCAGGACAGCTGGTAGTTCTTCAAGAGTGTCCTCCTCAAAACACAACAGGTCATTCTCTCCACATGCAGAAGATCAACAGGAACAAGGACCCCCTGATCTCAATCATCAGAAGGAACTCCATGACAGGCAGAGCTATGCACAGATTACTCAGCAGGAATATAAAGATGTTACCTAAACAAGCAGTGTTGGAGTTCAGAAAGCCAAAGCTCTGCTGTAGTTGAAATTGAAACAGATGGAAAGAATAGGCATGATAACTTCTGTATCTCCATCAACATACAAGGGAACACAAAGGGTCAAGGTACCCAATGCCTTTTGTCTCAGTTTTCACCAATGTCTGCTACCAGGCTTCCTGAGTCACTGAGCCTACTGGCAGAGTCTCTGGGAATGCAGCATTATCCGTTGCTCAGGAAGCAATTAATTAATTAGGAAGCAATCAAGTCAGTTTTGCACATGTAAATCCACAGCATTAGATGAACTTCTCTTTAGGCTGCTAAGGGAGCTGAACACAGTCATTGTAAGGCCACGCTTTATCATCCTTGGAAGGTCATGGCAAATAAAGGAGGTTCCTTATGAACAGAAAAAACCAAATATTACACCCATCTTCAGGAAGATCAGGAAGGCAAACCTAGTAACAGACCTTCAGTCTAACATCAGTTCACAGAACTGCAAACAAACCTGCCTGGAAGCCCTAGCCAGGCAAATGTATGACAGGAGGTGATGGGGAAAAGCCAGCATAGATTTAGCTAAAGGAAATCCTGCCCACCTATAATAATACCATGCCAGACTCTGTGAGAAGCGAATAGCAAGTACAGGACATTTACCTTGACTTTTGATACAGTATCACACAGTATTCTTGTAGTCCATTTGGTAAGGTAAGGGCCAGAAAAGATGGGGATCGATACACTGGACAGGACTCCTGTTAAGAGAGTGCTCAATGAGCTGGACAGGTAAGTTGAGAGGAAGCTCATGAAGTTCAACAAATACAGATTTATGGTTCTACAATATTATGTGGAGTAACTCTGTGCAGCAATTCAGGCTGGGCACCAGCTGGCTAGAAAGCAGCTTTGAAGGAAAGGGGTGAGAAAGAAGGATGTAAAATAAACATGAGGCAGCAATGTTTATTACTGGCATGCCTACAGCAAGGATGGGAAAAACATAGCAGGAGTGTAGCCAGAAGGTCAAGGGTGGTGATATTTTCTGTGTGGGCTATCACAGCTGGACTGCTTGTGGGCTTCCCAGTACAAGAAGGTCATTTCTGGGCTGGTGTGAGTCCAGTGGAGAGTCATCAAAATGTTTATGGGATAGCACACATGGCGTGTGAGAGGGCATTGAGGAGAACTGATTTCTTTGACTCTCAAGAGAAGAGAAAGGTGAGGAAGCATCTTATTGGTTTGAACTATCCAATAAGCACAAGTAGAAAAAGCTGTGGCAGATTATTTTCAGAGACAGATGAGGATGGGACAGGCAACAACCACAGAAGCACAAATTGCATCTTAAAAATGTTGGCATTCCAGAGTGAGTCTAGTGGAGCTGATTAGGGCTGTAATGCATGGGGGAGAGAATGAGACAACAGGGTTTTTTTAGCCTTAGGATGAGAAGTCAGGACAGTTTCTTAATTCTTTTTTAAAGTTCTTAATAGAATGGCATAGAGAAAATGGTGCCAGGCTCGTCTCAGAAATGCAGAGTGCATTGCATAGGGGTAACAGATCTAAGATGCGACACAAAAGAGTCTGATTAGATTCAAGGAAAGCAATTTCATATGAAATCTGTTAAGCCCTTGAAGAAATTGCCCAGAGAAATTGTGGGCATCCATTCACATCCATCCTGCACAAGGCCCTGGGCAACCTGATCTAGTTGGGTGTGGTTCCTTTGACCAGGAACCTGTTTGTATTAGATGACCATTGAAGTTGCTTCTAGATTAAAAGATTCTATGATTTTTTCATAGTTTTAGCAAAAGTTTGTATGTATCCTACGTTTTTATAAATATTTTATAATTATCTCATAATGTCCTTATTTTATAAAAGAGAACATTAAGAGGACAATATAAACATTTTCTGTATTTAGAAAGCACAATTATGCAGTCTTCCAAAGCTTGTTTGGTTTAATTTAAATAAATATAAGGCCTATGTTTGTTATCCATGTAACACAGAACACTTGTGTTGTTGTGCTGTATAATAAAAATAGTCCCCAAGTGAATTAATCTTAATTATGCTTTTCATGGTACATTTGCAGAGCATGTGTTTAGATTTTACAGCTGTATATGCACTGCTTATGGATGGCAGTGCTCTGCTCAGAGGCTGTATGACCCTTCTAGGACTGTATGTCATATCCAGGACTTTGAAGGATGGAGAGATCAGTAAAGGAAATATATCTATAAAATATACACACAGACACATTTACATACACATACAGAATTCACTATATCCTTCACAGAGTCCAAAATTTAGCCTTCCAAACAGACTTGTAGACAAGCCCTCTTTCCATAACTCCTTCAGCCATATCAAAGACTAAACATAATTCTGCCTTTAGGGGCACCTTTGCACAACCCACAGATGCTTTCCCAAGATTGCCCTGGGGGTAGGGTGAGGCTTGGAAGGTTATGTGTAACAGCACCACCTGGTGAAATATTTCTAAAGTTTACATAACACAGAATATATTAGTAGACAGGCCAATAGTCTGTGCAAATCAAGACTGTGTTGAAACAAGCTCTTTCCAAAACAGTGTTTCCATTTATCACATATCTCAGAGTTGCTTTAAAGATTCCAGGTATTAGAACCAACCATGTAGTACAGAACTTGCCGTTACCTGAATTTCATAGTGTCCTAGGGTGACTTTATGATGCTTGTAACCCCAATTATCTGTTCTGTTTATGGATATTAAATTCTGCACCTTTAAGGCTGGTTCCAAGAGTGAATTGTGGGAGAGAAGAAGCAGGGACCTTGTTATCAGAAACTTGCTCCTCCGCATCCTTCTCCTGGACTGTGTTGTCTGCAGCATGGACAGATGGCGGGACAGAGCTCTCCTTTGCTTTTTAGTTAGTTTTTTTTTTTTTTTGCTAGCTGAGGCGGAGAAGTCCCCCAGACTATGGCTTTTCTTTTTCTTGGAACTGATCTGGACGGAAAACCCAGAAAAACGCCGGCAGCTCACGCCTGTGGCCTACTGGGGCCCTGCATTGTCCAGCACAGGAGGGACTGATAAAAGACTGAGCGAGCTGATCCACACTCCATGAGAAGGACATTGTAAATTTGCCATCTCTTCAAAACAGCGAGAGGTTTTACTGTTTAATATTATTCATTTTTTATGCTTGTCAATACTTTGCTTATTAAAGAAACAGGTTTTTCCACTTTTATCCAAGAAAATATTTTCCCAAACCAGCTGAGAGAGGGGCTGCTTGAATCTGCTTTCTGGAGGGACCCCTTTGGAAGTTTCCTCCCAAATTTTCCCTAAACCGGAACACATGGTCACACCTTTGCAGAAGTCATCATAGGACTGGAAGAGAAGACCCAAGGGGTCATTTAGCCCATCCCATGGTCCAGAACAGGATCATCCATTGTTCACATCCTGTCAGCTGCTCTCTAACTTCTTCCAGTGATGTAAGAATCATTCTAGACAAAAAAAAAAAAAAAAAAAAAAAAAAAAAAAAAAAAAAAAACCCAAAAGAGTTCAAAAAAA